>NC_092707.1:183251342-183566643 GCF_047496885.1 Scyliorhinus torazame
TAAGAAATTACCAGCAATGCGGACAGTAAAACAGCAATGCAAACTTACACCAAATTTGTGGGCTCCTCAGTCACGTTCCACAATTGTGATCCCATTTTGTTCGTAGCTTCTTTAAGAGTATTCTCTCGATTGCTCTACAGCATACAGTCAGTGGTACCCTATGAGAATGGAACATTGTTGTTAATACATTGATGCAAATGTGTGCCAGATTCAAGAGCTGCCCACTCACATTTCATAGAACCAATTCCTTTCACATCTCGCTTCCTGCATTGCTGGTACTGACTGCTATTTTTGTGAATGGCTGCTTGAAGCTCCCTTTTGCCCAGATTATTCATCCTGCTAGTGGTGAGCTTAGTATACTTAATGTATTGTAGCATTGGGAAAAAAAAATTTGAATGAATCATAAGAAGTTAATCAAAGCAGATTTGACAGATGAAACAATCTTTTTTCTTTCCTTGTTTTCTTATTGCAATATTTTCAATCTTCAATATTCAAAGACAAGGTGAGCATGAATGAAGCCTCTGACATTTAGGGGCTTTCATATTACAGCGATTAGAGTTCCATTACTGGCAATGTTGGAATTGTACTAGCATTATTTAACAAGGACTAGACATTGCGATCAGATATAAAATAAGGAAAATCAAGCAGTTTTCTTTACTGGGATACTATAAATATTATGAATGCACCTTCCGTGACCATCAAGTTCCAGAGTGGGACTTGGACCCAGAACTTCTGACCCAGAGAAAGGGATGCTACCATTGGGTCACAATAGCTCCCTATTGACTGAATTACTGAGGTTAAAAAAGCAAGTGTTCCCCAGCCCACACTTCAGCTGTTTGCATTATACACTTTCTGATAGAGTTTCTGTAACAACTTGAGAAACTTTGGAAACATAGAAAATAGGAGCAGGCGTAGGCCATTTGGCCCTTTGAGCCTGCTCCTCCATTCATTATGATCATGGCTAATCATCCAATTCAATAGGCTGCTCTGGCCTTTCCCCAATATCCTTTGGCGACTTTTGTCTGAAGAGTTATATCTAACGCCTTCTGTGGTAGTGAATTCCACAGGCTCAATTCCACTCACTGAATCATCTCAGACCTAAAGGGCCTCCCCCGTATCCTTAGACTGTGACCGCTGGTTCTGGACTCCCCTGCCATCAGGAACATTCTTCCTACATCTACCCTGTCTAGTCCTGTTAGAATTTTATAAGTTTCCACAAGATCCCCCCCCCTTCTTCTGAACTCCAGTGAATACAATCCTAACTGAAGAATCCAAAAACCATTGTGAACACAAAGTAGCAGAACTGCTCCTGTACCTTTTCCCATTACTTAGCCAGCGTGCAATTGCACCAGGGTGCTCCCTACCCTTTGTTAAAATCAAGGGACCGTAACTGGCCCATTTCATGCACCACAGCCTAAGACAGATATTAGGCCCAAACAAATGAGGGAGCCAGATCTGTTTAACTCAGGATGCCAACAAAAAATTTTTAACTATCAATTCCTGTGGAGCGAGAAGGAGCAGGGTGCTCCAAACCCACAATGTCCCAGTCAAATCACTTTCAACTCATTCCCACTGCAGAGAATTCCAATGGTCTGACTCACCAGTTCTTCTCTTTCATTGTGTGGAACATAGACCTTAGATCTCGGATAATAGCATAGCCCACTTTTAATACTCAAAACACTATCTAAGATGGTGCTATAATTTGTTTTGCCTGAACCATGTGTGTTACTCAGTGTGTTTTGAATGAATGAGTCCTGTGGTAAAAGGTTTGTCAACTTCCAATGTCTCTCCATGGTTAACAGACACTCAGAACTAAAGTAACAACTAAAGTAACAGCTCCTGGATAAATGATGCATTTATAAGAACACAATTGTAACAGACCTTTACAATATAGGGCATCCTGTAGAAACCCCCCACATATAGAACTTTGGTGAACATAACCACACAGAAGATTCTAATCTCTTTCTCACTTCAATTTTCACACTAAAACATCAGAGGACAGAATGCTGGGTGTTAACAATTTGATAGTTGCAGAAATGCTTATTGAAAGAGATTCTAAATACAAAAATCAGCAGCTGAAGAAAAGTTATTAAATGCTCACATTCTCTGAAGAGACCAAAAGTGTTAGGTCTGATGAGTGAATGAGCCTGGGTTCTCATGGCTTACTTCCTGAACACTGGGCTTGAGCACAATTTTTTTGTTTGCTCCGAACAGCAGAATTGCTGAGTAACACACAGTAACATGTGCTATTGTCCCATGGTAAAATAAAATCTGAGGCCGTGCCGACTTTTAATTAGTGGTGCAGTGAAATTATCACTGGATTAGTAATCCAAGGACTCAGGGTAATGCTCTGGGTTCCTGTGTTCGAATCCCAAAATGGCAGATGGTAAAATTTGAATTCAATAAAAACCTACAATTAAAAGTCTAACGATGACCATGAAACCATTGTCAATTATTGGAAAAAAAACATCTGGTTCGCTACTGTACTTTAGGGAAGGAAATCTGCCATCCTTGTCCGGTCTGGCCGACATGTGACTCCAGACCACACAGCGATGCGGTTGACTCTTCACTGCCCCCTCTGAAATAGCCCAGTAAGCCATTCAGTTCAAGGGTAATTAGGGATGGGCAACAAATGCTGGACCAGCCAACGACACCTGCATCCCAAGAACAAATATTTTAAAAAAGAAATTCCCACCTCCTTTCCTCTCTCATCACGTATTCTCCCAACTGACTCCCAATCTGCCTGGGTGGAATCAAAATCCGAGGGTGGCTGAGTTTCCGAAATCAGTGCACCTCATATCGTCTGACTGCACAGTGACACTTGCAGAGGTGTGGAGCACAAGTATGTGCCCTCAGGCAACTGGTCATGTCGTGTGGAGATGTTTTTTTAAAAAAGCAGTTTAACAGCACAAATTATTAAAACAAACTGCTCAGGTTACATAAGCTACAAAAAATGAATAAGATTAGTCTGACATTGAAATCTGGAAAATAATAATACAAAAGAAGAAGTGTTTTAGTCCGGCTCTTGCCCATGCAAACACCATCTGCTCTACTTCCCACACACATGAAAAGACCAATGTAGAACCAACGTCCAGTATCGAATTGCGGTTCGTGGTGAGAGTAGAAACACAGACTTTCTGTATGTCTGCGATACTGACAGCTGCAGAGACTATGCCATTTCTCAGTAATTACACAGTTAAAATATACAACTTCCTTGTTTGGCCAGCTACATAAGCCAACAAAATGTGTAAATACCCATGCCATTGACGCACATCCTTACAACAAACAAATCGACAGTGGCGCCAATCACTTCAACAATCTAACTGATATGACATCTGTATGGTAGTTTTGGCTAAGTGGTTAAGATGAAACACTCTAGATCCATTTCAGCCTCTATGTAACAGCTTTAATCCTGTCACCCACCTCGGGGATTTTCCCCTGACTAAAAGAGCAGTTGAATTTTTTGCCTTGGATGGCAGGAATCAGGCAAACTCTAATATGTGCACCAGAGATGTCCAGAGATGTACAGGTTAATTGGATTGGCTATGCTAAATTTGCCCTAGGTGGAGTTACAGAGATAATGTGGGGTTTGGGCCTGGGTAGGGTGCTCTTTCGGAGGGTCGGTGTTGATTTGATGGGCCGAATGGCCTCCTTCTACACTGTAGGGATTCTCTGATTCGATGAAGATGGGGAGAATGCAGGTTTGTGTCTCTGGGGGAAAGTGCTGAGTGGAGACCAATCATTTCCACGCAGGAAGAGAGAAGTTGGAAAGGAAGTTATCTCAGATACTGCTGTGCACGTACTATTGGCAATAGACAATGCCTCTCACCCAGACAGTGTGTGGTCCATGGAAAGCCTACAAAAGCAAAACAAGGGAGACTAAGTAATTTAAAATATAATTGGTCAAGTGTGTCTAATTAGTATTGCACTTACGTTATATGATAATTATAGATAGAATTTATTGCAAGATTATTGTAAGGTTGAAGATTAATACTGTGTCTGTGTAGGGAGAGATGTACAATGCTGGGACTGGAGTATTTTGATGTCATCATATCTGGCACGACAAATTCAGTTTTTTTTATTGTAACATTGACTTAAAAAAACGTCACAACAGTCAAGGGTGTAGCAGGTACGTGATCTATTGTAAACACATCACAATGATTAGTGTTCACAATGGGTTTTAGGCAGATGTCCTAAGTCATCATGAACTTAATAAAGCCATTTGTTAAGTGTGCAGAGATGTAGCGTTGCATTGAGCTTCATTGATTAGTGAGGTCCCAGAGTAGATTCTCAATCTGTACAAGCTCGTGGTTTTGTGCCAAATGGCCATGAGGGGGCTACTTTTGTCTCAGAGCCATCAAATTGGCTCGGAAGCAAAGAAGGATATGCAAATAACAAAAACAATCAGCTAAGCCTGATCACCGCACAGCGTCCTCTGCTAGAAATGTGCATTAATTGAGGAGCAGATAGGACTTGGTTCTGTCAACTCCCATAGTGAAATATGCAGCACTCAGTATCTAGGTTGGCACGCAAACAATTGGGCATTGCACCAGAGGGCTGCCAACACCACCCGTGAAGGCAATCCTTGATAGATGTTTACATGTTAACTTGAATGGAAAGGAAATGGAGGAGCGATATATCATGGGAGCGATATATCATGAGCAGCCTACCCAGAATTACCCATTTCATATTATTGCCATTCAAATAAAAAAGAAAAGGACTTGTATTTATAAAACACCTTTCACAACCCCAGAATGTCAAAACATCTTTTACAGCTGGTAAGGTACTTTTGGTTTGTTGACAATGGGGCCATATCGGAAATGCAACAATCAATTTGCGCGCAACAGGATCCCACAAACGTAATATGCTGATGATCAGATAAACTACTTCCATAATTGATAGTTGAGGGATGAATATAGATCCAAGTGGCCAGGACCGTGGGAGTGACCCCACCCTGCTTTACTTAAAATAACACTGTGGAATCTTTTACTTCAGCCTGAGAGGGCAGCCAGGACTACGGTTTAATGTCTTAACCAAAAACTAACACCTCCAATTGTGTGGCAGTGGACTGTTGGCGTAGATTTTAGGCACTCAAGTCCTGGAATGGGACTTGAATCTGCAACTTTCTGACCCTGTATGAGGTGGTATCAGCTGAGCCACGGCTAATACCAACTACAACATACACCTGCAGGAAAGTAGCGGAGAAAACTAGTGCAGGTAGGGGAGGAGTGGAAATATGTTATTTTATTAATTTGTGAAGATAATCTCATCTAAACACCTTAGCTGTTATCTTAGCCATTAATAATCTTTGTGAATGGTTAAATTGAGAAAAAGAGTGTCAGATTTGGAGCTCTCTCTGAGGGGGGAGAATGGAAATCATCAGCTGCAAATTTACCACTGTTAGTGTTGACTTCAAGACTCAGCACCAAAGGACAATGTTGCTGCATCGGAAAATTCCGGAAGTCTGTTTCATTTCAGGAATCATTAGGGACAACAATTAGAAAATGTCATTCAACACCCACCAAAGTGGTGCTAGGGTAAATTCATGTTTCAGCAGATCCTACAGATATTGTTTATGTAGTTTTAGACTCACTTTACTTATATTTATTACCACTAAACTAATACAAGGTTAAATTAGTTCAGTACAAAACAAAATCTCAAATCAAATGCCTGACAGGATATCATATTTGAAGACAATGTTCCTTTAAGTGGTCAGTACCCTTTTTAAGCTCTTGGCGGAACAACCAATCAAATAACCAGAGGGAAATTTTGAACAACAGTGCACTTAACCAACGTCCCGCTGAGGAAAAGGATAAAACAATGTATTCACTTCTGATTTGTTGAATAATCAAACAAATTACAACAGGAACACAATTTGTAAATTGTTGACACATTTCTCATTCTGTTTTTTTGTTCAATTTTCTGCATGTCAGTTCTGCAAATGCTTTCGCGTGTTTACAAAATTTGAATTGCAGAAGGGATGTGCTGCACCACAAGGTGTAAGATGTGGGTTTGTGGCACCTCACCCACACAATGCGTTCCCACTTTCAGCCAAGTCCACAGGGGAGTGAGTGGGCTAGCAGAAATGAGGGGCTGCACCCTGAGGAGAGCAGTGTCAGGTGACTTGGATCCAATCTACTCTCTTCGTCCCAGGAGGTGATTATAGATTTGCATTGAAAGAGACCTGCCTGGAGTGAGTCAACATACTCCACTCAGCAGGGGGGGTGATACTAGACGGACGCTGCTGAAAAAGCTGGGATAAATAAATAACTGCAATAACAATAATTGGCCATGCAAAATTGTCCCTTAGAGTCCAAAAGATTTGGTGGGGTCCTGGGGAAAGGGTGGCGGCCTGAGCCTGGAAAGGGTGCTCTTTCAGAGGGACAGCGATGCCTCAATGGGCCGAATGGCCTCCTTCAACAATGCAGGGATTCTATGATTCTATGAGCAGTGCAGCTAATTCCAAATTCCCAAATGTACATTGATATACATGTGCAAATTCCGATACACCAAGTAAATCCGCCTGATACCGCAAAGTAAAATAGTGCTGAAAATCATTTTTGTCTTTCGTAAAGCAGAGAAGATTCAAACTTGAACACTTTCTAACTCAATCTTTGTTTCTAAATACAGATACGAAGGTTGAAGCACTCACCACTCACCCTGAGTCACCAAGCAAGGCAACCAGTCTTCTATGAATTCAGAAAGTACTGAAGAAGCAATCTGGAGGGGATCCTTGCAGCGACATATGCCTATTTTGCACACAAGTAGCCAGTGGAGTTGTTTGTTCATTTACACTCATTAAATTAATACAGGATTGAAAATGCCCAGTTCTCTTGGCAGTTGCTGCTTAGACACACCCCTGCTCACTCATTGGCCAGTGGTTTGTTTTGAAACTCCCGACAGCTTCTCAGATCATGCCTGATCTGTTTGGATTTTTTTATACATTACTTTAATCAAAGCCTTCTCGTAAATTACTCATAGTAAGCATGTCTTCTCCACTTCACTTGCTTGATGCTGTGGTGAGGGAGTGGAATTTTTTTAATTCATAAGTCGTCTGCGGGGATTTCTACTTCATATCACAATCTATGCTTTGATCTTTTTTAGATTTAGAGAATAGAAACACAAATTTCACACCAGTGCTAGTTTAGCTTAACAATAAACTCCAATGAATCAAATTGCCTTGACAGAGTTAACATGAACCATCTTCTTCTCCCTCGATGGAGTCAGATAAAGCTGATGGAGAAAGATGGTTTAACATGGCAACGATTGAATCTGGAATTGGGTTCTATGGCAGTAACCTGCAAAATAGCTACCAGGTTAATCTGTTGCTGTGTCTGTTGCGATGTTAGTTATGATCGGTTAATGCTGAAATAAAAACTAACCAGTTCCTTCCAACCTCTTCCAGAATTCTCCTTTTGAGTGCAGACTCGATGGGCCAAAAGGCTTCTTCTGCGCTGTGAGATTCTGTGAGTTTCTTTTGTTTTTAAATATATTTTATTACAAACATGTATCAAAACAGGTTACAGCCAATAAACACCCCGGGAAACATACTTCCCAACAATCAACTATACAGCCTGTATTGATTTTCCCCCTTTTTCACCCACCCCCCCCCTGTGATGAACAGCTCCTCAAACCCGGTCAGAAACATCCCCCATCTTTTCTCAAACCCCTGTGCTGAGTCCCTTAACTCATACTTTATCTTCTCTAACCGCAGGAAGTCGTACAGGTCACCCAACCAAGCCGCTACCCCCGGTGGTGATGCCGACCACCACTCCAGTAAAATTTACCGCTGTGCAATCAGAGAGGCGAAGGCCACGGCATCAGCCTCCCTCCTCTCCATGAATTCCAGCTTTTCTGAAACCCCAAATATTGTCACCAAAGGGTCCGGGTCCACCTCCTCCTCCACTAGCCTGGTTAAGACCACGAACACTCCTGCCCAGAATCTTCCCAATTTTTTGCAACTCCAAAACATGCGCGCGTGATTCGCTGGCCCCCATCCATGCCTCTCACACTCATCTGCTACTACCTGAAAGAACCCAATCATTCTCGCCCGAGTCTTCTGAACCCTGTGCACCACCTTAAGTCGCTCCAGCAGGGTGTATCCCGAAAACCTAGGGAACCCTCTCCAAACCTTTCGTGCAAAGTCACTAAACTGCAGATACCTGAACTCACTACCCCTCGGCAGCTCTACCCACTCCCTTAGCTCCTCCAGACTGGTGAATCCTTCCTCCAAATACAAATCCCTCACCTTGACCAGCCTTACTTCGCTCCATCTCCTGTGTACAGTATCCACCCCCCCCCCCCCCCCCCCCCCACCCCGGCTCAAACCCATGATTCTCGTAAAGCGGCGTTATCACCAACATCCCTTCCATCCTAAAATGCCTTCTCAACTGATTCCAGATCATCACAGTGGACTGCACCACCACGCTCCTTGAATACCTACTCGGAGCCATTGACAATGCTGCTGTCACCATAGCCCTCAGGCTAGACCCCTGACAAGATTCCTCCTTCATCCTAATCCACTCTACGCCTTCTCCTTCCCACCACCACCACACCTTGTCCACATTCGCCGCCCAATAATAATGAAGCAAATTCGGCAACGCCAACACCCCCTGCTGCCTCTGCCTCTGTAGCAGGGTCCTACCCACCCTTGCCACCTTCCCCGCTCATACAAAGTCCGAGATGATGGTGTCCACTTTCCGATAAAAGGCCTTTGGTATAAAGATCGGGAGAGCCTGAAAGATAAACAATAAACCTCGGCAGAATATTCATTTTCACCACTTGGACCCTCCCCGCCAACGTTAAGAGCAGTGTATCCCACCTCCTAAGATCCTCCCTGGCCTCCTCCACCAGCTTCGTTAAGTTCCACTTATAGAGCCCCGTCCATTCCCTCACTACCTGAATCCCCAAATAGCTAAACCTATCCATCACTACCATAAATGGCATCCCCCCTAAATTAGCCTGCTGTCCCAGATCATTCACCAGGAATACTTCGCTTTTCCCGATTTTCAGTTTGTACCCCGAGAACCCTCCAAAACTCCACAGTAGGTCCATAATCCTTCCCATACTCTCCAACGGATCTGAAACATACAGCAAGAGGTCATCTGTATAGAGTGACACCTGATACTCCCTCTGTCCCCTCATAATCCACCGCCACTCCACCGACCCCCTGAGAGCCATCGCCAATGGCTCTATGGCCAGCGCAAACAGCAATGGCGACAGTGGGCACCCCTGCCTCGTACCCCTGTGTAAGTCAAAGCTTTTTGAGCTCATATCATTCGTCCTCACCCTTGGTGCCACATAAAGCAACCGCACCCATGCCTCAAATCTTGGCGCAAACCCAAACCTTCAAACAAGTTCCTTCACTTCACCCGATCAAATGCCTTCTCTGCGTCCATGGACACCATCACCACCGGTACCAGAGCCCTGACAGATTCATCACTACATTCAACAGCCGTCTTATATTACTCGCGAGTTGCCTGCCCTTCACAAAGCCTATTTGATCTTCTGCAACCATCCAGGGACACAGTCCTCCATCCTTCCCGCCAACAACTTAGCCAATACTTTCACATCCGTGTTCAATGGTGATATGGGCTTATATGACCCACATTCCACCGGGTCCTTCCCCCTTTTCGGGATTAGTGTGATTACTGCCTGCGTTATCATCTCCGGCAACTCCCCCATCTCCAGTGCTTCATTTAACACCCCCAACAGATGAGGTGCCAGGTCTGTCATAAATTCCTTTTAAATTTCCAGCGGGTACCCATCCAGCCCTGGGGCCTTCCCCGACTTCATACCCCTATTGCTATTCAGCATCTCCCTCAGCCCCAGAGGCTCCTCCAATGCCTACTCTTTGCTTCCTCCCCCTGGGGAAATTCCAGCTCGTCCAGAAACCGTCCCATGCCCCCTACTCTCCCCCAGGGTCCGCCTCGTGAAGTCCCTGGCAGTACTCCCTGTAGCGCACAAAGACTCCGAGAGACGAATAGAGTGAAGTCGATGAGGCTTTATTAAGCGTGACTGTTCCCCCGCAGTTCAGTAGTAGACTGCCTGCGGGGGAGGACTCCTGGTACTTATACTCCGCCTTCAGGGCGGAGCTAGTGGTCAACGTCCAACCAGGACCCGGGATCTGTCAGCCAATGACATCACGCCTTCACAGTCCCACATGACCCCTAATGCATACTACCACATTCACCCCTTGTTAAAAATGAACCCGGCGGGGTGATGCTTCGCATGGCGGTAAGGGTTTACAAGGCTGGTCCTGGAAGGAAAACTTTCGCATGTTATTACAGTATGTACAAGGTTTTTTTTTGTTTCGAACTATTTACAGTAATCGTCAGGAAAAGAAAAAAAAAAGACAAAATGTTCTCGTTAAAAGTCCACATATTGTAGTGTTAGATCGACGCCACGAGTCGGTCGGGCGGTCTGGTCGTCCGTGTTGATCGCCTCGGCATCGGTGGTGGTGGTGGTGCTTGTTCCGGTGTTGTCGTCTCCGGGAGCCTTACGGTTTCAGCTTGGGCTTCACTCCTGGTCGGGCCTGGGAGGAGGACCGATCCTCCTGGGAAGGGGGCGGTCGCGGGGTGTGGCGGTGGCAGGAAGGGGGTGATTGGTGTCGGGGGGGTGTGTGTGTTGCCGGCGGGCGCCAGATCTCGCAGGGAGACCGTGTCCTGTCAGCCGTCGGGGTACTCCATGTAAGCGTACTGCGGGTTCGCGTGAAGGAGGTGAACCCTCTCGACCAACGGGTCCGACATGTGCGCCCGCACATGTTTCCGGAGCAGGATGGGTCCTGGGGCCGCCAGCCAGGTCGGCAGCAACGTTCCAGAGGAGGACTTCCTGGGGAAGACAAGGAGGCGCTCATGAGGCGTTTGGTTAGTGCTAGTACAGAGTAGTGACCGGATGGAGTGGAGGGCGTCCGGGAGGACCTCCTGCCACCGTGAAACTGGGAGGTCCCTGGACCGTAGGACCAGTAGGACGGTCTTCCAGACCGTGCCGTTCTCCCTCTCTACTTGCCCGTTCCCCCGGGGGTTGTAGCTGGTCGTCCTGCTCGAGGCTATACCGTTGCTGAGCAGGAACTGGTGCAGCTCGTCACTCATGAAGGAGGATCCCCTGTCGCTGTGGACGTATGCGGGGCAACCGAACAGTGTGAATATGGTGTTCAGGGCTTTAATGACTGTGGCCGCGGTCATGTCAGAGCAGGGGATGGCGAATGGGAAGCGGGAGTACTCGTCCACCACATTAAGGAAGTATATGTTGCGGTCGGTGGAGGGAAGGGGTCCTTTGAAATCCAGACTAAGGCGTTCAAAGGGGCGGGAAGCCTTAATCAGGTGCTCACCATCCGGCCTGAAAAAATGCGGTTTGCACTCTGCGCAGATGTGGCAGTTCCTTGTGACTGTACGGACCTCCTCTAAAGAGTATGGGAGGTTGCGGGACTTAATAAAGTGGTAGAACCGAGTGACCCCCGGGTGGCAGAGGTCCTCGTGGAGGGTTTGGAGGCGGTTAATTTGTGCGTTGGCACATGTGCCGCGGGATAGGGCATCGGACGGCTCGTTCAGCTTTCCGGGACGATACAAGATCTCGTAGTTGAAGGTGGAGAGCTCGATCCTCCACCTTAAGATCTTGTCGTTTTTGATTTTGCCCCGCTGTGCATTATCGAAAATGAAGGCTACCGACCGTTGGTCCGTGAGGAGAGTGAATCTCCTGCCGGCCAGATAATGCCTCCAATGTCGCACCGCTTCCACTATGGCTTGGGCTTCCTTTTCCACTGAGGAGTGGCGGATTTCTGAAGCGTGGAGGGTTCGGGAGAAAAAGGCCACGGGTCTGCCCGCTTGGTTAAGGGTGGCCGCTAGAGCTACGTCGGAGGCGTCGCTCTCGACCTGGAAGGGGAGGGACTCGTCGATGGCGCGCATCGTGGCCTTTGCGATATCCGCTTTGATGCGGCTGAAGGCCTGGCAAGCCTCTGTCGACAGAGGGAAGGTCGTGGTCTGTATTAGGGGGCGGGCCTTGTCTGCGTACTGGGGGACCCACTGGGCGTAGTATGAAAAGAACCCCAGGCAGCGTTTTAGGGCTTTTGAGCAGTGCGGGAGGGGAAATTCCATGAGGGCGCGCATACTTTCGGGGTCGGGGCCTATTATCCCATTGCGCACTACGTAGCCCAGGATGGCTAGCCGGTTTGTGCTAAAAACGCACTTGTCCTCGTTGTACGTGAGGTTCAAGGCTTTAGCGGTCTGGAGGAATTTTTGGAGGTTGGCGTCGTGGTCCTGCTGATCGTGGCCGCAGATGGTTACATTGTCGAGATACGGGAACGTGGCCCATAACCCGTGTTGATCAACCATTCGGTCCATCTCTCGTTGGAAGACCAAGACCCCGTTTGTGACGCCAAATGGGACCCTTAGGAAATGGTATAATCACCCGTCTGCCTTGAAGGCTGTGTACTTGCGGTCACTTGGGCGGATGGGGAGCTGATGGTAGGCGGACTTGAGGTCCACGGTGGAGAAGACCTTATATTGGGCAATCCGATTGACCATGTCGGATATGCGGGGGAGAGGGTACGCGTCTAGTTGTGTGTACCTGTTGATGGTCTGGCTATAGTCTATGACCATCCTTTGCTTCTCCCCTGTCTTTACTACTACCACCTGTGCTCTCCAGGGACTATTGCTGGCCTGGATTATGCCTTCCTTTAGTAGCCGCTGGACTTCGGACCGAATGAAGGTCCGGTCCTGGGCGCTGTACCGTCTGCTCCTAGTGGCGACGGGTTTGCAATCCGGGGTGAGGTTTGCAAACAAGGATGGGGGTTGCACCTTGAGGGTTGCAAGGCCGCAGATAGTGAGTGGGGGTATTGGGCCGCCGAATTTGAAGGTTAGGCTCTGTAGATTGCACTGGAAGTCTAATCCCAGTAATGTGGGGGCGCAGAGTTGGGGAAGGACGTAGAGCCTGTAGTTTTTGAACTCCCTCCCTTGCACCGTTAGGGTAACTATGCAGAAGCCTTTGATCTGTACGGAGTGGGATCCTGCAGCTAGGGAAATCTTTTGTGCGCTGCGACGGATGGTCAAAGAACAGCGTCTTACCGTGTCGGGGTGGATAAAGCTCTCCGTGCTCCCGGAGTCGACCAGGCATGGTGCCTCGTGCCCGTTTATCAGCACGTCGTCTGTCGTCGTCTGGCGCGTCCGGGGCCGTGCTTGATCCAGCGTCATTGAAGCCAGATGTGGTTGTAATGGTTGAGCGTCTTCTTCGAACCCCGTGGAGCCGTCGACACTGGGGTCCGTTGTTGCCGTCCAAGATGGCGTCGGGGTGAACAAGGTGGCTGCCCCCATGCATCGCACATGGCTGGGGGGTCACAAGATGGCGGCGGGGGTGGACAAAATGGCCACCCCCATGCGTCGCACAGGTCTGGGGTGGTCCAAGATGGCGGCGCCTTTCCTCCCCTCGTGGTGGCCAGGACCCAAAATGGCGGCGTCTGCGGGTCGGACATGGGCGCTGGGGGGGGTTGGGGAGCGTTAGGACCGCGCGGGGCTCCCTCTTCTCTGGGGACAGCGGTGGCCGGGACCCAAAGTGGTAGCGCCGGCGGGTCATACATGGGGCGCGGGGGGGGGGGGGTTGGGGAGCGTAAACGGCGTGCAGGGCTCCCTGTTCTCCGGGGAGAGCGGTGGTCGGGGCCCAGAGTGGTAGCGCCGGCGAGTCATACATGGGGCGCTGGGGGAGTTGGGGAGCGTAAACGGCGTGCAGGGCTCCCTGTTCTCCCGGGACAGCGGCGACCTTGCGGGACTGGCACACAGCCGCAAAATGGCCCTTTTCCCCGCAGCTCTTACAGATCGCTGCGCGGGGCCGGGCAGCGCTGCCGGGGGTGTTTCGCCTGGCCGCAGAAATAGCAACGGGCGCCCCCGGTGCGACTTGGCGTTTGAACCGCGCAAGCCTGTGGGGTGTCCGGGGGGGGGGGGTGGGTTTGTCGCGACGGGTGCGTACGGAGTCCAATGGGCTGCCGCGCGGTCGGGGCCGTAGGCGCGGGTATTTCGCGCGGCCACGTCTAGGGAGGCTGCTAGGGCCCGTGCCTCTGAGAGTCCTAGCGACTCTTTTTCTACAAGTCGTTGGCGGATTTGGGAGGAGTTCATACCTGCCACAAAAGCATCGCGCATTAACATGTCCGTGTGTTCATTTGCGTTCACCGGCGGGCAGCCGCAGGCCCGTCCCAAAATTAGTAGCGCGGCGTAGAATTCATCTATCGATTCTCCGGGACTTTGCCGTCTCGTTGCGAGTTGATAGCGAGCGTAGATCTGGTTTACTGGGCGAGAGACTTTTTAGTGCTGCGAACGCCGTCTGGAAATCCTCTGCGTCTTCGATGAGGGAGAAAATCTCCGTGCTTAACCTCGAGTGCAGGACCTGTAGTTTTTGGTCTTCTGTGACCCGGCCGGTGGCCGTTCTGAGGTAGGCCTCGAAACAAGTCTGCCAGTGCTTGAAAGCTGCTGCTGCGTTCACTGCGTGGGGGCTGATCCTCAGGCATTCTGGGATGATCCTGAGCTCCATAGTCCTTTAGTCACGCTTAATAAATTGTAGCGCACAAAGACTCCGAGAGACGAATAGAGTGAAGTCGATGAGGCTTTATTAAGCGTGACTGTTCCCCCACAGTTCAGTAGTAGACTGCCTGTGGGGGAGGACTCCTGGTACTTATACTCCGCCTTCAGGGCGGAGCTAGAGGTCAACGTCCAACCAGGACCCGGGATCTGTCAGCCAATGACATCGCGGCTTCACAGTCCCACATGACCCCTAATGCATACTATCACACTCCCTAAATGCCTCATTTATCTTCCGTGGCTCCGACACCACATCCCCAGTCCCAGTCAGTATCTTCAATATTTCCCTGGATGCAGCCTGCTCCGAAACTGGTGCGTCAACATGCAGCTCGCCTTCTCCCCATACTCATATTGCACCCCTCTTGCCCTGTGCAGTTGCCCTACTGCCCTCCTCGTTATCAACCTGTCAAACTGCCTCTGCAACCTTTTACTCCTCGCCAATCACTCCACGAAGGGCACCCTCGAATATCCCCTATCTCGCTCACTAGACGGTCATGTTCCACTCTCCTTTCCCTATACACACGAGTCTTAAACAAAATAACTTCACCCTGGACCACTGCCTTCTGTGCTTCCCAAAATATGACCGCCGACACCTCCCCATTCTGATTCAACTCCACATAATCCTTAATCACCATCCGCACTTTATCACAATAACCTCCATCCGCCAACAGCCCCGAATCAAACCTCCTCCCCGGTCTCTGCTCTCATCCCAATCTAAATCGAATATCCAGCCAGTGGGGTGCATGGTCAGAGATAACTATCCCCGCGTACTCTTCCCCCTCTGCCGCAACCAAAATCTCCCGACTTACTACAAAGTAGTCAATCCTCGAATACACCTTATGGACAGGTGAAAAGAAGGAATACTCCCTTCCCCCTGGGTTCTGAAAATGCCATGGATCTTCCATATCCATCCTCTCCATAAACCCCCCCAGCTCCCTCGCCATTTGTACCCTACCCATCGACCTGGGGCTTGACCTATCCACCCTCGGCTCCAGGACACAGTTAAAATCTCTTCCCATGATCAACTGGTACGTGGCCAAATCCCGGATCGTTGCCGGCAACCCCCTCATAAAACCCACATCATCCCAATTTGGGGCATACACATTTACCAACACCACCGGTGCCCCTTCCAATACCCCACTCACAATCACATATCTCTCAGCCGGATCCCTCACCTCCTTCGCACTCACAAATCCCATTTTTTTGCTCATTAAAATCGGCACTCCCGTCGATTTCAAATCAAACCCTGAGTGAAAAACCTGCCCGACCCATCCCGTTCTTAAACTAATCAGGTCCTTCACACGAAGGTGCGACTCCTGTAGAAAGACCACCCCCATTTTCAGGCTCCTGAGGTGCATGAACACCCGTGACCATTTAACCGGCCCATTCAGTCCCCGGACGTTCCAGCTTAGCAGCCTTACCGGAGGCTTACGCCTCCAATCCCCTCTACCGTCCATCATCTTCCCCACTTAACCCCCGCCCCCTTAATTCCACCCTATATCTTGCCCATCCCAGATGGCCCCTTTCTCCGCCCCTCACTATGTCATCTCTCACCGCCTGCCATGTCGCAGCAACCTCCCCACCCTTTCCCCCTCCCACTTCCCCGCTCCCCCCGGCCACCCCTCTTGGTCTTCTCCCCCACCACCTCACTTCCGTTCACCAGCATAACCTGCTAGCGTGGCAGCTCCTGACCAAAGGTACCTCCCAATGACCTCTCCCCCCCGCCCCCCCCCCCCCCCTACCCCCCCACCCCCCACTCCTCAGCTCAAGGAAGAAGGCTCCCTGCTGACCTTATCCTCCCCATCCAAACAAGGATTTCTCCTGAGCTCCAAGCAGCCTTCTCCAAAAGCAAACAAACAAATGTTAAACACAAACAGTCCCATAAAACAGGAGGGGCGGGAATGGGAACATCCATCCCCACATAAGCTTTTCACCCCGACAACCCCTTACAATCTCAACATTAAATAGAAACACCCCCCAAAAAAGACAAAATCCCCAAATCCCTACACCCTTTCAAACATGCTCCCGACCATTACAAAGTGCCAGCACCCCGGTTCCCAAGCATTATCCGCTCAGTTCTCCCCCAGTTTATGCTCCTTAATGAAGTCTTCAGTCGCTTCTGGGGTCTCAAAATAATACTCCCAGCCTCCAAATATAACCCATAATTTTGCCCGGTAGCTCAGCTCCCCAGTGGCGGAAAGCTTTTAAAGTGTGGCTTCGACGGGGTGAAAGTCCCCGAGGGCCAAAAAATCAGCAAAGTGCCATTGAATAGAGGTGCCAATCTCAACATTGAAGCCTGCATGAAACACCCCACCAAACACACCCAAAAACAGACTTTGAAATTTTTACTTGAATCACACTCTGATCTTTGGAGCATGGGGGAGGCAGCAGCGTAATGGTATTGTTGCAGGACTAGTAATCTAGAGACCCAGGGTAGTGGTCTGGAGACCCAGGTTCGAAACCCACCTTGGCAGATGATGAAATTTGAATTCAATAAAGATCTGGAATTAAAAGTCGAATAACGACCATGTCGATTGTTGTAAAAATTCATCTAGTTCACTAATGTTCTTTCGGGAAGGAAATCTATCATCCTTACCTGGTCTGGCCTACATGTGACACCAGATCCATAGCAATGTGGTTGACTCTTAAATGCCCTCAGGGATGGGCAATAAATGCTGCCCCAGCCATGCCTACATCCCAATAACAAATCAAAAAAACTCCCTTAAAACCATTTCATTTACCACTTTCCTACAAAAGCTTGTGTAAAAAAAGTCATCAAAAATTAGTTATGCACAGACTTCCGGTGATGACAGGCGGGAGGCAGCTGCACACTGGAGGGCTTCGGCTCGGGATTAGAAAATTTAGGGTTTTAATGCCCGGTCCCAGGGGCAACGGAGACTGAAAAAGCAGTAAGAAGGCACAGTGAGGAGAAATGTCCAAGTTTGGGAAAAAAACGGCCGTGAAAAAGGGGGTCAGTGAAAGTCCGCCGGTGAGTGGAAAATTCAGCGCAGGAACTGTAAGGAAAGTGGAGGCTAGGGCACCAGGGGAGGCCGCATTGCTCACAGCAGAAGAAATCCGCGGAACTTGAAAACAGTTCACAAAGCACATGGAAGCGATGAAGAAGGAGATGGGGCGGTATTGAAAGTGCTGGTGGAGGAGGTGATTGCCCCTGTGAGGGAGGTGGTATCAAGCGCAGCAGCAGATGTGCGGGAGCAAGGTGAGATTCTGAAGGAAGTGGAAGAGGCATTATCGCAGCACAGTGATCAACTCACCTCGATGGGGAAGGAGTTGCGGAAGGTGATAGAAACCAACAAGGGTCTGTGAGCCAAAAAGGAAGACCTGGAAAACAGGTCCAGGCGGCAGAATCAGGGATTGTGTGTCTGTCCAAAGGGGTGGAAGGCCCCAGGCCGACAGAGTATTTTGCCACGATGTTGGTGGAGCTATTGGGGGAGGGGGACGATCCCTCTCCATACGAACTGGATTGGGCTCATCAGTCGTGGAGGCCTATACCAAAGGCGAGTGAACCACCAAGAGTAGTAACTGTGTGTTTCCGTAGACACAGCGCGAAGGAGAAGGTCCTGTGCTGGGCAAAGCAGAAGCGGGTGGTGCAGTGGGCTGGAGCTGGTATACGCATATATCAGGACTTTACAGTGGAGCTGGCAAGGAGGCGGGCTGCCTTCAGCCGGGTGAAGAAGGCACTGTACATCAGCAAGGTGCAGTGCAGCATAGTATATCCAGCTAAGTTGAGGGTGACCGACAAATCCAAGGACTTTTATTTTGGGACGGTGGAAGCGGCAGAGGAGGCAGAGACTGTGGCAGAATTGAGAAATGGGACATGTAACTTTATTTTTTTCACTGCGTGTTGGTGTATGTACTAAATGAGTCAACACTGTATATTTGGACAAGGGAAGAGTTGGGACTTTCATTTGCAATGATGGTTCTTTGGGGCTTGGGTGTGTATGCTGGGGTTGTGTGCCAAAGGGGATTTCTTGGTTTTCCTGGGATCAGGCAAGGGGGAAGGAGACCCGGGCGGGGGCCCCCACAATGGCCGGTTTAAGCCGGCCAGTGAGCGGGAGTGAGGTGGGGGGAGGGGCTACGGCCATCGGAGCCTGGTAGAACAGGTTTCTGTGAGTCTAGCCAGGGTGAAAAGCTGGGGGAAGGAACTGAGATTAGGGGAGGAGTTTACAAGAAGAAGTGGAGAGGAGGCGTCTGGGGGGGGTCTACAATTCATGGGTGTCGTTCACGGTACTCTTTCGGGGATTGGATGGCGTTGAATATTAGGGGAGGGGTTTTGGGGGGTGGACTATATATGTCAATGGTGACCATAGGCGATTGCTGATTCCTTTTCCTTTTTTCCTCCTTGGGAGGGTTTGTTTTATTTGATGCTTATATTGTCAGGTGGGTCGTTGTTTGGGGGAGGATGGGATCGTTGTTGTTAATAAGGGGATTAACATTGTATTCATTACCATTTACTGTTTGTTGGTGGGGTGTAACTTTTGAAGAAAATGTGAAAATGGAGAATAAAAATATTTGAAACCAGCAATGAGTGGCATCCAGGCCAACACTGCTATGGTGGCAACCGCAGTGGAGCACCTGGTGCACAAATTCAGCAGCATGAGTAAAGGTGTCCAAGGAATTGCTCAGTCGATGAAGAACATGGCTGAGGGCCTCGGTAGACCGTCCGACTCAAGTAGAGCCAGTAGAAGACTGACATTAATGAGGTGCTGTGGGACATATCAGTACCTCATATGGGAATGGCTGAGTTGCTGCGGGGCTTGCCCCAGTTGCTTTTGGGCTTTGCTGAGTTACTGCAGAGCATGGCCCAATCACAGAGCGGCATCGCTGGAGTGTTGGCACCACGGTGCAGACACTGGGGCCAGATAGCACAGGGGCAGCTGGAGCTCAAACAAAGAACAAAGAAAAGCACAGCACAGGAACAGGCCCTTCGGTCCTCCAAGCCTGTGCCGACCATGCTGCCCATCTAAACTAAAACCTTCTACACTTCCTGGGTCCTTATCCCTCTATTCCCATCCTATTCATGTATTTGTCAAGATACCCCTTAAATGTCACTATCGTCCCTGCTTCCACCACCTCCTCCAGCAACGAGTTCCAGGCACCCACTACCCTCTGTGTAAAAAACTTGCCTCGTACATCTCCTCTAAACCTTGCCCCTCGCACCTTAAACCTATGCCCCCGAGTAATTGACCCCTCTACCCTGGGAAAAAGCCTCTGACTATCCATCTGTCTGTGCCCCTCTTAATTTTGTAGACCTCTATCAGGTCGCCCCTCAACCTCCGTCATTCCAGTGAGAACAAACCGAGTTTATTCAATGTCTCCTCCAGCTGCTCCGCCATCACGAGATGAACTCAAGAGCCCTGTGGGCACCAGCCAGGTGGAGGGGGCGCTGGGTGGCATCCCGGATCCATCCTATAGACTGGCAATGGTGGTCCCCAGCTCTCCTGAGTTCCATCCTTCTGACAAAGCCGTGTCTCGCAGCCAGAATCTGAACAGGTGGCACCGCTGTGCATGAGCCACCGACAAGTGCGCCAGGGCCCTCTGGCACCTGAGCCCCCAGAGTTTGCCCGCCAGGGGCATCAAACATCACAGGATGAGATAAACAGCTAGCTGCCTCCACCTCTGATGTGCATCCTGGGGATTCACCTAGACGTAGCGGCAGAGCTAGGGTTGCAACGCACATCAAGGATCACGGAGGGAACTGGGAGGGGGGGCTGGATAGGTGGGGGTAAGGAGTGGAGTGTGCATTGGGAGGAGGGGAGGGGGTGTGGTGGGGCATTGAGGGGTTTGAGAGGGCAGGCAAGGAGGGTGGGGTAGTGAGGCGCCACCATCAGGAGAGTGGATCAGTGGTGTACTTGTACAAGGAACAGTAAAATAACCTCACCACAACCAGGATGACCCCTCTGGCTCTTTGTTCCGCGATGCAGGCCAACCACCAATCCCATGCCACATCTGCTCAGACATGGGCCACCCCGTCCCCACGTCCCACACCTGAGGCACCCTGCCAACGCACACCCGACCACAGAGAGCATGCCCCCATGCTCATTGCCTGTGAGCGAAGATGGCTGCTCACCTCCTTGGCTCCCTGCAGCAGCCTATCTGCCAGGTTCATGGCTCTCAAAAGGGGTACTAATCGGTGCCCATATGACCACTTATTGGAGAGGCCGCTGGATCACTGGAGGCTGCTGGATATTGGGTCACTCCCGTTAATTGTGTGGAAATAGGGCTTAAGTGGTGATAATTAGTTTCTCACCATGCGACAGCAAGATCCTGATTTCGCCTACCCGACCACAGAGAGCATGCCCCCATGCTCATTGCCTGTGAGCGAAGATGGCTGCTCACCTCCTTGGCTCCCTGCAGCAGCCTATCTGCCAGGTTCATGGCTCTCAAAAGGGGTACTAATCGGCGCCCATATGACCACTTATTGGAGAGGCCGCTGGATCACTGGAGGCTGCTGGATATTGGGTCACTCCCGTTAATTGTGTGGAAATAGGGCTTAAGTGGTGATAATTAGTTTCTCACCATGCGACAGCAAGATCCTGATTTCGCCTACGGGAGCGGGGTAGTTGCATCACAAACAGTTTGGCACCCGGCACAGTTCTCGTTTTCGCCCTCTCCCACTATTCACTGGCCTCATTGCGTTCCCACTCCCAGGAACGGCCATTCCTGAATATTTGGGTCCTGGCCTTCTCTAACTTACTTTTGGTTCCATGCCACACACAGGGTGACTAACTCTTGTAACAAAAAAATAAAGGACACTTGGACGGAGGGTCCAGGTAGAGGGAAGTGGTTGTTGATGAACATAACAATAGGCTGCTCTTAAAGTAACCAATACTTACAACTTACCTTGTGGAGTCACAACATTATCATCGCTTTGCTGGCCAACTGACAGATTTGCAGTCTCGCTCAAATCACTCAATCGAGTCTCCCAAGTTCAGTCTGCCACAGGCTGTCCTAGAAATCTAGCGTCCTTTCAGGGACGGTAGACAAACAGCCAAAATAAGGGATAATTCCTTAAAATACGGGACAGTTGGTCACTCTGCGTTTATATAGCCCCGTCCTTTGCTTTATTCAATTCTCTCTATTTTAGAATGCACTGAAATATTCCTCTGTACAAAGTTACTGCTGATAATTATTGTCCAATGACATTTAGCAAGGCATGGATCAAACCTGTGCCTTACCTGGGTCCAGTACAGGTCTGATACACTGCCATCAATTTTAAACCCCCTTTGTCGTCAAGAATGGTGCAGGGGAGAGGTTAACATTAGGCCCAATCTATGTACAGACCTGAATTCATTCTATTACCACCCAGTGTTCTTTTACCATTGCTGACTTTCAAGAGAGCTGAAGTTCCAGTTTCCTCCAGGGGGTTAGGGGAGACAATGCTGGAAATGATTAAGTCGATCCTGAGCCTGTTCTGCTTCCTGTGGGGGTTTCCCTCCTACCTATGCCGGTCCCAAATGCATCCCCCCTACCCTCAGTTTGCCAATTTGCTGCTAAATTTGCAGTTGAAAAATACCCAGACCCCACATTGTGCACGGGTCTTGAGCACAGATGTTTTACAATGCTCACCAGTCTCCAACAATGCATGTTTTTTTGATTAAACAAATCCGAGTTCTCTTTAGGTGTTGTTGTTTGCAGAAATAGCATTATCGTTACTATTCTGAATGATTTTCACACGCAAACTGATTCAGGAGCTGTATCGCATGAAAAATTTCAAATTATTTTCAGCCAAAATTATATATATACACAAAAAAAATGAGGTTCCAGTACTGTGCTAAAGAAAGATTCTGTAGTCTCATGTATTTCTCAATGTCTGCTACTTATTATTAGCTCCAGTACTGACAGAAAGCCATATCGGAAGCATTGTGCAATGATGGTAATATGCTTGATTAGAAAATGCTGTCTGCCATCATTAAAATGGCAATCTCTGTGGTTGAGTAGGTGGCTGATTTGAAAAGCCGCCACACCAGCAGCCTTTTTAAGAGCAGACCCTTGACTGATTCCCAAGATCTAACAGTCTAACACAGGGAAGCAGTTGTAGAGAGCACCTTTAAGAAATGGGTGTTAGAAATGGGTGTGTATATAAGTATCTGTAGTGCGAGTACCTTTAAGAAATGGGTGTTTATTACTGCAGTGATGTCAGAGAGTGGGTACTGACAGAAAACCCTGGCCCATAACAACAAAGACACAGGAAGTGCTCCTCTTCCAGGCAGTGTTATTCCCAGGTCTCACTTATGTGCTTGTTATTTATATCTCCATTCTTACTCGTTCTCGTTGGTTTTACTCTTCTTTTAAACAGATCTCTCTGAACTGACGTGGGTCAGCTGCCTTCTGCCCAAAACAAAGGATTGCGCTCCCTCAAAGTCCAGCTCGTGTGTGACTATAGGTAGCAAATCATTAAGGTGAATGCCCAGTACCCTGGCTACAGACACGATGCCTTCATTCTGTGCCACTTTGCTGTGCCAGCTACGTTAGAGCCACCATACTAAACTGAAGGGTGTCGAATCAGATAGATAAATGTTTCCCCTCTCAGGGAATCAAGTGAGATGGGACTGGGCAGCAAGGTGGAGTAGAGATAGAAGATCAGCCATGACCGTATTCAATGGGGGAGCAGGTTCGAAGGGCTGAATGGTCTACTCCTGCTCCTATTGCTTTTGTCATTCTGTTCTTATGTACTGGGCGACAAGGACAATCCATTGATGACATTATTAACTCAAATGCACAACCCATACGCATGTGCATAGCATGGATTTAATGAAAGCCATGCTGCCAGATGTACTGAGATGCTTCCTCTGTCCACACCACTGGAGGAGTTTTCTGATATTCAACAGAGTGGACACCAAGGCTCTTGGTGGTCTGCTGCATGCTGCTCAATCTCACTAACATGAGGGCCCAGCCCTTGCTCCCAGAGCGAACAGCTCTGGAACAGGAACAAGAGGAGGAGGAGGAGGACGAAGAGGAAAAGGAAGAAAGGGTGCAGTCTTTTCTGTCAGGTTATCTGTGGAAACATTCACTGAGTGTGAAAGCAATTGCCAGAATCCCAATTCCTTATTCACCAATAGTCTCACACCTGGCTGTAATATGCCTTTCAGGGATATTAGCATGACATCACTAGACAGTAAATGTGTCATGTGATCCAGGCTTAGTTTCTGCTTTGAGAAGAACACACAAACACACAGCTCTGATACCTTCAAGTTTTATACATATGTGTTACTGTCCTCATGTGCCAAATCTTAATAAATGAACCCACAATATGTTTACCCAATCCTTTATGAGCAATTGATGCCTGCGTCGTTATAATAACACAAGGCGATCAGTGGTGGTTAGACAGGTGGGCGTAAGATTAAGTGGAATTATGACATAGGGAACAGCCTTCGATTATGTTACACGGCATGAGAAACCCTTGAAACCTTTTTGGTCAGACTGCAGCAAAACCACAGCATTGGAGTCTTGAAAACACAAGCTGCCAAGCTCTGGGACACAGCACTGAGCTAGTGCTCAGATAAAGAGCTAGTAAACAGATGGATCCCCGGTGGTGAGCTTGCAGCGCATAACCTCAGTTCTGAGAGTGGGGCGGCGTGCCAAAAGGACCAGCACCAGGTTAGCTGAGTCGGGAGAAGAGAGTGACCAGCATGCAGGCTGTATTGATGCTGAGAAAGGGAGAGCCAACCAGCAAATAATTCCCCCCAGAAAATGGGCTGGGGAGCTTTGGGAGTTGCTATATGATAACCTGAATAAAAAGCAAAGACACCATGACTCCATGGTGCGTTCCTACCACAACTCAACTTTGTGCTTGGAACTTCAGAAAAGCGTGCGAAAGCGGCAATAACTACATTCATCCCAGGTACTACAGAAGAAAGGTCGAAGATATACTGTCAAAATGTCTCCAATTTGAATTGGGATGAAGTTAACCTACTATCTGAATTCAAAATGTTTGGACAGCATACAGAGCTATGGGGCACGATTCTCTTGCCACATTGTGCTCGGTAATCCCGGGAGAGCCCTCCAGTGGGATTCACCCAAGTCCCGCGAGATGTTGGAGACGGAACTCTGTCCCAAATGGGTGGGACCAAACAACACTCACAGCTTTGACAAAGGGTCATCTGGACTCGAAACTTGAGCTATTTTCTCTCCCTACAGATGCTGCCAGACCTGTTGAGATTTCCCAGCATTTTCCCTTTGGTTTCAGATTACAGCATCCGCAGTAATTTGCTTTTAACATTCACCTGTTGACTTCTCTGGGAGGCTTGGCATGCTTCCATCCTTCTCGTTAGGAAACACTAAATCCAAACGGGTTTTGGGGCAGGGGCCCAACAGGAACTCAACTTGACCCCTGCGGTGGCGTATGGGCGGGCCAAATTGTACGAAAGCAAAAAAACTAGCAAGATATTGGTACAGCGGTTTGTCCGGTTGTTTCTCAAGGTCTGGACAGCCCTCTCAGCCAATTCATTGGCTGCAGACTGGTACAGGGCCATCCTAATGTGGCGTATTCGTTAGTTTGAACAAAAATCTGGAAGTCTTCCCCTGTAAAAGGGGTGCCATTGTCAGATACAATGGATTCTAGCAGTCCACGTACAGTGGACACCTGGTGTAAGGCCGCCGAGGTCGGAGTCCCCAGCCCTCCGGTATTGACGCCACTTGGAATTAAGCATCCACCAAAACTAAAAACATCCTGCCGAAGAAAGGAACGGCATAGTTAATGTGGACTCTGGTCCATTGGCAACTCAGCCATTTCCAGGTGTGTAGACTCGCTGATGGAGGCAGGGACTATTGAATCTTCGACGGCTTTATCAATGCCAGGCCATCATATATAGCTGTGTGCCAGCTTCTTCTTCTATGTTTGCCCTGGGTAGGCACTATACAGCTCCTGTAAGAGAGGTCTCCTAGCTGGTGGCGGAATGACAACCCGTGAGCCCCATAAGATCACACCATCCTCACAGGTCAGTTTACATTGGCGGGTTTCTTTATTCTTTCATGGGATGTGGGTGTCGCTGGCTGGCTGGACCAGCATTTGTTGCCCATCCCACAGGGCATTTAAGAGTCAACCACATTGCTGTAGGTCTGGAGTTACATGTAGGCCGGACCAGGTAAGGATGACAGATTTCCTTCCCTAAAGGACAGTAGTGAACTAGCTGAATTTTTACAACAACCGACATGGTCATTATTCGACTTTTAATTCCAGATCTTTATTGAATTCAAATTCCACCATCTGCCCTGTTGGGATTCGAACCCATGTCCCCAGAGCATTACCCTGAGTCTCTTGATTACTAGTCCAGTGGCAATACAACTACGCCACTGCCTTAAATAGGGTCTCAAGTGCTCCGATTTCTCTTAGTGCCACCCATTCTGTATCATCGTCTTTACTTTCGGCGACATGGGATCCTTCTGGGTCCAGTTACGAATATGGCCAGCCAACACGAGCAAAGTGTCGAAGAAATTCAAGGTCAATATGATCTCCCAGGGTACTGGTGGAGGTGATATGTTTTTCGGCAGGGGAAGTCGGCTCAATGCATCTGCATTTGCAATATACATGCCTGGCCTGTGCTGAGATGACATAATTGTAGGCCGCTAGCAGCAAAGCCCCGCTTGCCGAGGCTATTGGTGGTATTGGTTTGTCTTCCCTCAAGAGGCCCAGTGGCTTATTAAGGTTGGTGATTATAATGAATCCCCATCCAGACATTTATTTGTGGAATTTCTTCACACCATATACGACTGCTCTTTCTCTCTTTTGAGCATAACTCCTCTCCACTATTGAAAGGGTCCTCAAGGCAAAGGCAATAGGGCGCTCAGAACCATCTCCCGCCTTGTGGGATAATACTCCCACCATACCGTAAGGGGATGCATCACCTGTGAGCACAATCAGTTTCACGGGGTCGAAGTGAACTAAAAGGTTTGAGGATTGCAAAGCTTGCTTCGCCAAGTGGAAACTTTATTCTTGAGTCTCCCTCCATTGCCACCATTGATGTTTCTAGTTATGACGAAGGGTCATCCAGACTCGAAACGTGAGCTCTGTTCGCTCTCCACAGATGCTGTCACACCTGCTGAGACTTTCCAATATTTTCTGTTCTTGTTTCAGATTCCAGCTTTTATCTTATAATATTATTATGTTCTTGGTGTTTCTTTAGTAGCTGGTGTCATGGTGCCAATGTTGTGGCTGAATTCGGAATGAATCTTCAATAATAATTCACCAGACCAAGGAAGAATTTGAGTTCACTTACATTCTTGGGTGCTGGTATTTCACGAATAGCCTTGACTTTCTCCTCGAGGGGATGTAGCCTTGTTGTATCTATGCAGAAATCTAAATACGTCACTTCTGAGGACTGGAATGTACGTTTTCCGCATTTGAAGTGGAGGCGGGTAACGGTCAGGCTGGGCAGGGGGGTCAGGTCGGGCTTAGGGTTGCATTGGGCCTGGTGGGGGCAGGGCGTCAGGTAGGGTTGGGCTTTGGGGTGGGGAGGTAGTTCTGGGTGAGTCGGGTCAGGGGATGGGCGTGATTTTGTTTGGACCTTCGGGGGATTGGGTCAGGCCTGGGGGTGTCAGGTTGGTCAGGCCTGGGTGTGTGGGGGTGTCAGGTTGGTCAGGCCTGGCGGGGTAGGAATGTCAGGTTGGGTAGGGTTGTACCAGGCAGGGAGTAAATGTTATGTAGGGTTGGGCCTGGGGACTGGAGGGGGGAGGTCTTCCTCAGGCTTGGCAGCATGGCTCAGGTCAGGATAGGGGGCGTATCAGGTTGGGTCAGGTCAAGGGAGGGAGGGTAATCACAGGGCTAGTGGATGGTTGGATGGAGTCCTGTGGGAGGTTGGGGTATAGTTGGAGGGTGGTCGTGGAATGCGGGGAGAGTGTTGTGGGGGCCCTGGGTTTGAAGGGAGTCCTGTGGGGAGCCGGTGGGTGGTGGTGTGAGGGGGAAAAGTCCCCTGGGTGGTCGGATGTTAGTCAGGGGGATATTGGGGGGGGGGGGGGGTTTGGGGTCCTGTATCCAGTCAGGGGGTTTCGAGGCGGGCCTGAAGGAGGGTCAGAATGGGTTTTAATTCTTCTAACGTTTCTGGGTAATTATTGATGTAATACAATTGGAGCCATCCAAAGTTTGAAACTTAAATCTCTTTACCGGGTGTGGTTCTAAGTGTGAAAAGTTTGATCTTCCCAGGCAATTGCCGTGCAATCTTTACCTGGAGACCTGGAGAGGGGAGTGGTTCCCCAGCACATATACTGCCCTGGAGCTCAGAAGTTACAGGCCTACATATTCAACCTGATTGATAGTGACTGTTGCTAGGTGATGGGGTGCGGCGATTTGAGTAGGATTTGGGATTTGGGGTAAGGATATATTTGAGAATGCATCACTGACCTTGATTACTAGGTTGGGAATATTGGTCTTTTTGTCGCACTGCACCCAGGTCCTCAGACCTGACATTGACATCCACAGGCTATCTCACCTGCTGCCTTCTAACTGCGTCCAGAGGGACTTCTGGACTACAAGTATACAGGACACCTCTTCCATTTTTACACCTCCTGCACTAAAGCTTCCAGTGCAGCGTTCTAAGACGGTGCTTGTTCTCCCTTGTTGTCCCATACATCTGTCTTTGCCAGGTCTGATTTAGCACCACCGGAATGCCAGCGCCTGCACCAGTCACAATGTACCTTCCCTTTAAGCCACACGGGCTAACTTTAACTGGTGTGAACAAGTTGCAATTTTGGCCGCTGCTGATACTGCAGCCAATGAATATCTTGGTTAGTCCTGGCTGCACACAGCAATCATTCAAATGAGCAGGTGGTTGTCATAATATACACCAGTATATCATGGTGCAGATACACACACACTGATGGACACACAGCAAGACCAATCAACACACACAACACTGCAGCCAATCACCAGTTAGAGCACACTCACTATAAAGACAGGGGGCATCAGAATTCCCGCTCATTCGGGATGCAGCCTCCTACAAGGACAGAGCTTACAGCACAGATCCTCACCATGTGCTGAGTGCATAGACTGGTTCGGACAGGCATAGGTCTTTAGTTTAATCTAACATCGTGTTAACCCACAGTGAAAGTATGTTCAACAGTTTCTAACTTAATAAAATAGTGTTGCACTATTTTAAGTGTTGGTGGCCTGTATGTGTTCCACGGATCCAGAGCACCCAACACATCATGATACCAGGAGTTGAGGGATATTAGAACTTCTTTGACCTACCTGCAAGTGATCTGCCTTCCGCCAGCATACAGTCATCCTGCAAAATGGACAGCGTCCGCCCGCCGCCGCCGCTCCGCATCACCGGTAACCTGGGGGCCAACTGGATGATATTCAAACAACGCTTCCAGCTCTACCTGGAAGCCACAGACCGGGAAGATGCCTCGGAAACCAAGAAGATCGATCTCTTCCTATCCACGGCCGGGGAACATGCCATCCACATTTTCAATTCTCTCACCTTTGCTGATGACGAAGATAAATCAAAATTCAAGACGGTCCTCCTCAAGTTTGACACTCACTGCAACATAGAGGTGAATGAAAGTTTCGAGCGCTATGTATTTCAACAGCGTTTGCAGGGTAAGGATGAACCTTTCCAGTCCTTTCTCACCCACGTCCGCATCCTTGCGCAGTCCTGTAATTATAGGCCCACCTTCGACTCAATGATACGTGACCAGATCGTTTTCGGTGATCAGTCGGTCCCCCTACACCAGCAGCTCCTCAAGGTAAAGCAGCTCACCCTAGCGACCGCCATCGAGACCTGCGTGCTACACGAACACGCCATTAGTCGGTATTCCCACATCCAAGCGGCTGAAACGGCGCGGCAACGTCCCCACGAGGCAGAACGGGTCCAAGCAATCGAGCAACTCCAGGGCCTCAGCCTGGATGAGGACGGCCATTTCGGGCTTTTTTGCGGACTCCCGCGTTTGTGCGCACCGAACGAGGGGATAGCGACATCGACGAACGTACTGCGCAGGCGCGCACCACGTACAGCCACACCGCGCATGCGCGGTGGCGCAGCGAACGTACTGATGGTACAACGTGTGGCAACTGTGGCTCCGCCCACTTAAAGCGGCAATGCCCTGCCAAATCCCAACAATGCCTGAGATGTGGCAAACTTGGCCACTATGCTGCTATATGCAGATCAGCTCGGCCTGCCAATTCGTATCACTCCAGCCAGCCTCGCAGGAATGTCCGGGCCATTCAACCCACGGTCACCGAATCCGATGCGGACCTACTACCCGATATTGACACCGAGGAGTCAAAGGCACCTTTTCGAATCAGTATCGTTCCAAAAAACAGGGGGCGCGATTCTCCATTCCCGCGCCAGTTGGGAGAATCGCCTGGGCCGCCAAAAATATCCCGGGACGCCGGTCCGACGCCCTCCCGCGATTCTCCCAAGCGGCGGGAACGGCCCGGTCGGATTTCGTGGGCCGCAGGCTGGAGAATTGCCGGAGGCACCCAAAATGTCGATTCTCCGGCACTCCTGCTGTTCTCAGGCCCGGATGGGCTGAGCAGCCAGGCCAAAACGGCGGGTTCCCCCCGGCGCCGTCCACAACTGGTCACTGCCGTCGTGAACGGTGCGTGAACGTTGGGGGGGCGGACTGCGGGGGGGGGGGCGAGGGTGGACCCTGCACCGGGGGCACCTCAAATGTGGGGTGGCCCGAGATCGGTGCCCACCGATCGTCGGGCCGTCCTCTCTGAAGGAGGACCTCCTTCGTTCCACGGCCGCGCAAGATCCGTCAGACATCGTCTTGCGGGGCGGACTTAGAGAGGACGGCAACCACGCATGCGCAGGTTGGCGCCGGCCAACCCGCGCATGCGCGGATGACGCCCGTTACGCGGCACCGGCCACGTCATCTATGCGGCCCCACCTTTACGCGGTCGACAAGGCCTGGCGCGTGTAAATGACGCAGCCCCGATCCTGGCCCCTTGTCAGGGTACTGAATCGGTCGGGATCGGGGCCGTTTTGCGCCGTCGTGATTCTCAACGGCGTTCACGACGTGTCAAACCAGCCATCCTCCCATCAGCCTGCCAGCTATTAGATTATAATGGCAATGCCATTGCTGCCAGCAGCTCGTATCAGCTCGAAGTGACGCACAGGTCACAGAAAGCCATCCTTCCCTTTGAAATCGTGGGCTCCTCGAAAGCCTCCCTGCTTGGCGCGCAGGTATGCAAGCTGTTGAACCTAGTTCAGAGAGTTCGCTCTCTCTCTCCTGCGTCTGCCTTTAGGACACCGACTTCAGGGCGCAGCTCGACGCCATTATCAACCAGCACCACAAAGTCTTTGAAGGCATGGGCACGCTCCCGTAAACCTACAAGATTTTATTAAAACCGAATGCCACGCCTGTGGTGCACGCACCTCGCAGGGTCCCAGCACCCCTTAAGGACCGCCTCAAGCAGCAGCTGCAGGACCTCCAGAACCAAGGAGTGATTTCCAAAGTCACAGAACTGACCGACTGGGTCAGTTCCATGGTCTGTTTAAAAAAGCCTTCCGGCGAATTGAGAATTTGCATTGATCCCAAGGATCTAAATCACAATATCATGAGGGAGCATTATCCAATTCCCAAGCGCGAAGAGCTCACATGTGAGATGGCTCGCGCCAAACTCTTCACCAAACTCGACGCCTCAAAAGGATTCTGGCAAATCCAGCTCGATAAATCCAGCAGGAAACTTTGCACATTTAATACCCCCTTTGGCAGATTTTGTTACAACAGGATGCCGTTCGGAATCATATCTGCATCAGAAGTGTTCCATAGGATTATGGAACAAATGATGGAAGGCATTGAAGGTGTTCGCGTCTATGTCGATGACATAATCATTTGGTCCACCACCCCGCAGGAGCATGTTAGTCGCCTCCAGCGCGTATTCAGACGTATACATGAGCATGGCCTCCACCTCAACAGGGCCAAATGCTCTTTTGGTCAGACGGAACTCAAGTTCCTCGGGGACCACATCTCCCAATTGGGTGTGCAGCCAGATACGGACAGGGTAGCTGCCATCACAGCTATGAAAACACCAGAGGACAAGAAGGCGGTCCTCCGATTTCTGGGCATGGTCAATTTTTTAGGGAAATTTATCCCTCACCTCGATCAAAACATTTCATGATTTTGAACATCTCTATCACATCTCTCAACCTTCTCTGCTCTAAGCAGATCAACCGTAACTTGAAGCCCCACATCCCTGAAACTGTTCTAGCCAATGTTTCCGGCACTCTCTCAGCATTGACATCCTTCCTAAAGTGGGGTATGTGGTGATATACATTACTGTATATACACAAGGGGTTAATGTAAATACACTACAACTAAGTAAACACTAGATGATGTGTTATGTACTCTGGGATAACACAGGCTGCAACTCGATGCAGCTTTGACCAAAAGATACTCCAGACTTTGAAATAAGTTCAGTGTGATTTATTGAACAATTAGCACAGTTCTCTATAAGTTCGACTATCCTGCTAATCTTGCTATAGTAACTCAGTCTAAGCCACGTGGTGGGTGTGATGCTTCTGATTTGCCCCTGTACTTCTCTCTAAGTATCGCCTGTGGAAAGAGAAAGAGCATGTTGTCATAATATACACATCAGTATATGACACAGTGCAAGACCAATCAACACACGCAACACAGCAGCCAATCACCAGTTAGGGCACGGTCACTATAAAGACACAGGGCACTAGTTTTCCTGCTCATTCGGGATGCAGCCTCTGAGACAGAGAGAACCCGCAGTCAGTAGCACAAACATACACCATGTGCTAGCAGTATCGGCTGGTTAGGTTAGGCATAGGTCTTCAGTCAATCTAACATAATGTCGACCCACAGTGCAACTATGTTTAACAGCTCTTAGTTAAATAAAATAGAGTTGTACTATTACAAGTGTTGGTAGCCTGTCTATGTTACTGCTAAGGTAAACGCAGTCTCCACAGATCTAGAGTACCCAACACATCATGGTACCAGTATGCGATGTTAGAGTTTAATAGACCTACCTTCAAGTGATCTGCCTTCGACCAGCAATCAGCCATCCGGTAGTATGGACAGCGTGCGCCCTCCCCCGCCGCTCCACATCACCGGCAACCTCGGTGAGAACTGGAAAATCTTTAAACAACGATTCCAGCTATACCTCGAAGCTACAGACCTGGAAGCTGCTTCAGGCGCCAGGAATATTGCTCTCTTCCTTTCCACGGCCGGGGACCACGCCATCCATATCTTCAACTCTCTCACTTTCACTGAAGGTGAAGACAAGTCGAAGTTCAAGACAGTCCTGCTCAAATTCGACAGTCACTGTGACATCGAGGTAAATGAAAGTTTTGAGCGCTATGTTTTTCAACAGCGTCTGCAGGGTAAGGATGAACCTTTACAATCTTTCCTCAGCCACCTTTGCATCCTCGCGTAATCCTGCAATTACGGCTCCACCTCCGACTCGATGATCCGTGACCAGATAATTTCCGGTGTGCAGTCGGACCCCCTACGCCAGCAGCTCCTCAAGGTTAAACAGCTCACACTTGCGATAGCCAACGAGACCTGCGTTCTGCATGAACACACCACTAACCGATATTCGCACATTCAAGCGGCTGAAACGGCACGGCAAGGTCCCCACGAGGCAGAGCGGGTGCAAGCCATTTAACAACTCCAGGGCCTAAGCCTGGATGAGGGCGGCCTTTTCGCGGGCTCCCGCGCATGCGCGCACTGACCAAGGGGACGGCGAGGCCGATGATCGCACTGCGCAGGTGCGCACTACGTATGACCGCACCGCGCATGTGCGGTGGCGTACCAAACGTTCTGACGTCACGACGTGCGGCAACTGTGGCTCCGCGCACTTAAAGCAATGACCTGCAAAATCCCAACGCTGTCTCCAATGTGGCAAGCTTGGCCACTATGCAGCCCTATGCAGGTCTGCTCAACCTACTACCTCTCATCGCTCCAACCAGCCACGCAGGGATGTCCGAACCATCCAGCCACCGGTCACCGATTCCGACTCCGACTTGATTCTGGACCTTGACACCGAGGATCCTAAAACACCATTTCGGGTGGGCATCATCACCAAACACAAGATTCTCCAGAAGACAAAAGACAGGTCTCTCCCAATATACCGCATTGATCCGGACGACGAGTGGTGTGCCACCCTCACGGTCAACCGATCCCGCATCCGATTCCGCCTGGACACCGGCGCTTCAGCCAACCTCATTGCGCGGTCTGACCTCGAAAGCCTCCATGTCAAGCCTACCATCCTGCCATCTGCCTGCCAGCTTCTGGACTATAATGGTAATGCCATTGCTGCCAGTGGCTCTTGCCAGCATGAAGTGTCGCACCGGTCATTAAAGGCTAACCTGCCATTCGGAATAGTGGGATCCACTAAAGCCTCCCTGCTTGGTGCTCAGGCGTGCAAACTTCTAAACCTTATCCAAAGGGTTCACTCCCTGTCACCTGCTGATGCTTCCGCATCTCAGGACGCTGACTTTCGGACACAGCTGAACGCCATCATCACCCGATACCACGGTGTATTCGAGGGCATGGGCACACTCCCATACACTTATAAAGTCTTGTTAAAACCAAATGCCACGCCTGTGGTGCACGCACCTCGCAGGGTACCAGCACCCCTCAAGGACCGCCTCAAGCAGCAGCTGCAGGACCTCCAGGACCAGGGCGTAATCTCGAAAGTTACAGAACCGACTGACTGGGTCAGCTCTATGGAGTGCGTGAAAAAACCATCCGGCGAATTACGCATATGTATTGATCCTAAGGACCTCAACCGCAATATTATGAGAGAACACTATCCCATTCTAAAACGCGATGAACTCACCTGCGAGATGGCTCGTGCCAAATTTTTCACCAAGCTAGACGCATCCAAAGGGTTCTGGCAGATCCAACTCGACGCATCCAGTCGGAAGCTCCGCACGTTTAACACCCCATTTGGCCGGTATTGCTACAACCGGAGGCCGTTTGGCATCATCTCTGCATCGGAAGTGTTCCACAGAATAATGGAGCAGATGATGGAAGGTATTGAAGGGGTTCGCGTATATGCGGACGACATCATCGTCTGGTCTACCACCCCGCAGGAGCACATTGATCGCCTCCAACCCGTCTTCCCACAAATCCATGAGCATGGCCTCCGCCTCAACAGGGCCAAATGCTCCTTTGGTCAAACAGAACTTAAATTCCTCGGAGACCACATTTCACAGTTTGGCGTGCAGCCGGATGCTGACAAGGTATCTGCCATTAAGGCCATGAAGACACTGGAGGACAAGAAGGCGGTCCTCCGCTTCCTGGGCATGGTCAATTTCCTGGAGTAATTCATCCCTAACCTCGCCTCCTATACCACGGCTCTCAGGAACCTGGTTACGAAGACGACCGAGTTCCAATGGCTCCCCGCCCATGAACAAGAATGGTGGGAACTCAGGGCGAAGCTGACCAAGGCCCCGGTGTTGGCATTTTTCGATCCGGCCAAAGAAACAAAGATCTCCACGGATGCCAGTCAGTCCGGCCACATGATGACGCCTCCTCATGGGCTCCTGTCGCATACGCGTCACGTGCAATGACGCCCACCGAACAGCGCTATGCGCAAATTGAAAAAGAGTGCCTGGGCCTTCTTACCAGAGTCGTCAAATTCCATGACAATGTCTATGGACTCCCAAAGTTCACAGTCGAGACAGACTACAGGCCACTGGTCAATATCATTCAAAAAGACCTTAACGACATGACGCCGCGCCTGCAGTGCATTCTCCTTAAACTCAGGCGGTACGACTTTGAACTCGTCTACACCCCGGGTAAGGAGCTCATCGTCGCCGATGCACTCTCCCGATCTGTCACCACACCCTGCGACCCAGTGGGCTTCGTGTGCCAAATTGATGCTCAGGTGGCATTCGCCGCATTCAATCTGCCCGCCACGGACGGACGACTCATCTAGATTCGTCGTGAGATGGCCAACGATCCCCTGCTCCAACGTGTCATGCGCCACCTGACAGACGGGTGGCTCAAGGGCCAATGCCCTCAATTCTATAACATTAAAGATGACCTGGCGGTGGTAGATGGAATTCTACTAAAGCTGGACAGGATCGTCATTCCGCACAGCATGCGGAACCTCGTCCTTGAGCAGCTCCATGAGGGCCACCTGGGAGTGGAGAAATGCCGCCGACGGGCCCGTGAGGCAGTGTACTGGCCTGGAATCAATGAGGACATTGCCAACGCTGTTCGTAACTGCCCAACATGCCAGCGTTTCCAGCCTGCTCAGCCAAGGGAGACCTTGCAACCCCATGTGCTGGTCACGTCCCCCTGGACCAAAGTGGGCATCGACCTGTTCCATGCACTTGGCCGGACTACGTCCTCATAGTGGACTATTTCTCAAGCTACACGGAGGTAGTTAGGCTACACGACCTCACCTCAACTGCGGTCATCCGTGCATGCAAGGAAACCTTCGCTCACCATGGCATCCCTCTCACGGCCATGTCCGACAATGGCCCGTGTTTTGCCAGTCAGGAGTGGTCCAATTTTGCCAAACGATACACCTTCACACGTGTCACGTCCAGTCCCCATTACCCCCAATCCAATGGCAAAGCTGAAAAGGGGGTGCACATTGCCAACGACTCCTGTGCAAGGCGGCCGATGCAGGATCCGATTTTTACCTCGCCCTGTTGGCTTACAGATCAGCTCTCTTGTCCACCGGCCTGTCACCGGCTCAATTGTTGATGAATTGCATGCTGCAGACGACGGTGCCGGCCATTCATGTCCCGGACTTGGACAACCTTCCGGTCCTTCATCGAATGCAGTTGTCTCGGGCCCAACACAAATCGGCGTATGACGCCCGTGCCACGGATCTCCCTGCTCTGGTTCCTGATGACGAAGTCCGTGTCCAACATCCCAATGGTGGTTGGTCCGCCACTGCTGTGGTTCTCGGCCAAGTGGCCTCCAGGTCATTTCTGGTTTGTCTACAAGACGTCTCTCTTCTTTGCCGAAATAGGCGGGCACTACGACTCCTTCCTCGCTCGTCACCAGATCATCATGTCCTCCCGCGCCATCACGGCGAACCCGTCACGGACTTTGCAGATCTCCCTTTCGCTCTGCCACCCTCTGAGTCTGACACAGTCCCGCCCATTCCAGAACAGGCGGCCCCTGACCCACCCTTGAGGCGGTCAACCAGAATTCGCCGCCCACCTCAGGGACTGAATTTATGAACTGCCTGAATTCATGGACTCTTTGAACTCATGAACTGATTGTTTCGTTACCCTGTTTGATTAACTCACTGGTTTGTACATACTGTTGTTCTAGTTATATTTTGTGTTACATACTGTCCATCTGCACTGGACACCTTCCAATGTAAATACCTCAGAGTTTCTGTACATAGTCCTGTAAATATGCTCGCATGTGCCACAAATAGCTAGGAACATTCGCATACTACATTATTTATTGCCACGAACACACATTTTTTTAGAAAAGGTGGGATGTCCTAATATACACATCAGTATATGATGGTGCAGAGACGCACACTGACTGACACACTGCAAGACCAATCAACACACACAACACAGCAACCAATCACCACTTAGGGCATGGTCACTATAAAGACAGAGGGCACTAGTTTTCCCGCACATTCGGGATGCAGCCTCTGAGACAGACAGAGCCCGCAGTCAGTCGCACAAACATCCACCATGTGTTAGCAGTATAGGCTGGTCAGGTTAGGCATAGGTCTTCAGTCAATCCACATAGTGTCGACCCACAGTGCAAGTATGTTTAACAGCTCTTAGTTAAATAAAATAAAGTTGTACGATTACAAGTGTTGGTAGCCTGTCTATGTTACTGCTAAGGTAAAAACAGTCTCCACAGATCCAGAGCACCCAACACATCACATGTGTGCCCTGTCCTTTTATATATGGGTTTTGTAATGCCCCCTTGTGGTAGTGTCACCTCTGGGTGTCTTGACTGCCCATTGGTCGTGTCCTATTCTAAATGTTCATTAGCTGTATGTCTGCATGTCATGACATCTCTGGTGCTCCCTCTAGTGTTTATTTAGTTGTAGTGCATTTACATTAACTACTTGTGTATATACAGTGATGCATATCACCACAGGGTACAGACTTCATTGTCCATCCCTTATTGCCCTGGAGAAGGTGGTGTGGGCTGCCTCCTTAACCCGCTGCAGTCCATGTGGTGGAGGTACATCCACAGCGCTGTAAGGGAGGGATTTCCAGGATTTTGACCCAGCGACAGTGAAGGAAAGGCAGCGATATATTTCCAAGCCAGCAAAGTGAGTGGCTTGGAGGGGTAGGTCAAGATGTTGATCCTCCCATGCACCTGCTGCCATAATGCTTCTCGGCGTGTTATGTTAATCCATCAATGAAAGGTTAATTTAAAAAGATGCAACCTATCAAGCAGCGATATGAAAAAGAATATCTAGCTATCATTTGTAAATCACTTAGCAGCTCAACTCTGCTTCACACCCTTGCGCTGCCTTTGGATCTTTTCAGCTCCATTTGTTTGCGGTTTCCTTTCAGCCAAACCCAGCTGTTGTCCTGCGATGACCTTAACTATTGAGACAGGTCATTCCCAATAGACTCTGACTAGCTTCACTGACAGCTGCTGCTGCACAGGCTCCACACACAGGGACCCTCGCCATCTGCATTCAGAGGTAGCTTAGTACGAGGAAGAAAGGAAGCCGTGGAACAGGTGAAAGAGAAATAAAGTCTATACAATTAGTACCAGAAAGAAAAGGAAATAAATGAGGACAAATTAATGAAGAAAATGAAAGCAATTAAACTTATGAAAGATTGGCCTCTCACATAAAACAGAAAGGTTCCATTTTCATGCTACGGCAAGATAAAAAATAATTTAAGAAAATATAAAGGCTACTTTTATCTTTCTTTCATTCAATTTTTGCTGCTAACCCATCTCTCTGCTCCTTTATATATATTAACAATTATGCTCTTAAAATGACATGACTCAAGTGTGCTTCCGAAGGTCTGTCTGGCAGCAAAATTAGTCAGGCCCTCAAGTACCTATTTGTACTGTTGCTCACAGTCCCCTGTGGGAATTGGGGCCCACTCACACACGAATCCTTTTGGCAAAATGAGATATGTACCCTCTGTCAGTAAGAGCACTGGTGGGTGGACACGGAACCAGCCTAACCTGCCTGGGGCAGCACGATAGCAAAGTGGTTAGCACAATTGCTTCACAGCTCCAGGGTCCCAGGTTCGATTCCCGGCTTGGGTCACTGTCTGTGCGGAGTCTGCATGTTCTCTCCGTGCCTGCGTGGGTTTCCTCCGGTTGCTCTGGTTTCCTCCCACAGTCCAAAGACGCACAGGTTAGGTCAATTGGCCATGCTAAATTGCCCATAGTGTCCAAAAAGGTTAGGTGGGGTTACAGTGATAGGGTGGAGGTGTGGGCATAGGTACGGTGCTCTTTCTAAGGGCCGGTGCAGAGTCATTTGGCCAAATGGCCTTCTACTGCACTATAAATTCTATGATCCTGGTGCAATACGTACACCACCGATGATCAAGAGATCTGTGTATTCCTCAAGTTGTTCTGGAGTTCCTCTAGGAAGCTCAAATATTAAAGGAAGTGAACTGTGAAATTCATCAAGGCTGACTGCTGACAGGGGGTAAAAAAGTAGGCAATTCAGAAATGGCCCTCAAAAAATGTATTGGAGACCTAAGTGGCAGCAGAAGAAAATGTTGTATCCCTGCTTGCTGTGTTTAGGCATCCCTAGAGGTTGCCTGAAAACAGTGTTAGCTTAAAACAACTTGTATTAATATAGTGCCTTAAACATAGTGACGCATCCTGAGACACATCACAGAAACGTTATAACACAAAATTTGATACCGCCAGGCAATAAACACATTAGAGGATATTAGTGTGCTTAACTAAAAGCCCGGTGAAAGAAGTGGACTTGAGAGGGTGAGTGGGAGAGATATTTAGAGAGGGAATTCCAAATCTTGGTAACTGAAGGCATGGCCACCAATGGTGGAATGACTAAAATCAGGAATGTTCATGAGGCCAGAAGTAGAGGAGTGCAGATATCTCAATGGGTTGTAGGGTTGGAGGAAATTACAAGGGTAGGGATGGGAGTGATAGGAGAGTAATTTTGAATCAAAGATGAGAATTTTAAAATCTAGGCATTGCTTAATTAGAAGCAAATGGTGATCAGCAAACAGCGGCGATGAGGACAGTGCAAGGCCGGACAAGGGCAGTAGGAATTTGGATGACCTGTTTAAGTTACATTTACAAAAAGAACAAAGAACAAAGAACAAAGAAATGTACAGCACAGGAACAGGCCCTTCGGCCCTCCAAGCCCGTGCCGACCATACTGCCCGACTAAACTACAATCTTCTACACTTCCTGGGTCCGTATCCTTCTATTCCCATCCTATTCATATATTTGTCAAGATGCCCCTTAAATGTCCCTATCGTCCCTGCCTCCACTACCTCCTCCGGTAGCGAGTTCCAGGCACCCACTACCCTCTGCGTAAAAAACTTGCCTCGTACATCTACTCTAAACTTTGCCCCTCTCACCTTAAACCTATTTAGTTCAACTCTTTGAAGGGTAGAATTCGAGTTACTAATTAAGAATGCAGTGGAATAGTCTAGTCTGGAGCTAACAAAGGCTCGGTGAGAATTTCAGCAAGTGATGAGATGAGGGGTGAATGGCGGGATGGAAGTCACGTGATGTTACAGACGTGGAAATAAGCAGACTCATTGATGGCACAGATATACAGTTGGAAGCAGATCTCGCGGTTACATTAATACACCAAGGTTGAGAATGGCCTAGGTCAGCCTCAGCAAATGGCATGGAGAGGGATGAAGTCAGTGTCTAGGGCATGGAGTTCATAACAGGGACCAAAGACATTATTTGGGTTTCCCCAATATTTCATTGGAGGAAATTGTCAATAAATCTGACAATTTAGAGGCAATGGAGGTGTCGAAGGAGGTGGTGATGAGTTAGAACTGGGTGTCTTCAGCATAAATGTGGAATAGACATGTGTTTTGGATGATGTCATTGAGGGACAGCATGGCAATCAGAAATAGGAGGTTGCCAAGGACAGACACTAAAGAGACACCAGAGGCAAAGGTCCTGGAGCAGGAACAGATGCCATTTCAGGTGATTCCCTGGCTACAATTAGATAGATAAGAATGGAACCAGAAGAGTGCAGTCCCACTCAGCTGGACGACAGTGGGGAGGTGTTAGAGGAGAATGGTATGGTCAGCCAAGCCAAAGGTTCCAAACAGGTCAAGAAGGTTGGAGAGTCTGAAGCTGAGGATCTGGCAGCAGTTTCACAGAAAGTTTATTGACCTCACCTAGGCAGTCAAGTTCAGTGAATGTATCTTCAGATGACATCTCCCACCCACCAGCACACACATCCAACCTCTCACCCTGCTCAATGTACCACACCACTTATGGCCCTGGGAAAAGCAATTCATGGACGTCAGGACTCATGCCTAACAGGCAGATAATCCACACACACCTACCAATGCTTCCAGCCTCACACTAACCTCTCACTTTCTCCATGAACCTCCAGCCATTGAGTTAGAGCTGACACATTACCCAAATACAGTGGTACACAAACACTGACAGGCTGCCCTCTCTCTTGGATACAAGGTGGCAAACAATGGAAGGGAGCAGAGCACAACTAGCTGCGCACAAGGACACCTGCATCCCTTGAACCCTACAGAGGAGGTCCAGACAAGATGCTTTGGGTTCAAGTCTAAGTCTTAGAACGTAGTACAATGGGCAGGTAATCATTTCAGAATCCTTCGACCACTTCCCCACTATTCCCCAAAGGGAAAACTGTGTGTGTGTGTGCACATGCGTGCGCGTGTGTGTGCACATGCGTGCACCTGTGAGTGTGTGTGTGTGTGAAGATAAGCTGTACAAAAATGGAGGCCCTATTTTTGTGCCTCTACAAACAAATTCCCATTGCTAAAAATTAGATCATACATTGTGTGTAGTCTTTTTTATCCATTACCAAAAATTGCCTGGGAAATATTTCTCTGGTCCTTACACAAATATTTTTTCTCTTTGGAAATATTTGTCGCAGTGGAAGTCAGTATTGATATCAAGTCTTTCATTACCTTAGATGTCCCAAAGCATTTTAGTCAATTAAACTCTTCTTTCAGATTCTAGCCACCATGGGATCACAGTACATGGCTAGCGACAGACCTTTCTATTTCTAAGACAAAAACAGAAAATACTGGACAATCTCAGCAGGTCTGCCAGCATCTGTGGAGAGATAAGGGAGCTAATGTTTCAAATGTAGATGACTTTTTGTCAAAGCTAGAGAGAACTGGAAATAGGGTCAGATTTATACTGTAGCGGGGGGGCGTGGAGCAGTGGGGCTGGATAAAGGGCCAGTGATAGGTGGAGATTGACAAAGATATCATGGACAGATAGACAAAGGGAATGTAAATGTGGGTGATCAAGGCTAAGAAGGTGCTGACAGTGGCACATTGAGAGATTAGAATGCATTATAAGCAGAACAACGGTAAGCAAGGTGTCAAAGGACAACTAGGAACAGGAAACAGATGGCCCGGGTGGGATGGGGGAGGGGGAACAATGGTGAGGGAAAAACAGATCGATGGAAGAAATGAAAATAAATTGCTAGAAATAAAAGTTAGGTGAAGGTGGAGGAGAAAGTTTACAGTCTGAAGTTGTTGAACTCAATGATAAGTCTGGAAGGCGCCTTAGGCATCTTGAATGTGCACCTTTCAGCAAGTCTAATCTTTATCTGGCTGTAAGAGAGATCTTTGTTCCTGATAGGCATGGAGACACAAAACTGTCCAATATAGTAATAATAATAATCTTTATTGTCACAAGTAGGCTTACATTAACACTGCAATGAAGTTACTGTCAAAAATGCATAGTCGCCATATTCCGGCGCCTGTTCAGGTGCACAGAGGAGGAATTCAGAATGTCCAAATTACCTAATAGCACGTCTTTCGGGACTTGTGGGAGGAAACCGGAGCACCCGGAGGAAACCCACGCAAACACAGGCAGTACGTGCAGACTCCGAACAGACAGTGACCCAAACCAGGAATCGAACCTGGGATCCTGGCACTGTGAAGCAACAGTGCTAACCACTATATCCCCCCACTAACTGATAATTTTATGCAGAGGTGAAGGTCATGCATGGAAAATGTAAATGATGTAATGGAGAATGCTGTTCTGAGGCTGGCATTGCAGCACTGAATTGAGTCAGAGAAGGATAAGTTTACCTCTGCATTTAGCAATGCTGTACCTGTTGTGTAAAGCATTAATGTAAATAGGTAGTCTATGCAGCAGTGATGTAAAACCACTTGACAACAGAACATGCTCAGAGCTAGTTCTGTGAAGTCTTGTGCGAAGCCGTATGCTGTATACAGTTAGAAAGTGTAATAAAAGTTAAAGTTTACCAACAGTTTTGCCTCCAGAATCCTCTATTGATTCTAACCACAGATAGACTCAGTAAAGACCCACAACAATGCTAACGGGTAATGACAGAGCATAGACAATGAAAAAGCACTAAGTAAACGGCCCAGAGACTGAAAATGCAGCAAGCGAAACAACTGAAAGAAAAATACAGTGTAGGAACAAACGCAACAGGACCGCAAAAAGAGTTCTGAAGTTCTGAGAACTCTGAAAAAGAGTCATACAGACTCAAAACATTAATTCTGTTTCCCTGTCAACAGTTACTGCCAGAACTGCTGAGTTTTTCCAACATTTTCTGGATTTTATTTCAGAACTTGAAGAAAAGCTAGAGTGAAGAAAAGCCATGGAGAATACCTTGGGCGCGATTCTCCACTCCCACGCCGGTTGGGAGAATCGCCTGGGCCGCCAAAATTTCCTGGGACACCGGTCCGACGCCCTCCCGCGATTCTCCCAAGCGGCGGGAACGGCCCGGTCGAGTTTCGCGGGCCACAGGCCGGAGAATCGCCGGAGACACCCAAAATGGCGATTCTCCGGCACCCCCGCTATTCTGAGGCCCGGATGGGCCGAGCGGCCAGGCCAAAACGGCGGGTTCCCCCCGGCGCTGTCCACACCTGGTCGCTGCAGTCGTGGGCGGTGCGTGAACGCTGGAGGGGGCGGCCTGTGGGGGGTCGAGGGGGGATCCTGCACCGGGCTTCACCTGGAATGTGGGGTGGCCCGCGATCGGTGCCCACCGATCGTCGGGCCGTCCTCTCTGAAGGAAGACCTCCTTCCTTCCGCGGCCCCGCAAGATCCGTCCCCCATCTTCTTGCGGGGCGGATTTAGAGAGGACGACAACCACGCATGCACATCTATGCGGCGCCGTTTTTATGCGGGCGACAAGGCCTGGCGCGTGTAGATGACGCGGCCCCCATCCTGGCCCATTGTCAGGGCCTGAATCGGTCGGGACCGGGGCCGTTCCGCGCCGTCGTGAACCTCGACGGCGTTCACGACGGCGCGGCCACTTCGGCGTGGGAGTGGAGAATCCCGCCCCTTATACTTACCAGAGTTCTTTGAACAGGTGTAAGGCTCTGATCAAGCCAAAAGTGTCAAAACTGGTGCATAAGTTTACCAGATGCAGAGCCGTTTTGGGACTAATGGATAAGCCTAGCAAGCAACATGTCAGTACTCTTCTCCATGCCGTAGGCAGTAGTGCAGATGATGTAATGGTCCAAAAGGGCATAAATGAAGAATCAGCAACATCTGAAGATGTCTTAAATGCTTTTGATACACATTTAAGCCTCAAAAGAAACATAATCTTGGAAAGGACAAAGTTCAATGGACAAACCCAGAGACTGGGAGAAAGTGTAAATTCCTTCATTGGTGATCTATAGTGACTAGCTGAGAATTGCAAATATGGAACCATAAAATATGAATTAATTATGATTGCATTGTTTTTAAGAGTCTTACCATATTTCCTGTAGTTGAGGGAGGATATAACACTTTAAAAGGCTGAGTAATTAACAGACGCATGCAGAAGTGAGAAACCAAAATTGTGTATTTGTTTGAGGCAAAGGGGAGATTTTGTGGAGAAAATCTGACAAAGGACAATTTGTAGGACACAGAAGTAGTAGTGCACTGACTGAAAAGCAGGAAAAAGCCAAGAGAGCATGGTAGCTGCCATGAGTTCTCACTGCAGTGGGAAAAAACTAGATTGATGTGAAGAATGTCCGGCTAAAAATGCTATATTGTTGACTGCTATATTGGATTGCAAAGGAAGAGAAATCACAAAAACCTTGTAAGTGATCCAAAGCCAAGAGTGTCCAGTGTTAAGCAGAAACATTTGCTCTGAATAGAGAAGCCAAGAGAAACCAAAATAATTCAGGAGAGAATTTCCAAACGTCCTTCGAGATCCCGAGAAGTCTGAAACAAATACTTTGGTGCAGGAGCACCAGAACATAATAGAACCAAATGAAAAAACAGGCTGAAGTTTTCCCATGAACTGCAGGTGAAGGAATCACAAGCTATTCACCAGGAAGGACAGCTTGAATCAAGCAAGAAATGGTTGGACCAATTTGAGCATGAGAACAAGAGAGACAAGCCTGAACAAGAAGAGAGAAATTTTGTCGAAGGTGTGGGGTCCTATGTGTCATTGACTACACAGTTTCTACAAGCAACAACACAGAGGCTAAATGAAATCCAAAAGGCACAAAAGTAGATGAGAAATGTGCTCAAATTGCGAGGATACTGCACCAAAGCATGTCCAGAATATGTATTTTTTAAATTTCATCCTGAAGGAATATTTCAATCAAAGAAAACATCTCAGTGTTATGGATGATCTGCTGATTTCTGATGAGAGACTGGTCATACCTGGAACCCAACCTTCAGAGAATACATGGAATATACCTGAGCATTAGAAAGTATTGTGCTTGAGCGCAAAATTCCATTTGATGGCCAGGGACCTCAAAATCATTACAGGAAGTTATTTCAAACTGGATCACTTGTGAATCCACTGCCAGGAGAAAAGGGAATCACTGATAGAATCCTCATTTCCATCCAGGCCACAGGAATGCTGCAGAATGGATCTTTTCAAGCTCAAAGGGAAGACCTTTCTTGTATTTGTTGACTATTACTCCAGATGGATTGAGATTAGGTCACTGCACTGTTTCACATTGGAAGCTGTCATTACATTATCATAAAAACATTTTGCTATGCACATGACTAGCCCACCCAGATACCTGCAAGCCACTGGGGAGGCTGAAAGAAGAGCAAGGACAGTGAAAGCTTTGTTGAAGGAAAATGACAATATCAACTTAGCACTTTTGAGCTACCATTCCACACCATTTCAGAATGGTCAGACTCTATCCGAACTTCTAATGAAAAGACCACTGTGAACCCATCTCCTGCTCATCTGCACATACTTATCCTTGCTTCAAGGCAACAGATATAGGAAGAGTAAGGAAGAAAGAGGATAAAAATAGTGCAAACCAAACCAGAAACTATAATCACAGCCACAGAATGCTAACATACCAGAACTCCATGTAATGGAATCAGTATGGACTTGTGGCCAAAATTGGCAAAGCCAGGTTTCAGTAAAAGCTCTTTTTTCAAATAAATTTAGATTACCCAATTCATGTCTTTCCTATTAAGGGACAGTTTAGTGTGGCAAATCCACCTACGCTGCAGATCTTTGGGTTGTGGGGGCGAAACCCACATAAACACGGGGAGAATGTGCAAACTCCACACGGACAGTGACCCAGGGCCAGGATCGAACCTGGGACCTCGGCACCATGAGGCAGTAGTGCTTATAGCTACACCACTGTGCTGCCCCAGAAAAAGCTCTTTATCCAAGGTCTTTTCTTGTGGAGACAAAAAAAGGGCTTATGAGAGGAAACAGAAGTGCAATCATATCTATAAGAGGAAAACTATCAATGGAATGGACTGACTACCCAGGTGTTATGATCCTTTTTGTTAGAGGTAGACATAATTCCATCAAGCTCATTTCCAAACTCAAATTCGGTAAATTTGCATTCTGAGACATTAAGGTCAAAATTGCATCTTTGTTTGTTAACAACTCATTTCTCCTCTGCTCAAAATCTCTTTCAGCTGATTCAAGGGTGGTATTGGGATGTTTTTTATGTTCATACAAAAGTGTTTTGTACTTTTGCTTGGTTTGAAGTTTAAATATTTTACGATCTTGTAGTTTCTCTTGATTCAGATTCAAAAGGAACTTACTTAATTAACTTCTGGAAACGTCAACCACTTCCTCCCTCTGAAGTTTTCTGGTTCGTTCTAATACTTCAACTATTTCACGTAATTCATGAACCATTTCATTCCACTCCTCCACAGGTTTTAAATTATCTTTTGCAAGCCATCGACTTGACTGGATTCCAGTAGCTGTACTTTGTGTCTCAACACTGGCAAGCACTTGTAAATCAGTGGGCAGAATTCTCCGTAGCCTGCGCCAAAATCGGGGTCGGGGATTGGGCAGAGAATGGCTTCCGACGCCATTATCGGGGCAGGCATCAGTTTGACGCCGGTTTGCGATGCTCCGTCCCCCTCCAAATCGGCGTCTTCGGGGCACACGACGCGCACAGTTGCAATGGCGTTGGCGCGTCATCAGCATGCCCACCCACGATGCTCTGCACCAGATGGGCCAAGTCCCCGATGGCGCGGGCCACGTGAGGTCCCAGCGATCGGGAACCTGGCGTGCCGGCTGCTGACATTGTCCAGCGCCACCACACTCGGCCGGGATCCATGCCGCTGGCCGGGGGGCTTCTACTAGGGCTGGGGAGAGTGGTAGAGATGCCAGGGGGTGGGCTGTGGGGCCTGGGTGGGAGGGTACGCGGTCCAGCATGGCTGGTGCCATGTTTTCCGGTGCGTAGGCGTGCGTAGGCGTGCGCGGCTGCAGCTTGTCAGCCCTGTGCATGTGCGGCCTGGGACCCGGCGATTCCCCGGCCGTTCTCCGCATGATCCGCGGGTGTTCCATGCGGCGCCGGTGCTAGCCCCTCACCAGTACCGGAATTGGTGAGGAATTTGCGCCGATTGTCCCGTCGTGGAACACCACAGATTCTCCATTGGTACCGGCACTTAGCCTAAGAAACCAGTGTCGCTGGTCATTGATTCTTCCACACCATACATCCTTTTTAATCTCATTTGTTGTTTCACAATGAAATCTAAACAGTTCACCAATCTTGGAGCTTAATTCTACATTCAACCAACTGTTTGATTCACCAGCATTCCTTTTCCTGCTCAAGGCATTTTTCACAATACTGGATAGAGACTTTTGTCTCTATCCGAAGGGCCTGTTCCTGTGCTGTACATTTCTTTGTTCTTTAAGATTGTAGTTTAGTCGGGCAGCATGGTCGGCACGGGCTGGGAGGGCAGAAGGGCCTGTTCCTGTGCTGTACATTTCTTTGTTCTTTGTTCTCTTTGTTCTTTGCAGCTTGAAGTTCATCAAAGTTTAACTGAATCTTGGTTGAAATTGATTCTACAAGTTTATCATTTAGACGTCTTAAGTCCTCACTCAAGTGTTCTACGTCCTGTGACTGATGCTCAATTGTTCTCAGTTTTAATAAACAAACTCATCTTTCGTGCGTGAAAGTTGGTTCTGCACAATGATTAGGTTGTCTGTCACCAATTGCTCGTTATCGGTAATAAGCATCTCATTTCTGGCCACAGTAATTTTCTTGGAGTTTGTTCAGATCAGCATGATCAAACACCTGCTGCAATACAGTCATTGCTATATTACTGTCTCCTCTAACCAAACTATTAACCAGAATAAAATCTACACCTTCAATGGGTGAGCCAGGAATAATTCACACTGTAACAATTGTGTTTACTAAATCACTTTGTGAATTGACTTTACACAAAGGAACAGGTTTTGAAATTCCATGAATGTCTCCTCTTAATACCTTTTCCTTCATTGAACTATCTGGAATACAAATTGCATTATCAGCCACCATCAATGAATGCTGGCCTACCGCCCAGTGACTCTCAAAATTCTAATTTGTTGTTGGCTTCCAGTTGTGGCTATGCGGAGCTGAGTCGCACATTCGGCATCTCCCGCAAAAAACGGACATTTGGACTCTTTTCAGGGCCCCCAACGGGATTTTTACGATGTTTCCCTCTGTGGGAAGGAGAGTACAATAGTTCCCTGACAATATATGGCTTCTACCAGGAGCGGGGCAACTAAAAAAGTGGTGGTGGACCCGAAGAAGGTGCGAGGGAAGAAGAACAAAATGGCGGCGGGCGGGGACCAGGCAGCATGGATGCAGTGGGCGCAGGAGCAACAGGAGGTTATCCAGCGCTGCTTCAGGGAGATTAAAGCGGACCTGCTTAAGCTGATGAAGGCTTCTATCGATAAGCTGCTGGAGACACAGACAGCCCAGGGGGTGGCGATCCGCGAGGCCCGACAAAAGATCTCCGACAACGAGGACGAGATCTTAGGCTTGGCGGTAAAGGTGGAGGCGCATGAGGTGCTCCACAAGAAATGGCAGGAGCGGTTCGAGGAGATGGAGAATCGGTCGAGGCGGAAGAACTTGCGGATTCTGGGCCTCCCGGAGGGGCTGGAGGGGCTGGACGTGGGGGCCTATGTGGTCATCATGTTAAACTCGCTGATGGGAGCGGGGTCCTTCCGGGGGCCCCTGGAGCTGGAAGGGCCCATAGAGGAGGCCCAAGGCTAACGAGCCTCCGCGGGTGGTGCTGGTGCGGTTTCAGGTGGGAGAACGCGGAGGTTTGAATATACCAGGACTGGAATGCGGAGGTGGCGAAGAGGAGGGCCGGGTACAATCGAGCGAAGGCGGTGCTGCACAGGAAGGGGGTGAAGTTTGCAATGTTGCAGCCGGCACGACTATGGGTCACTTACAAAGACCGGCACCATTATTTTGAGTCTCCGGAGGAGGCATGGGCCTTTGTTCAGGCCGAGAAGTTGGACACAAATTGAGGGATGGGCGTTTGGGGATTGCGGTTGATATGTTACATTTTGAGGGGGGGTCCTTTGCTCTTGTTTTTTTCTTTCTGGTTCAGGGAGGGTGGTTAGGGCGGGTTGGGCACTGTTTTGGTTGGGTTGGTCGGTGGGGGGGCTCTTGGAGGGGGGTAAGCAAACGGAACAGGGGTGGATGGCCGGCAGTGGGATGGGGCCCCGCGGGGGAGGGGGAGGCCCGAGTCGGGGTTGAGGGGACTGGGCCTCTAAAAGGAGCTGCGTCAGAGGTGGCGGGGCCGGGTAGGTGGAAAGCGCGGGCTTTTACCCGCGCTGAAGACTGGAGAGGTCGGGGCCAGGGCGGGGAAGCGAGGGTTGTTTCCCGCGCTTGGCATGGAAGGGGAGGTGGAGAGCCTGCGGATGGGGAATGGAAGAGGAAGGTGTGTCACACAATGGGAGCAGTCGAAGGAGAGGCGGGAATGGCAGGGGTCAGCAGGAGTCAGCTGACTTGCGGAAGTGCAATGGGAGGAGTAAAGCAGCTAGGAGGAGTCCTAGCTGGGGGGGAGGGGGAGGTGGGGGGGTGGGGGGTATTGGGGGGGTGGGTGAGGAGGAATCGAGTTGCTGCTGCTATGGTCAAGGGGGAGCTGGAGCGAGTAGGGGGGGTCGAGACAGGGGGCTGCCGCCGTGGGGAACGGGCCGGGTGTAGGGTGCGGGCGCGTGGCTGGCCGAGGAGGGGTTATGGCTAGTCGGCGGGGGAGAGGGCGGGTAGCCCCCTGATCCGGCTGATAACCTGGAATGTAAGGGGACTGAACGGGCCAGTCAAGTGGGCCCGCGTGTTCGCGCACCTGAAGGGGCTGAAGGCGGATGTGGTCATGCTCCAGGAGACACACCTGAAGGTGGCAGACCAGGTAAGATTGAGGAAAGGGTGGGTAGGTCAGGTGTTTCATTCGGGGCTGGATGCCAAAAATCGACGGGTGGCGATCTTGGTGGGAAAGAAGGTGTCATTCGAGGTGTCGAGCATTGTGGCAGACAATGGCGGTAGGTACTTAATGGTAAGTGGTAAGCTGCAGGGAGAGAGGGTGGTACTGGTCAATGTGTATGCCCCGAACTGGGACGATGCGGGTATTATGCGGCGCATGTTGGTCGGATCCCAGATTTGGAAGTTGGGGGCCTGATAATGGGGTGAGACTTTAACACGGTGTTGGATCTGGCACTGGATCGCTCCAGGTCTAGGACGGGTAGGAAGCCGGCGGCGGCTAGAGTGTTGAGGGGGGTTGGGATCTGAGGGGGTGTATATATTTGCTATGTTTGCTTTGTGTTAAGTCGGGGTGTTAATTTATTACTTATGTACAGGGGGGAGGGGGGTATGGAGGGTTGTTTTTTGACTGTTTTGTATTTAACCCTGTTGGGTTCCTTTTTCATTTTGTTCCTGATATTTTGTGAAAACGTTAATAAAAATTATTATTTTTTTAATTCTAATTTGTTTCCTTATTTTGTTGGAGGAGTAAGGGAACACTTCTCCCTTCGTGATAAAATACCGGAACCTCCAGTAGTCTGACTCTATTAAGCAGTGGTTAGTGAATCATTCTCTTGACTCTACTGAGCCATATACCCCTAGTAGGTTCCGAAGTGCATATCTTTTCTAAGGATTCCTTTAGCATTCCTACTACTATCATTGGCTTGCCATTCACCTTCCAGCAATGGGCTTTGATATGTCCTGTCTTATAGCCATAAAAGCATATGAGTTTATTTTTAATTCTTTTATTCTCTGTTCTATATATTTTTATGACTGGAACATTTCTGCTTTCGCCATAAAACTAGGCTCCTTTCTGTTCCTCCAGCTTCCCTGCTGATTCACATATGACCATTTCCCCATCTGTAGATGTTTGTGTGAGATATTATGGGCTGGATTCTCTGATCCCCGACACCAAAATCGCGTTCGGCGAGGGGGCGGAGAATCCCCGATGACACCAAAATCGAGGGCGGCTACGCTTTCGCAATGCACTGTCCCCTGAAAAGCCATTGCCTGAGGCCCACCCCACGATACTCCATCCCCGGTCGGCCAAGTTCCTGACAACGTGGGACATATGTGGCCTCACCCATCGTGAACTCAGCATGGCAGCTGCGGACTCAGTCCAACGCAGCCACAGTCGGGGGAGGGCCGATCCGTGGGCAGGGGGGCTTAATTTGGTGCTGGGGCACTATGGGGCCGCGGTCCGGGACACGTGATCGGCCGAAGGGAGGGACTATTTTTGCAGTCTGCATCCGCCATGAAGCACGGCGCGGCCGCGGCAAGTCGCTACCCTGCGCTTGCGCAGCCACGGACCCGGCAATGGTCCGGGCCATATCAGCAGCTAGGAGCTCTATGCTGCCTGACTGCTATCCCCCACTTTGGAGCAGGGAATCGGTGGTCGTTTTGCGCCAGTTTTCCTGGCGTAAGGCACCACTGTTTTCACGCCGGCGTGGGGACTTAGCCTCCCAAGCAGCGAATCCAGCCCCATAGGTATCAACATTCTCAATTTTCTTTCCTAAACCACTGATCCTGCAGCATTTATTTTTCCCAAGCAAATTCTCCAAACGTCAGGGCCTTTTCCTTATGGTCCTAAACTTTAATTTATATGCTTCAGAGACAAGCACATAATCATTGAGATATTCCAGTTTTAACTTCTTCATAGTCCGCAGATTGCTCTTCTGGCAGACTCGTGCACATCTATCGCTGTCCTGTCAAGACACTTTGTAGCATTAAGGTCCAAACATCATTTTGTGACTTCAACTTCACAGCTATCTTTCCAAATGAGGTGAAATATCTTCTATGTTGTACTCTATTATTCAGGGTAAGTGTACAGTGCATTGAACCAACTGGTGAACTATGGGCAGACACACCACCTTCCGAAGTAAATGACAGATGCAACCAAAGCAGATCTGTGGATTTCTCTGCAGCCCACCTAGATACTTGTCACATTGTGAATAACATCATTAAAACTCTGTCGCTCTCAAAAGGGTTTCCAATCTCCATATTTGAAGAGCTCGCCTTGGAATTTATTCAAATTCGCTCCTACCCGGTTGGCCCCAACAAAAATCCATCTCCAGTGTTTCATTCTCATCTTCTGAGACTCCTTTCCCTGGGTTTCTGTGTACACACTCGCATCACCTTCCAAGAATATTTTTAGATCTTCAGCCATGCCAGCCAGAACAGCAAGGCTTCAAAAGGGTATCTTTTCCCTCAAATATTGCAGATAGAGTTACCAACCTTCGGCTCCCCTCTCAGATTTTCAGGAGTCTTCTTGAACCCACTTTGCTTCAAGTCTGTTCCTCACAGCTCTTTCTTTAATGTGCCGCCTTTTTCTCAGCTCCTATCTCCCGACTTTACGTAACAGAATTTGTTTCTGATCCCTTACCTGGCATCATCTCTTGGGACCTCTTTGGGGTCCCCAATCAGGAACAACCATAGGTTCGCCCCAGGAAGAATGGATGGAGGATTTCAGAGCTGGTACCAGTTGGGAATTAGGAGGGTGGGAGATTTATTTATAGATGGGACTTTTGCGAGCTTGGGAGCATTGGAGGAAAAGTATAAGTTGCCCCGGGGAAATTTCTTGAGATATATGCAGGTGAGGGCGTTTACTAGACAACAGGTGAGGGAATTTCCGTTGCTCCCGACACAGGGGATACAGGACAGGGTGCTTTCAGGGGTGTGGGTCGGAGAGGGCAAGGTGTCAGAGATTTCCCGAGAGATGAGGGAAAGAGGGGGAGGAGTCGGTGAGCGAACTAAAAGGAAAGTGGGAAGAAGAATTAGGGGAGGAGATAGAGGAGGGTATGTCGGCTGATGCCCTAAGCAGGGTAAATTCCTCTTCCTCATGCGCCAGGCTTAGCCTGATTCAATTTAAGGTGCTACATAGAGCACACATAACGGGAGCAAGATTGAGCAGGTTCTTTGGAGTGGAGGACAAATGTGGGAGGTGTGGCGGGAGCCCGGCAAACCACGCACATATGTTTTGGGCGTGCCCGGCACTGGAAGGGTATTGGAAGGGAGTGACGGGAGTGATTTCGCGGGTGGTGAAGGCCCGGGTCAAACCAGGCTGGGGGTTAGCTCTATTTGGAGTTGCAGAAGAGCCGGGAGTGCAGGAGGCGAAAGAGGCCGATGTTGTGGCCTTTGCGTCCCTAGTAGCCCGGCGCAGGATCCTACTCATGTGGAAGGAGGCGAAACCCCCCGGACTGGAGGCCTGGGTAAATGATATGGCTGGGTTCATCAAACTGGAGCAGATAAAGTTTGCCCTGAGAGGATCGGCTCAAGGGTTCACCAGGCGGTGGCAGCCATTTCTCGACTACCTAGGGGAACGTTAGAGGGAAGACAGATGACCAGCAGCAGCAACCCAGGGGGAAGGGGGGGGGTGGGAGGGGGGAGGGGGGGGGGTTTAGTTTAGTTTAGGTCAAAGATAAAGGGGTTTTGTTACTTGTGTATTGTTAAAAAATTTCTGTATTGTTATTGGTGCGTTTGCTTTGTAAGAGGGGAAAAATTGTTGTTTGGGAAAAAAATTTCAATAAAACATATTTAAAAAAAAAAAAAAAAATCTCTTGGGACCTCTTTTCTGTCCCACTCCCTGGTTTAGGGCCTTCTCCCTATCCCCCTCCCTATGTCCCACCACCTAGGACACTTTCTCTTGAATGGCACTCATGTTCAGATCACACTATTTCACTTATTGTTCTTCTGCACAGGCAAGTCTGTTCCCAGCCAGATGACATGAGAGACATCGGCTGCACATCTGTGCAGGACCAGTTCCCAGCCGAAAGATAGCAAAATCAATGAACTGTGCATGTGCGGACATTCTCCGGCCAGCGCATATGGGAATTCCGGAGGCCCTCCGGCAAATGTAGCCAGTATTCTTAGATGATTCACATTTACTCTCCCAAGTTCGAGAGAGAGCATGGAGATCTTTAATCCTGTACATCCTCAAAGAGGGCGAAGAGCAAGGTCGGGGATATTGGTAAAACCATCACAATGGATATCTCTGTGGAATCAGTGATGAAGGCAAAAACTTCAATGGGAGATGTAGTGTAATGTAAAAATAATGAGCGGGTTTCTCCATTTCTGAGACTAAGCGTTGACGCCAATGCAGGATTTGTGAACTTTCACAGCAGCAAAACTGGTGCAGAACCTGGATTGAAGTCTTTTGGATGTTTAAAGGAACAGTTTGAAGGATTATTTAGTGTTGTAGTCTTTTGGGGTTATCTTTGAAGTAATGGGTGTTAAGATATTCAATGTTTGTTTTTAAAAGGTTAACTTGAGTTCATAGAATAAACATTGTTTTGTTTTAAAAACACATTTGTCCATCTCTGCTGTACCACACCTGGAGAGCACGCCGTGTGCTTCCCACACCACAATCTATTAAAAGTTGTGGGTCGTTTGAATTCCATGAAACACTTTGGGGTTCTGTAAACCCGGACCCATAACAATCCTGACCCCACAGCACACCACCTGGCCACCCCCTGCTATTCCCCCCGGCCCTGGCAGAAGCCCCTTGGCCAGCGACACAATTGTCAGCAAGCTATGGCGATGTTGGACACTTTCCGTAGCCCCTCTCTCTCCCTCAGCAGCCACGATGCTGGTCTCACGATTTTCAAAAGCACAAGTCAACTGCGCCTATTGGAGGCGGAGCATCGCAGAGGTCCCGGAGAATACCGGGTCGGGCCTGCTAATGACATGCAAACAGTGTTTACTGTACGTGCGTTCCCGGACGCATTGACACTGTCCATCAAGGTAGCGGAGAATTGTGATTTGCCGTCAAATCGGCACGATTTTGGCGTTGGAACCTATTCTCCACCCAATCATGTTTCCCGATTTGGTGTGAGCCAACAGAGAATCCCGCCCAATGTATTTAATGGAATCAAAATCTTAGGGGGGAGATGTAATAGAAAGGGGCAATGTAAATAGACAGTCGATATCCTCAGCAAGGTAAGATCACAGGGCGACAGAGCATGCTGAGAGAAAGATCTGTGTGAAGCTTTGTGCCAAGTCTTATCCTGTACATAGTTGTAAGAATGTTTGATAAAAGTTCTTGGGCGAAATTCTCCGTTATCGGCGGAAACTCCGCCGATCGGCGCAAAAAACGGCGCAAATCCCACTTGCGTCACGTCATAAAAATGGGCCGATAGTCTGCGGCCCGAAATGGGCTAGCAGCGACGTAACGGGATCCGCGCTTGCGCAGTGGTTCACGCCGTGCAGCGTCATACGCGCTGCACGGCGTGACGGCTCATAAGGCCGCGCAGCTCCCCCCCCACCCGACCGGAACAGCCGACCGCAACACCCCGACTTGATGGCTGGCCGTCGCTCAGCCCCGAGGTTCGAGTCACGCGATGTGGAGGCGCTCCTGGATGCGGTGGAGCAGAGGAGGGACGCCCTGTATCCCGGGCACGGCCGCAGAGTTGCCCCACGCCACAGCCGGCGTCTGTGGAGGGAGGTGGCAGAGGCCGTCACCGCTGTGGCCCTGACACCACGGACAGGCACCCAGTGCCACAAGAAGGTGAACGACCTCGTCAGAGCAGGCAGGGTGAGCGTCCCCCATAATCCCCCATATCCCCTCTCCCCAAATCCCCCCCTCCCCCATATCCCCCATATCCCCCCTCCCCCATATCCCCCATATTCCCCCCCTCCCCCATATCCCCCCCTCCCCCATATCCCCCATATTCCCCCCCTCCCCCATATCCCCATATCCCCCCTCCCCCATATCCCCCCTCCCCCATATCCCCCCCTCCCACATATCCACCCTCCCCCATATCCCCCCCTCCCCCATATCCCCCATATTCCCCCCTCCCCCATATCCCATATCCCCCCTCCCCCATATCCCCCCTCCCCCATATCCCCCCTCCCACATATCCACCCTCCCCCATATCCCCCCTCCCCCATATCCCCCATATCCCCCCTCCCCCATATCCCCCCCTCCCCCATATCCCCCCTCCCCCATATCCCCCCTCCCACATATCCCCCATATCCCCCCCTCCCCCATATCCCCCATATTCCCCCCTCCCCCATATCCCCATATCCCCCCTCCCCCATATCCCCCCTCCCCCATATCCCCCCCTCCCACATATCCACCCTCCCCCATATCCCCCCCTCCCCCATATCCCCCATATTCCCCCCTCCCCCATATCCCCATATCCCCCCTCCCCCATATCCCCCCTCCCCCATATCCCCCCCTCCCACATATCCACCCTCCCCCCATATCCCCCCTCCCCCATATCCCCCATATCCCCCCTCCCCCATATCCCCCCCTCCCCCATATCCCCCCTCCCCCATATCCCCCCTCCCACATATCCCCCATATTCCCCCCTCCCCCATATCCCCCCTCCCCCATATCCCCCCATATCCCCCCTCCCCCATATCCCCCATATCCCCCCTCCCCCATATCCCCCATATCCCCCCTCCCCCATATCCCCCCTCCCCCATATCCCCCCTCCCCCATATCCCCCATATCCCCCCTCCCCCATATCCCCCCCTCCCCCATATCCCCCCTCCCCCATATCCCCCCTCCCACATATCCCCCATATTCCCCCCTCCCCCATATCCCCCCCCCCCCCCATATCCCCCATATCCCCCCTCCCCCATATCCCCCATATCCCCCCTCCCCCATATCCCCCATATCCCCCCTCCCCCATATCCCCCCTCCCCCATATCCCCAAGTGAATCCAGCCCTAACCTTAACCTCTGCAATGCACGCGCAACCGATGGCGTGCATTCATATACCTGCCTAACACTGTTGCCTTTTACCCCTGCCACCACCCCCCCCCCCCCCCCCCCCCCAGGAGAAGCGCGCACACAACAATAGGGAGCATGTGAGGACTGGAGGAGGGCCCGCTGATGAGAGGCCACTGACCGTACACGAGGAAAGGGCCCTGGAACTGGCTGGCGGACCTGACGACCGGGAGGTTGCTGATGCAGAGGTCGGGGCCCCACGAGCAAGTGAGCCACCAACAGCCCGTCCCCATATCCCCCCTCCCCTATATCCCCCTCTCCCGTATCACCTGATCACTGCCTGATGTCTAACCATGCATGCTTCATTGTGTATCGCAGGACCAAACGTCCAGGCACCCATCCCCGCAGATGCAGACCGCCCGCAGGATGCCCCTCGGAGACCACGGGAGACGGAGAGACCCGAACCCTCCAGCATGCGACGCCCGCAGGATGCCCCTCGGAGACCACGGGAGACGGAGAGACCCGAACCCTCCAGCATGCGACGCCCGCAGGATGCCCCTCGGAGACCACGGGAGACGGAGAGACCCGAACCCTCCAGCATGCGACGCCCGCAGGATGCCCCTCGGAGACCACGGGAGACGGAGAGACCTGGAGCAACAGGGAGACGACACCCCCGTCACGTGCGGGAGCGACCACCCAGCGATGAGGGGGGCAGCCACAGGCCCCCGTCACATCCGAGCCAGGACACCACTACCCAGGACACCACTATCCAGGACACCCCTACCCGGGACACCACTACCCAGGACACCCCTACCCGGGACAGCACTACCCGGGACAGCACTACCCAGGACACCCCTACCCGGGAAGACGAAATACCGGACAGTGACTCAGAGTGGATGGGTGGAGACGAACCCCCACCCCAAAGTGCCATGGACTCAGAGTGGGACGAAGAGCACGACACAACGCCACTGCTGTCACCAACACCCTCCACCATCGCAGAAACACTCACCACGGTTGGGCACTTTAGTGATGAGGCGTCTGGTACACTCACTGGTGCGCACAACACAGCCGTCCCGGTACAGCAGGTGGAGGTAGGAGCAGCAGAGGGACCGGGCGGTCGGAGGGCAGCCCAGGCCAAGCGAACATCTGCCGCCCAGATGGATCCCGGGTTCCTGCAGTTACCACACCCACACATAGATCCGATGCAACCACCGACACGGAGACGAGCGAATAGGGTGACGGGTGGCTTGCGGCGGCTGCGGTCGCAGGTGGAGGAGTCCACCCGCGTCCAGGAGCTGGGAGTGGTCCCGGTCATGCGTGCCACCCAGGCTGACACCGCACGGGTGGCGTCCGCGGTGGAGGCAATGGGTGCGACGGTGTCAGACATGGGGAACGGTTTGCGAGGCCTGGGGCCTTCCGTGCAGGCGGCGTCTGTGGCCCAGGAAATGGCTGCCCTCTCACAGGAGGCCATGAGCCAGTGCCAGCGCCAGATGGCAGAGGCGCTCAACGCCATAGCCCAGTCTCAGCAGGCCATGGCCCAGTCTCAGCAGGCCATAGCCCAGTCTCTGCAGGCCATGGCCCAGTCTCTGCAGGCCATGGCCCAGTCTCAGCAGGCCATCGCTGAGGGCATCGGCGCCAGTGGCCATGTGCGAGCTGGCGTCGCACTGTCGCAGACAGGGTTCGACAACCCCCTGGGCTCCATGGCTGCAAACCTGCAGACCCCTGTCGATACCAGCACGGGCCTCCAGGACTGGCAGCGCCAGATGTCGGGGGCGCGTCGGATGGCCAGTCCGTTCGCATCCCCCACCCATGTAGAGGCCTGGGGGCCATCGGGCACCCCGAGGGAGGAGGAGGTGGTGTGGTCCATCCCGGCTCCCTCTGTAGGGGAGGTCCCGGTACACCGCGACACCTCGGACTCCCCCCCTTCCGTCCCAGGTGCATCGGGTGGGCAACGGGCAGGACAGGCTGGCAGCTCGCCATCCCAGTCGCCCGGGCCGCAGCCTGGCCCATCTAGGCCAGGACGCCCCAGGAAACGGCCGCCAAAGGGATCCAGTGTCAGAGGGCAGGAATCACAGGAGTCCACCTCCAGTTCTGCTGTACCGTCTGGGGAACCACGTAGACGTAGTCAAAGGGCCCGTAAGGCCAAACAATTAGACACTGAGTAAGTTGGCACGGGTGCAGGGCACAGATGAGTTTTAGGCGCTAGGGCACGTGCATGAACTCCTTTGGTTATTAAAGTCAATGTTACACCTACCGAAGCTGCCTTTATGCTCTGTCCAAAGTGTGCGGGGGTGTCATGTACGTTGAGCGCAAGTGTGTGTGTGAGGGGTGGTCTTACCTCAGCCCCAGGTGAGTCTGCCCCCTTCCCCCTGGGCCGCCATCAACATCCCCCGGGCAGAGGACGGGACCGTGCGCTGCAGTATCACAGCCGCATGCAGGGATGGTCCGGGTGGATGGTGGTACTGTGGCCATGGGTCAGACATAGTCCAACGATGTAGAGCCAGGAGCTCATCGGAGGCGGGCTGTCATCATTCTCCATGGCCTGCGATAGACACGCGTCCACCCGCAACTGGGTGAGCCCGGCCCGTTGTGCCGCCGGTGGATCGGCAATTGGGAGTGGGGGGGTGGTGTGCATGCGGGTGGGGTGTGTGGGGTTGGGGAGGGGGGTGATGGTGCTGGGTGGATGGATGGGTGGGGGGTGTGGGTGGTCGGCTGTTGTCATGGTGTGCGGTCTGTGGCCATACTACCCGATTCCCACGCCCATCTAGTCAGTGAAGCGGGCGTCTATCAGTCTGTCCCGTGCCCGCTGGGCCAGCCGGTAACGGTGGACAGCCACCCGTCTGTGTCTACCCCGTCTGCCCTGACCATTGCCCCCATCCCCCTCATCTGGGGAGGACTGGGCCTCTTCCTGCTGCTCCTCCACTCCGCCCTCCTCTGCCTGCGGCACATCGCCCCTCTGCTGGGCTATGTTGTGCAGGACGCAGCACACCACAATGATGCGGCCGACCCTATCTGACCGATACTGGAGGGCGCCCCCAGAGAGGTCCAGGCACCTGAAACGCATCTTCAGCACGCCAAAGCACCTCTCGATCACTCCCCTTGTCGCTACATGGGCATCATTGTAGCGGTTCTCCGCCTCATTGCGTGGCCTCCGTATAGGCGTCATCAGCCACGATCGCAATGGGTAGCCCCTGTCGCCCAGCAACCAGCCCCTCAGCCGGGGATGGCGTCCCTCGTACATGCCGGGGATGGATGACCGCGACAACACGAATGAGTCGTGTACACTGCCTGGGTAACGGGCGCAGACGTGCAGGATCATCATGCGGTGGTCGCAGACCACCTGTACGTTCATCGAATAGGTCCCCTTCCTATTAGTGAACACGGCCCTGTTATCTGCAGGTGGCCGCACGGCGACGTGCATCCCATCGATCGCGCCCTGGACCATGGGGAACCCGGCAATGGCAGAGAAGCCCACGGCCCGGGCATCTTGGCTGGCCCGGTCCACGGGGAAGCGGATGTAGCGGTGCGCCATGGCATAAAGGGCATCTGTCACTGCCCGGATGCACCGATGCACCGATGTCTGCGATATGCCGGACAGGTCCCCACTCGGTGCCTGGAATGACCCCGTTGCATAAAAGTTCAGGGCCACCGTAACCTTGACGGACACGGGGAGAGGGTGTCCCCCGCCAGTGCCACGCGGTGACAGGTGTGCCAGCAGGTGGCAGATGTGTGCCACGGTTTCCCGGCTCATCCGGAGTCTCCTCCTGCATTCCCGGTCCGTGAGGTCCTGGTATGACTGCCGGGGCCGGTACACACGGGGCGCCCTCGGGTGCCTCCGTTGCCGTGGGGCCGCGACGTCCTCCTCCCCCTCCTCGTCCTGTCGGTCAGGTGTCCCTCCAGCCTGGGCGGCTGCCGCCTGCCCCTCTGCGGCAGCCTGCGCCGCCTCTCTGGCACGCTCCTCCTCCTCCTCCTCCTCCTCCTCCTCCTCATCCAGGGCAACATAGACATGAGCGGCTGCCACCACGGCGGCCAACATCGCTGGATGATCTGAAAACATGACGACCTGGTGGGGGGGAGGGGAACGACGACATGTCATCATTGCCCATATCCCCTCCTCCCCCCAGCCAGGTGGCATGGACCGCATGGGTCCAACTGTTGGAGGCTGGCACCTGGCCAGGTGGACCAACTCATTTGCCCTCCCATCACCCACCCCGGCACGGACCCCCCCCCGCCCCAACCTCCACCCCAGCACGGACCCCCCCCCAACCTCCACCCCGGCACGGACCCCCTCCCCAACCCCCAACCTCCACCCCAGCACGGACCCCCCCCCCCCAACCTCCACCCCGGCACGGACCCCCTCCACAACCCCCAACCTCCACCCCGGCACGGACCCCCCCCCCCAACCTCCACCCCGGCACGGACCCCCTCCACAACCCCCAACCTCCACCCCGGCACGGACCCCCTCCACAACCTCCACCCCGGCACGGACCCCCTCCACAACCCCCAACCTCCACCCCAGCACGGACCCCCCCCCCCCAACCTCCACCCCGGCACGGACCCCCTCCACAACCCCCAACCTCCACCCCGGCACGGACCCCCTCCACAACCCCCAACCTCCACCCCGGCACGGACCCCCTCCACAACCTCCACCCCGGCACGGACCCCCTCCACAACCCCCAACCTCCACCCCAGCACGGACCCCCCCCCCCCAACCTCCACCCCGGCACGGACCCCCTCCACAACCCCCAACCTCCACCCCGGCACGGACCCCCCCCCCCCAACCTCCACCCCGGCACGGACCCCCTCCACAACCCCCAACCTCCACCCCGGCACGGACCCCCTCCACAACCTCCACCCCGGCACGGACCCCCTCCACAACCCCCAACCTCCACCCCAGCACGGACCCCCCCCCCCCAACCTCCACCCCGGCACGGACCCCCTCCACAACCCCCAACCTCCACCCCGGCACGGACCCCCTCCACAACCCCCAACCTCCACCCCGGCACGGACCCCCTCCCCAACCCCCAACCTCCACCCCAGCACGGACCCCCCCCCCCCAACCTCCACCCCGGCACGGACCCCCTCCACAACCCCCAACCTCCACCCCGGCACGGACCCCCTCCACAACCTCCACCCCGGCACGGACCCCCTCCCGGCACTCCCCCGGAGCCCAGCCTACTCTAACCACCCCCCCCCCCCCCCGCCGCACACACACACAAGCCGAGACACACCTCTTCTCAGGCAATCAGTCTGCGGCCACGCCATTTCCTGCCCAGAGCCAACCCCCCAGGCCGTCACTCACCTCCTCGCTGGTCGGCGTGAGCCTGGAGCACCGGGTCACGCCGATGAAAAGGAGGTTTGATTGACGTCGACGTGAACGGTCATCACGTCGACGGGACTTCGGCCCATCCGGAAGGGAGAATATCGGCAGGCCGAAAATCGGCTGCCTTGCGCAGGCCCGTGACATTCTCCGCGGCAGCGGCGCCATTAACGCCCCGCCGACTTTTCTCCCTTCGGAGACTTCGGCGGGGGCGGGGGCGGGATTCACGGCGGCCAACGGCCATTCTCCGACCCGGCGGGGGGTCGGAGAATGACGCCCCTTATTTTTTATTCAAAAAAAAAAAATTTCAGTTCAGAAACATACAAAACATTCAATCAGATTCATACAAAATACAAAAATATCTCAACCCACACCACCCAACCCCTCCCACCCTCATTACATTTATTTTTAATATTTTGTTAACAATCTTTTCAGAAAAACATCTTTACAACCATATTTGTACAACAATATTTCAGTTAACAATATTTCAACCCTTTCATCCACCCCCACAAAACTAAAAGAAGCAACAGCCAATCTCCTGTGCTTCCCCCTTCCCATCTCCCAGCATCTGATGGTGACCAACTCTCTGAAATAGGGAATAAACAGCTGCCATCTCAGGTTTAATCCCCCAGCCGACCGTCTCATTACACACTTGATATTTTTCTAAGTACAAAATATCCATCAGGTCGCCAAGCCACTGCACTGGGCATGTTGAAGACTTCCAACCAAACAGGACTCGCCTTCGGGCCATTAAGGAAACAAAGACAAAGAGCATCCGCCTTCGCCTCTACCTGTAACTCCGGTAAGTTTGAGATCCCAAAAATAACTACGAAAGGGCATGGCCCCAAGTCAACCCCAGAAATTCTCATCATGGTGCTGAAGAAGGGAACCCACAAGCCCACAAGCCTAGAGCAGGTTCAGAAAGTATGTGTGTGATGCAGCAGCCCCCCAGAGCGCCGCTCGCATCTTTCCTCAACATCCGCAAAAAAAACATTCATTCGAGCCCACCTTGAACTGAATCAGGTTGGGCCTAATGTACAAAGAGGTAGAGTTGGCTCTATATAGAACCTCGCTCTACACCCCACTCTCAAGTTGCTGGCCCAACACCTCCTCCCATTTCATTTTAATCTCGTCCAACAGTACCTGCATTGTCAACATCAGATCCCCTACATTTTCCTCCAAAAGAACTCTGTCCATCAATGAGGGCGGCGGCCCCAAAGGGAAGGAATCAATCTCCCTGGGCGTGAAGTTTCGCACCTAGTAGTATTGAAATTGGTTAGTTCTTGAGAGCCTATGCGTCTCCAGCCACTCCTCAAAACTCAGGAAATTACCATCAACAAACAAATCACCAAGCCTCTCTAACACCCCCAGCCTCCAAGCCCCAAGGACAAATGTAAAACCACCGGCATAAAATGCTGGTTTCCACAGATTGGGGCCAACACAGACTTAGCTCCCAATTTAAATTGCCATTTAAACTGCCTCCATATTTTCAAGGTGGACACCAATGGTGAAGAAATGGCCCATGGCCCTGGGGCTTTTCCTTTAACCTGATTCTATTGGGAGGCAGACTCATTAATGGTTTAATACAAGCGGATTCTGTGGCAATTGTGACAGCGAGGGAAGTTTCAGCCATGCCACAAAAGGATAAATATCAGAGTAATACAAAAAAGTATATTTTCATTAACATATTAAATGTTTAACATTAATTTAATTAATTTATAATTTAATATCAAACATATGAGTAAATTAAGGGAGTGTGATAACTTCAACACCAATTATCTCTTCAGTTCATTACTAATCCAATTCCATGTAAAAACGTAGTATGCTTGTTTGAAAGGCCTGGATGGGGTGTAATAAAGGGTTGACACGGCACAAAGCCATAGAGCCACATTTGGATGACATCATGAACTGTGGGAGCGATGCTTGGGTGGTTTATTAAAGTAATTTAAGTCCTGAATTTGTGCCGCAAGCTCAACACTCTCGAAATCATCTCTGCTGATATCTCGCTCTGATACTGCTAATCAACTGCAACTCATGACTCAAGAAACTTGTAGTCATGTTGAAGTGGTTGTCAATGTTTCAGTACAAACATTAGCAAGCATCAGTGATGCTGACAGCCACTGATGGAAATAAAATTCGCTCATGAAATGCATGAAGCAAATCTTTTGCAAGTATTAATATGTTCCTGTTTATAATGCTCTCCTTAAATCATGAGACAATGTATGCTCATTCTCCAATGAGTAACACTTAAAACAAGGGCTCCAGAAAATTAAGAAAATATGTGCAGAAACAAACGTCATGACATAGGGGTTGTTTGTTATGATTGAATTGCAGCGAGCATGCTTCCAAGCACTAACCTAACTATGTCCCTCAGCTTCTAGGGGCTTAGCTGTCGTCCAGGGAGTAGTATTCCTACTCAGAGTCAGAAGGTTGACATCCCAGTGTGGAACTAAGGGAGAGCTGCACCATCGGTGGTACTGTCTTTTGGGTGAAACTTTAAACTAAAGGCATATGAATTAGGAGCAGGAGTAAGCAATTTGGTCCTTCGGGCCGGTTCTGCAATTCAATTAGAACATGGCTGATCTAATTGTAACCTCAACCCCACATTCCTGACTATCCCTGATAACCTTTCACCCCACCTTGCTAACCAAGAACCCATTTAGCTCTGTCTTAAAATTATTCAAAGACTCTGCTTCCACTATCCTTTGAGGAAGAGAGTTCCAGAGACTCACAACCCTCAGAGAGAAAAGGGGTGGGATTCTCCGTCGGCCACGTCGGAATTGGGAAACACGATTTGAGTGGATAATCGGGTTTGATGCCGAAATCATGGCAGGCGACAGTATCACGCCAAAGAGCAATTCTCTAGTGCCTTAACAGTGGCATTAACTGTTCCAGAAAGCATGTACAGTAAACGCCGTTGGCATTAGAGGGGCTGACCCAGCATTCTCCGGGGCCTCCACAATGCTCCACATCCACTAGGGCGAATTCCCAACGGCGAGGTTCACTTGTGCTTTTAAAAATCGTGAAACAGGCGCCGTGGCTGCTGAGGGAGAGAAAGTGGGTAGGGAAAGTGTCTACCAGTGCCATCATTTGCTGACAGTCGTGCCGCTGACCGGGAGGCTTCTGCCAGGGCCAGGGGGAGTAGCGGAGGGAGCTCCATTGCCGCGGCCTGCAAGGCAGCCATGCAGCTGTGAATGCTGCTGACTGCCCACTGTGAACTTAGGGCCACTGGTTGTTTGGGTATCCTCCCAGGGCACCCCTTTAGGTGCCCTCTGGCTCCAGCTGACCCATCAGCAGGATGGGTGCGCTCCAGCATAACCAGTGCCATCTTGTTGGCTGGGATGGTGTGTGTGGGTGGTATGTTCTGTGCTGTGGCTGTGGTAAAGATGCATACAGGACATCTAGTTCTTTGACGAGTAAGATAGTTTATTGACAAATGAACACATGGAAAGATAACTAATGGTATAATACAAATGGTAACGCATAAGTGAATTCTCCTGGAGCTACTTCTAATGCGACTGTCCTCTAGTATAACTTACTACCAACTGCCTGATTTCTGGAGTCACATGTTGGATCTCAGTCCACTCCTAGTTTTTGAAGCAGGGACCATTGTCAGTCATTACAGTGTTTGGTATCCCATGCCAGGCAAAAATCTCTTAAGCACGATGGATGACACACCGAGCAGGCGGGTCCGCGAGCTGTGCTACTTCCCGATAATTAGAGAAGTAGTGGATGATCAAAAGGTATTCTTTTCCATTGAAGTGAAAAAGATCCATGCCCACCTTCTGCCAAGGAGCTGTGATGATTTCACTCATGTGCATTGGCTCTTTGCTCCGCTTGCACTGGAATTTTTTGACCAGTGTCGCAGTTATCAACCATGACTGCAATGTCTTGGGTGATGCCTGGCCAATAAACTGTATCCCTGGCCCTGCACATGCACTTTTCAATGTCCAAGTGCCCTTCATGGAGCTTCTTGAGCATGAACGGTCTCAAGGAATACGGAATCACAATCATGGGCTGTCGCTATAGAAATCCATCTGCCTCACTCAACTCTGCCCACACATTGTAATAACCCCAGCAGGAACCTTTAGGCCACCCCTCATGGAGAAACCTTTTGTAGGCTGTGTCCTTGGCTGTTTCTCCCTTTATTAGACGCGACTTATCATCAGATACTGGAGAGACGCAGTTACGAGATGAACATGGACTTACACGTCCTCATCAACCAGGTGTATCTCTTTAATGCCCGTGGCTTGAGAAAGCGTGTCAGCGACAATGGGATGCTTGCCTGGTGTGTAGATCAGGTTGAAATTGTAGCATTGGAGCTTCACCATCATGCGCTGGATCCTCGGGGACATTTCGCTCAAATTCTTCTGTACAATTGAGACAAAAGGCCTGTGGTCAGTCTCCACAAGAAACATCAGAAGACCATACACATAATCATGGAACTTGGCCAAACCATTAATTAACCCAAGACATTCTTTTCCAATTTGCAAACACTATGTCTGCGCACTGTCTCTGACATTGCTCTGGATGCTTATGCCACAGGCAGCCAGCTGTCTGCTGCATTCTGCTGCAGTAACGCCGCTCCCAGGCCATCCTTAGATGCATCGGTTGAAATTTTGGTCTTTTACGCAGGGTCAAAAAAAGTTAGAACTGGCGCTGTGGTCAAGAAGATTTGCAATGCTTGCCACTCCTGCTCGTGTCTGGGGGAACCATTGGAACAGTGCATCCTTTTTGATCGTATCTCAGAGGTGAGAGGTTTTAGATGCTAGGTTGGGTATGAATTTGCCAACCAAGTTAATCATCCCTAACATCCATAGGATGCCTTTTTTATCTGTGGGACATGGCATCATCAGAATAGTCTTTCTCTTCTCTTGGTCCGGATGCACACCTTGTGCCTATCCCCAAGAAGGTGTTGCAGCCAACCCCAATTTGGCACTTTGCTTTGATAAGTTTTAGGCCATTTTTCTTTATACTTCTTAAGACCCTGAGAAGCCTTCTGTCATGCTCGTCGCGTGTGGACTCCCAAATTATTATGTCATCCGCATAGACTCGGACGCCAGGTAACCCTTCAACGATGTGCTCCATGGTACAATGGAAAAGTTTGGAAGCAGAAATTATGCCAAATGGCATCCGAAGGAAACAATAGTGCCCAAAGGGTGTGTTAAACGTACGCAGCGTTGTACTCGTTTTGTCCAGTTTGAACTGCCAAAAGCTTGTGACATGTCCAACTTACTGAAACATGTCGCTCCAGTCATCTTGCATGTTATTTCCTCCCTCTTCGGAATCGGGTAGTGCTCTCTCTTAATGTTAAGGTTCAAGTCTTATTCCTCTTCTTGACGCACACCATAGAGTTAATCCAGTCTGCAGGTTCCTCTATGCATTTGATGATTCCTAGAGCCGTCATTCTGTCTAACCCGGCATTCAATCTGTCCTTCAATGGAGCTGGTACACGTCTTGGCGCGTGTATGGTTGGCTTCACATTCTCCTTCAATTGAATTCCAAAGCCTTGAAATATCTCCGGAAGGTCCCTTATCATGGATTCTACAGATGCATGTTGGGGGGTGCCATGCTTTCTGCACTGTAAACATGCTTAACGAGCCCAAGCACTTCATACGCTTCCACCCCTATGAGAAATTTGCGCTGTCTCCACTATGGAAAAGCTGATCGTACACGTTCTGTCTTTTACAGTTACTGCAAGCTCACATGGTAGTAATGATTTGATGTCGTTACCATTATAGCCCTTCAGTAGTACTGATCAATGAATTACTTTCGGTTTAGATTTCAACCTTTTTAAAACTGACAAGCAATAAGGTTGGCCCTTGCTCCGGTGTCGAGCTTGCATTTGATTAGTGTGCCATTTTTTTTTTTATAAATATTTTATTGAAAATTTTTGGTCAACCAACACCGTACATTGTGCATCCTTTACACAATATTATAACAACACAAATAACAATGACTTATTTTATAAACAAAAAATGAATCAACAATAAATAACAAAAATGAAAACTAACCCTAATTGGCAACTGCCTTATCACAAGTAACACTCTCCAAAAATATAATTTAACAGTCCAATATATAATTATCTGTCGCAACGACCGATACATATTATACAGTATATATTAACAACCCTGAGAGTCCTTCTGGTTCCTCCTCCCCCCCCGATCCTGGGCTGCTGCTGCCTTCTTTTTTCCATTCCATTCCATCTATCTTTCTGCGAGGTATTCGACGAACGGTTGCCACCGCCTGGTGAACCCTTGAGCCGACCCCCTTAGAACGAACTTAATCCGCTCTAGCTTTATAAACCCTGCCATGTCATTTATCCAGGTCTCCACCCCCGGGGGCTTGGCTTCTTTCCACATTAACAATATCCTGCGCCGGGCTACTAGGGACGCAAAGGCCAAAACATCGGCCTCTCTCGCCTCCTGCACTCCCGGCTCTTGTGCAACCCCAAATATAGCCAACCCCCAGCTTGGTTCGACCCGGACCCCCACTACTTTTGAAAGCACCTTTGTCACCCCCATCCAAAACCCCTGTAGTGCCGGGCATGACCAAAACATATGGGTATGATTCGCTGGGCTTCTCGAGCACCTCGCACACCTATCCTCCACCCCAAAAAATTTACTGAGCCGTGCTCCAGTCATATGCGCCCTGTGTAATACCTTAAACTGAATCAGGCTTAGCCTGGCACACGAGGACGACGAGTTTACCCTGCTTAGGGCATCTGCCCACAGCCCCTCCTCAATCTCCTCCCCCAGCTCTTCTTCCCATTTCCCTTTTAGTTCATCTACCATAGTCTCCCCTTCGTCCCTCATTTCCCTATACATATCTGACACCTTACCATCCCCCACCCATGTCTTTGAGATCAAGCTGTCCTGCACCTCTTGTGTCGGGAGCTGCGGGAATTCCCTCACCTGTTGCCTCGCAAAAGCCCTCAGTTGCATATACCTGAATGCATTCCCTTGGGGCAACCCATATTTCTCGGTCAGCGCTCCCAGACTCGCAAACTTCCCATCCACAAACAGATCTTTCAGTTGCGTTATTCCTGCTCTTTGCCACATTCCATATCCCCCATCCATTCCCCCCGGGGCAAACCTATGGTTGTTTCTTATCGGGGACCCCCCCAAGGCTCCAGTCTTTCCCGTATGCCGTCTCCACTGTCCCCAAATCTTCAGTGTAGCCACCACCACCGGGCTTGTGGTGTAGTTCCTCGGTGAGAACGGCAATGGGGCTGTCACCATAGCCTGTAGGCTAGTCCCCCTACAGGACGCCCTCTCTAATCACTTCCACGCCGCTCCCTCCTCCTCTCCCATCCACTTACTCACCATTGAAATATTAGCGGCCCAATAATACTCACTTAGGCTCGGTAGTGCCAGCCCCCCCCTATCCCTGCTATGCTGTAAGAATCCCTTCCTCACTCTCGGGGTCTTCCCGGCCCACACAAAACCCATGATGCTCTTTTCAATCCTTTTAAAAAAAGCCTTCGTGATCACCACCGGGAGGCACTGAAACACAAAGAGGAATCTCGGGAGGACCACCATCTTAACCGCCTGCACCCTCCCTGCCAGTGACAGGGATACCATATCCCATCTCTTGAAATCCTCCTCCATTTGTTCCACCAACCGCGTTAAATTTAACCTATGCAATGTGCCCCAATTCTTGGCTATCTGGATCCCCAGGTAACGAAAGTCCCTTGTTACCTTCCTCAACGGTAGGTCCTCTATTTCTCTACTCTGCTCCCCTGGATGCACCACAAACAACTCACTTTTCCCCATGTTCAATTTATACCCTGAAAAATCCCCAAACTCCCCAAGTATCTGCATTATTTCTGGCATCCTCTCCGCCGGGTCTGCCACGTATAGTAGCAAATCGTCCGCATACAAAGATACCTGGTGTTCTTCTCCTCCTCTAAGTACTCCCCTCCACTTCTTGGAACCCCTCAACGCTATCGCCAGGGGCTCAATCGCCAGTGCAAACAATAATGGGGACAGAGGGCATCCCTGCCTTGTCCCTCTATGGAGCTGAAAATATGCAGATCCCCGTCCATTCGTGACCACGCTCGCCATCGGGGCCCTATACAGCAGCTGCACCCATCTAACATACCCCTCTCCAAAACCAAATCTCCTCAACACCTCCCACAAATAATCCCACTCCACTCTATCAAATGCTTTCTCGGTATCCATCGCCACTACTATCTCCGTTTCCCCCTCTGGTGGGGCCATCATCATTACCCCTAACAGCCTCCGTATATTCGTGTTCAGCTGTCTCCCCTTCACAAACCCAGTTTGGTCCTCGTGGACCACCCCCGGGACACATTCCTCTATTCTCATTGCCATTACCTTGGCCAGGATCTTGGCATCTACATTTAGGAGGGAAATAGGTCTATAGGACCCGCATTGTAGCGGGTCCTTTTCCTTCTTTAAGAGAAGCGATATCGTTGCTTCAGACATAGTCGGGGGCAGTTGTCCCCTTTCCTTTGCCTCATTAAAGGTCCTCGTCAATACCGGGGCGAGCAAGTCCACATATTTTCTATAGAATTCGACTGGGAATCCATCCGGTCCCGGGGCCTTTCCCGCCTGCATGCTCCTAATTCCTTTCACCACTTCTTCTACCTCGATCTGTGCTCCCAGTCCCACCCTTTCCTGCTCTTCCACCTTGGGAAATTCCAGCCGATCCAAGAAGCCCATCATTCTCTCCCTCCCATCCGGGGGTTGAGCTTCATATAATTTTTTATAAAATGTCTTGAACACTCCATTAACTCTCTCCGCTCCCCGCTCCATCTCTCCTTCCTCATCCCTCACTCCCCCTATTTCCCTCGCTGCTCCCCTTTTCCTCAATTGGTGTGCCAGCAACCTGCTCGCCTTCTCCCCATATTCGTACTGTACACCCTGTGCCTTCTTCCATTGTGCCTCTGCAGTGCCCGTAGTCAGCAAGTCAAATTCTACATGTAGCCTTTGCCTTTCCCTGTACAGTCCCTCCTCCGGTGCTTCCGCATATTGTCTGTCCACCCTCAAAAGTTCTTGCAGCAACCGCTCCCGTTCCTTACTCTCCTGCTTCCCTTTATGTGCCCTTATTGATATCAGCTCCCCTCTAACCACCGCCTTCAACGCCTCCCAGACCACTCCCACCTGGACCTCCCCATTATCATTGAGTTCCAAGTACTTTTCAATGCACCCCTCACCCTTAGACACACACCCTCATCTGCCATTAGTCCCATGTCCATTCTCCAGGGTGGGCGCCCTCCTGTTTCCTCCCCTATCTCCAAGTCTACCCAGTGTGGAGCGTGATCCGAAATGGCTATAGCCGTATACTCCGTTCCCCTCACCTTCGGGATCAACGCCCTTCCCAGCACAAAAAAGTCTATTCGCGAGTAGACTTTATGGACATAGGAGAAAAACGAGAACTCCTTACTCCTGGGTCTGCTAAATCTCCACGGGTCTACACCTCCCATCTGCTCCATAAAATCTTTAAGTACCTTGGCTGCTGCCGGCCTCCTTCCACTCCTGGACTTCGACCTATCCAGCCCTGGTTCCAACACCGCATTAAAATCTCCCCCAATTATCAGCTTTCCCATCTCTAGGTCCGGAATGCGTCCTAGCATCCGCCTCATAAAATTGGCATCATCCCAGTTCGGGGCATATACGTTTACCAAAACCACCGTCTCCCCCTGTAGTTTGCCACTCACCATCACGTATCTGCCCCCGTTATCCGCCACTATAGTCTTTGCCTCGAACATTACCCGCTTCCCCACTAATATAGCCACCCCCCTGTTTTTCGCATCTAGCCCCGAATGGAACACCTGCCCCACCCATCCTTTGCGTAGCCTAACCTGGTCTATCAGTTTCAGGTGCGTTTCCTGTAACATAACCACATCTGCCTTAAGTTTCTTAAGGTGTGCGAGTACCCGTGCCCTCTTTATCGGCCCGTTCAGCCCTCTCACGTTCCACGTGATCAGCCGGGTTGGGGGGCTTCCTACCCCCCCCCTTGTCGATTAGCCATCCCCTTTTTCCAGCTCCTCACCCGGTTCCCACGCAGCTGTATTTCCCCCAGGCGGTGCCCCCCCCGCCCATCCCCTCCCATACCAGCTCCCCCCTCTCCCCAGCAGCAGCAACCCAGTAATTCCCCCCTCCCACCCCCCCCCCCCCCCGCTAGATCCCCCGCTAGCGTAATTACCCCCCCCCATGTTGCTCCCAGAAGTCAGCAAACTCTGGCCGACCTCGGCTTCCCCCGTGACCTCGGCTCGCACCGTGCGACGCCCCCTCCTTCCTGCTTCTCTATTCCCGCCATGATTATCATAGCGCGGGAACCAAGCCCGCGCTTCTCCCTTGGCCCCGCCCCCAATGGCCAACGCCCCATCCCCTCCACCTCCCCTCCTCCCCCCATCACCAGCTGTGGAAGAGAGAAAAGTTACCACATCGCAGGATTAGTACATAAAACTCCTCTTTCCCCCCTTTTTAACCCCCCTCTTCGCCCCCCACATTCGCCCCACCACTTTGTTCAAACGTTCTTTTTAATAACCCGCTCATTCCAGTTTTTCTTCCACAATAAAAGTCCACGCTTCATCCGCCGTCTCAAAGTAGTGGTGCCTCCCTCGATATGTGACCCACAGTCTTGCCGGTTGCAGCATTCCAAATTTTATCTTCTTTTTATGAAGCACCGCCTTGGCCCGATTAAAGCTCGCCCTCCTTCTCGCCACCTCCGCACTCCAGTCTTGATAAACGCGGATCACCGCGTTCTCCCATTTACTGCTCCGAGTTTTCTTTGCCCATCTAAGGACCATTTCTCTATCCTTAAAACGGAGGAATCTCGCCACTATGGTTCTGGGAATTTCTCCTGCTCTTGGTCCTCGCGCCATCACTCGGTATGCTCCCTCCACCTCCAACGGATCAGCCGGGGCCTCCGCTCCCATTAACGAGTGCAGCATCGTGCTCACATATGCCCCGACGTCCGCTCCCTCCGCACCTTCAGGAAGACCAAGAATCCTCAGGTTGTTCCTCCTTGCGTTGTTCTCCAGTGCCTCCAACCTTTCCACACATCGTTTCTGATGTGCCTCATGTGTCTCCGTCTTCACCACCAGGCTCTGTATGTCGTCCTCATTCTCGGCTGCCTTTGCCTTCACGACCCGAAGCTCCCGCTCCTGGGTCTTTTGTTCCTCCTTTAGCCCTTCGATCGCCTGTAGTATCGGGGCCAACAGCTCTTTCTTCATTTCCTTTTTGAGCTCTTCCACACAGCATTTCAAGAACTCTTGTTGTTCAGGGCCCCATGTTAAACTGCCACCTTCCGACGCCATCTTGGTTTTTGCTTGCCTTCCTTGCCGCTGTTCTAAAGGATCCACTGCAATCCGGCCACTTTCTCCTCCTTTTTTCATCCGTATCCAGGGGGGATTCCCTTCTGGTTTACCGCACAGTGTTTTTAGCCGTCAAAATTGCCGTTGGGGCTCCTATCAAGAGCCCAAAAGTCTGTTTCACCAGGAGCTGCCGAAACGTGCGACTCAGCTGGTCATCGCCGCACCCGGAAGTCCGATTAGTGTGCCATTAACCATCAACAGAATTGTTCATTTATCTTCTATTGTATTCGCATCCGCATCACTATGACTGCAAATTGTGAGGAAGAATTTGCCGTTTTGCCTGTTTGGACTATTCCTGTCCTCAGTCGAAATCATATCAACAGCAGCCAGGTCTTCGATGTGAATCTCATTAATTAAGTTAACTGGTCTTGTTTGGTCCACTGTTCGACATTGCCCAGCAAAGTGATTTGTTCATCTACACTTGGAACACACCTTCCCAAACACATTTGTCGTGGCAAATGTGGATTGCCGCATTGCTGACACAAAATGGCAGATCTGGTTGGCCGCTTAAAATGGCCACCTGCACTGAGACCACATTTCTTCTTTGGCTGCGTCACTATGCTTATGGCGTTGGTGTCTTCTGCTACATTGGTGCCAAAATATTTCAGATTGAGCACGCCAATATGCTGTGCAGCTAGCTTGCTTGCATGATAAATATTGATGGCGTTTTCTTGCTGAAACTCTTCTTCCTCAATAGCCTTTCGCATACCTTATCATCGGATATCCTGAACACTATCTGATTGCGGATCATCAACGGCTTTAAAGTACTAAAAATGCACAACTGCACCTTGAACCGCAAGTCGGTTAGAAAACTATTGAAAGATTCGCCTTCCTTCTGAGTACACATGCAAAAGATATAACGCTCAAAAGTTTCATTTTTCCGGGGAGCAATGTCGATCAAAGTATTTTATTACTTCATGAAAGGTTTTGCTTTCTGCTCCACTGTCAAACGTGAAGGTATTGTAAATTTTGATGGCTTGAGGACCTGCTACCACAAGCAGCAACGCAATGTGCCTTTCGTCAGGCTGCTCCTCCAGGTCAAGGGCTTCAGCATAGAGTTTGAATTGCTGTTTAAAAACACGGCAATTCTCGTCTACATTACTGGTGACTTGAAGCTGGTGAGGTGCCTTCAGACCTTCCATCTCTAACTTCACAGTCTTTCCATGCGTTGAATTCCAGATTTTACCAGATCGGTGGAAGAATTTTCTTTCTTCTTTCTTCAGCCTGTTTCGGCTTCTCCGTAGTTAACTTCAATTGTTCAAACTTTTGGTACCATATTATGTTCTGTGTTGTGGCCATGGTAAAGATGCACACAAAACATCTAGTTCTTTGACTAGTGAGATAGTTTATTAACAAAATGAACATGTGGAAAGATAAGTAACGAACTATAATACAAATGGCAACAAATAAGTGAATTCTCTTGAAGCTACTTCTAATGAGACTGTCCTCTAGTTTGACTTACTACCAACTTCCCGATCTCTGGAGTCACATGGTGTATCTCTGTCACCACCTGCTGATCGGAGGTCATATAGATAATTATATACATTAATAGATAGCTATATACATTACTGTGCACATGCACAGTGGGGTGCAGCTTATCAGTCTCTCGAGTGTCAATCATGGATTTGTCGAATCCTGCACCATTTCACATTGGAATCGATTGTGTTTCACCTGGCGCCAGTGCTAGCCCCTCCATGGTCGGTTCAGGTGCAGCGCCAATTTTGCTGTCATAGAAGTCCACAGACCCTGCCCCAGCATCAACACATAGTCTCAGGAACAGAGGATCCTGAAGAAGGTTTCTCCTCATCTCAATCTAAAATGAGTGATCCCTTATTTTTAAACAGTGATCCCCAGTTCTAGATTCTCTGACAAGAGGAAACATCTTCTCCATATCCAACCTGCCAAGACCCCTAGGATGTTAAAAGGTTTTAATCAAGTTGCCTTTACTCTTCTAAACTCTAGTGAATACAAGCCTAAACTGTTCAATCTTTCCTCATAAGCCAACCTGCCCATTCCTGATACTCTAGTAAACCTTCTCTGAACTGTGTCAAATGCATTTACATTTTTCCCAAAATAAGGAGACCAATACTGGACACATTATTCCAGATGGGTGTTATATTACGCCAACCCACGCATGCGCAGTGGTGCCACTCCAACCCGTGCATGCGTGGGGGACTTCCACAACGCGCCGGCCCCGATGCAACATGGCGCGGGGGTACAGGGGCCGGCCGCGTAACAAAATAGGGCCGGGGCTGGAGAGGCCGGCCCGCCGATCGGTGGTCCCCGATCGTGGGCCAGACCCCATCGGAGGACCCCTCCGGTGAAGGAGCTCCCCTCCCCCCCACCCCACAGGCCACCCCCTGACCCTGCGCGTAGAGTTCCTGCCAGCTGCGAGCAGGTATGGACGCGTCAGCGGGACACTGCCGTTTCCACGCCGCCACTCGGCCCTTCAAGGCCGGAGAATCAGTGGCCAAACGCTCCGGCGCAAATGGCGCCGATTCTCCGCTCCTCGGAGAATCGCGTGCCGGCGTCGGGGCGGTGTGGCGCGGTTGCAGCGATTCTCCGGCCCAGCGCGGGGCTCGGAGAATCCTGCCCATGATGTCTGCTGTGGGGTTGAGATTAATTATTCGTCTCAATTTGTGACAAAGCAGATTGGAACAGTTACATGAAGGACATCCAGGTATAGTTCAAATGAAGGAACTAACTCAAAGCTACTTTTGGTGACTAGGAATTGATGCCAAGATAGATGAAAAAGCAGGACTGCTGGTCATGTGTGGGGTAAGGAATGCACTGCCATTATCCTCATTGCATCCATGGGAGTATTCTAAAATGCCATGACAATGTCTGCACATAACTTTCCTGGTCTGTTCAAGGGACACATGTTCATGGTCATTGTTGACAAACATTCAAAGTGGCCTGAGGTAGTTCCAATAAAGTCAACCACTGCGCAACAAACCATTGAGAAACTTGACGAGATCGTTGCGAAATTCAAAGAAACCAGAGCAGATGGTGAGCGACAATGGGCCACAGTTTACAACCCAAGAGTTTGAACACTACTTAACGATGTGTGGAGTTCCTTACCATCCATCCATGAATGGTTTAGCCGAAAGGTTTGTCCAGTCCTTCAAGCATGCACTGATAGCTTCCGAGGATCAAAGTTCATGTGTGAATAGTTTTTTTAGCAACATTTCAAAATACGACACATGTGACTACAAACTGTGGTGAGCCACGTATGGCTACGTAAGGCTGTTGTATATATGTTCACTATTGTTCTACTGTTCTATTAGTTTCGTTATCTCCACTGTTGTATGTACTTATTGTTATTGCTGTTCTGTTATTGGTTGTTGCTGTTGTACTGTTGGAATGTTATTATTGGTGCTGCTGTTGGCTCCGCCTGTGGCTCCGCCCAGCTGTGGAGGTATAAAGCCTGTTGATCTGGGGCAGCCCGGCAGTGCGGGAGGAGCTACAGGTCGGCACATATTTAGCTTATTAAAGCATCGGTTCACTGCTTCTCAGAGTCTCGTCTGAATTGATGTCTATCAATTTAATAAACTAAAATTTTGATAATGGATGCTGCCCTCAAACCTGAACGTCTCGAACTGGACCCGCAGGCCGCTGATGCGCCGGCTATCTTTGAGCATTGGCTCAGCTGCTTCGAGGCCTACCTAGAATCCTCGACTGCTGCGGTTTCCCCGGCACTCAAGCAACGTCTCCTCAACGCCCGGGTGAGCCACCGGATCTTCCAGTTAATCCGAGACGCGGGCTTGTATACGGAGGCTGCAGATGTACTCAAGGAACAGTTTGTGAGGCCGGTCAACGAGGTCCTCACCCGACACCTCCTCACCATGCGGCGTCAGCGCCAGGGTGAGTCGCTCACGGAATATCTTCCGTGAGTTGAGGGTAACTGCCGAGCGGTCTCTGCATCGGAGCATTCGGAGCCAATGATTCGTGACACTTATGTGGCTGGAGTCCGGTCCAGCTATGTCCGTCAGCGCCTCCTCGAGAAAGGGGCTCTCGACCTCGAGGCGACAGTGAAGCTGGCTATCTCATTAGAAGTGGCTTCCCAGAGCCTCGAGGCCTTCCCGTCAGACCACGCGGCATCCTCGGGAACGTCAGAGGCGAAGCCATCATCCGACCTAGGCATATCTCACTCCTGCGCCGCACAGCTGCTGGCCAGCTCCGGAGGACCTTGCTGTTATTTCTGCAGGCAGGGCCAGTATCCCTGACAGCGCTGCCCAGCACGCAGCGTTGTGTGTAATGAGTGCGGCAAGAAAGGTCATTTTGCGAAGGTATGTCTGAACCGCTCTAAAGCCCCAAAATCAAAAGCCGGTCGGCCTGAGGCACACAGACCCCACAACGTGGCATCGTGCCTGCCGGGACCGCTCCCTTCAGACACGTCATCCGCCACGTGTGACCCGTGGAGGATGCCATCTTGGTCATCGTCGTCAACGCGGCCCGCCACGTGCGACCTGTGGGCGCTGCCACCTTGTCCGACATCGTCGACGCCACCATTTTGTGATCACGCTGCTGCCACAGATAGTCCTTCGCATTACCTTAGCTCTGTCCAGCTCGACCAGTCCCGGCCTTACCATCTGTGAAATTCGATGATGGCTGTCAAACTCAACGGGCAGGAGGTGTCCTGCCTCTTCGACTCCGGGAGCACAGATAGTTTTGTCCACCCGGATATGGTAAGGCGCTGCGCCCTCCAGGTCCTCCCCGTCTCGCAGACTATATCCCTCGCGTCCGGTTCTCACTCCATACAGATCCGGGGGTATTGCGTCGCAAACCTGTCAATACAATGCGTAGAGTACACTAACTTTAAGCTCTACGTCCTCCCTCATCTCTGCGCTCCCCTCTGGCTCGGGTTAGATTTCCAGTGCAACCTCAGAAGCCTAACACTAAAATTCGGGGGACCCTTGCCCCTCTCACAATCTGTAGCCTCGCGACCCTGAAGGTTGCCCCTCCCTTGCTCTTCGCGAACCTCACCCCAGACTGTGAGCCCATTGCCACCCGGAGCAGACGGTACAGTGCTCAGGACAGGGCCTTCATCAGGTCAGAGGTTCAGGGGCTCTTGGAGGAAGGGATCATCGAGGCCAGCAACAGCCACTGGAGAGCGCAAGTGGTGGTCGTCAGGACCGGGGAAAAGAACCAGATGGTAGTCGACTACAGTCAGACGATCAACCGGTACACGCAGCTCGATGCGTACCCCCTCCCACGCATATCTGATATGGTCAATCAGATTGCACAGTATCGAGTCTTCTCTACGGTAGACTTGAAGTCCGCGTACCACCAGCTCCCTATCCGGCCGGAAGACCGCCAGTACACTGCCTTCGAGGCAGATGGCCACCTCTTCCATTTCCTCAGGGTCCCCTTCGGCGTCACCAACGGGGTTTCGGTCTTCCAACGAACAATGGACCGAATGGTGGACCAGTACGGGCTGCGGGCCACGTTTCCATACTTGGTTAATGTCACCATCTGCGGCCATGACCTGCAGGACCATGACGCGAACCTAGACAAGTTCCTCCGCACCGCCCGACTCCTTAATTTAACCTACAATAAGGAGTAATGTGTTTTCCGCACAACCCGGCTAGCCATCCTCGGCTATGTCGTGGAAAGCAGTGTCCTAGGGCCCGACCCCGACCGCATGCGCCCCCTTCTCCAGCTCCCCCTTCCCCACTGCCCCAAGGCCCTGAAACGATGAATGGGGTTTTTCTCGTATTATGCCCAGTGGGTCCCCAACTACGCGGACAAGGCCCGTCCACTCATTAAGTCCACCATTTTTCCCCTGACGTCTGAGGCCCGCTTGGCTTTCAACCGCATCAGAGCCGACATTGCCAAGGCCACGGTGCACGCTGTGGATGAATCCCTTCCATTCCAGGTGGAGAGCGAAGCGTCTGACTTTGCCCTGGCCGCTACCCTCAACCAGGCAGGAAGGCCTGTCGCCTTTTTTTCCCGTACCCTCCATGCCTCCAAGGTTCGACACTCCTCTGTCAAGAAGGAGGCACACGCCATTGTGGAAGCTGTGCGACACTGGAGGCACTACCTGGCCGGCAGGAGATTCACTCTCCTCACAGACCAACGGTCAGTTGCCTTCATGTTTAATAACATGCAGCAGGGCAAGATTAAGAACGACAAGATTTTGCAGTGGAGGATCGAACTCTCCACCTACAACTATGAGATCTTGTACCGTCCCGGAAAGCTGAACGAACCGTCCGATGCCCTATCTCGCGGCACATTTGCCAACGCACAAGTGGACCGTCTCCAAGCCCTCCACGAGGACCTCTGCCGCCCGGGGGTCACCCGTTTCTACCACTTCATAAAGGCCCGCAACCTCCCGTACTCCGTCGAGGAGATCCGAACAGTCACCAGGAACTGCCAAATCTGCGCAGAATGCAAACCGCATTTTTTCAGAAACTAAAACATATTGTATCGCCCTGAGAAGCTCAACGAGCTCCCAGGTGCCCTGTCCCGCGGTATATGCGCCAGTGCGCAAACAGACCGGTTACGGGCCATCCACAACGACCTTTGTCACCTGGGGATCACCCGGCTTCTTCACTTCATCAAGGCCCGCAACCTGCCTTACTCCACTGACGATGTCAGGGCTGTGACCAGGGATTGCCATATCTGTGCAGAGTGCAAGCCGCACTTCTATCGGCCGGACAAGGCTCACCTGGTGAAGGCCTCCCGCCCTTTTGAACGCCACAGCATGGACTTCAAAGGGCCACTCCCCTCCACTGACTGTAATGTGTACTTTCTCAACGTTGCTGAAGAGTACTCCCGCTTCCCGTTTGCAATCCCTTGTCCTGATATGTCCTCTGCCACTGTCATCAAGGCCCTGAGCAGCATTTTCTCCCTGTTTGGTTTCCCCGCCTATATACATAGCAATCGGGGCTCTTCTTTTATGAGTGATGAGCTGCATCAGTACCTGCTCAGTAAGGGCGTCGCCTCAAGCAGGACTACCAGCTACAACCCCCGGGGGAACGGGCAGGTGGAGAGGGAGAATGCTACGGTCTGGAAGGCCGTCCTTCTAGCCCTACGGTCTAGAGGTCTCCCAGTCTCCCGCTGGCAAGAGGTCCTCCCTGACGCACTCCACTCCATCCGGTCGCTTCTGTGTACTGCCACAAACGAGACCCCTCACAACCGTCTATTTGTCTTTCCCAGGACGTCAATCTCCGGGGTCTCGCTCCCGGCCTGGTTAACGAAGCCTGGGCCAGTCCTCCTATGGAAACACGCGAGGAGCCATAAGGCCGATCCCCTGGTCGAGCGGGTTCAGCTTCTCCACGCGAACCCTCAGTACGCGTATGTGGCACACTGCGATGGACGACAGGACAGTCTCCCTCCGAGACCTGGCTCCCGCAGGTACCCCCGCGTCCATTAGCACCGCGACCCTCCCAGCCACCTCCCCACCCACTTACTCACCTACACCTTCACCAACATTTCCCACAGGGTCCTTTAGCCCTGCCTCTGCATCGTCACCCTATCCGGGACCCTGTTGTGCGTACGATGTGCTCCCGGAGCCAAAGCTTTCGACGCCAGTGTCCACACCACAGCCGGAACTGAGGAGTTCACAGCGAACAATTCTTCCTCCAGTGAGACTGAACTTGTGAGTCCCTTTCACCCCCGCCAGACTTTTTTTTTAACGGGGGGTGAATGTGGTGAGCCACGTATGGCTACGTAAGGCTGTTGTATATATGTTCACTATTGTTCTACTGTTCTATTAGTTTCGTTATCTCCACTGTTGTATATACTTATTGTTATTGCTGTTCTGGTTATTGGTTGTTGCTGTTGTACTGTTGGAATGTTATTATTGGTGCTGCTGTTGGCTCCGCCTGTGGCTCCGCCCAGCTGTGGAGGTATAAAGCCTGTTGATCTGGGGCAGCCCTGCAGTGCGGGAGGAGATACAGATCGGCACATATTTCATTTATTAAAGCATCGGTTCACTGCATCGCAGCGTCTCGTCTGAATTGATGTCTATCAAAAACGTTCTCCAGTTTTGCAATTGATGAAAAGGAAGCTGAGGGCCCCCTTTGATTTTCTCTTGCTAGAGGAGACATCTGACGTAGTAGAGCAAAACAACAGTCACTGAGAAAGTAACTCAAGGAAATGCTTATTTCAACAAGGAGAACAAGTGTTAGAGAATAGGTCCCTGCGACGCTATTGGCTCAGATTGGTCCACTATCCTACATGGTCCAAACGACAAACTTTTGTGGAGACACCATGTGGATCAATTATAGTCAACAAGTGTTAGTGTGACAGTGCTAGAACTACAACAGGAGGTAGCGGTCTCCGTTCCATCTGACAGTGTAACTTCTAGTTCATCTACAGAAGCAGAGATTGGACCAGAAGTATCTGCTGCTACCTCTCCCTTTGGATGCGTGTGCCTGGCATCAGAAAAATAATTAAGAAATTGTAAAGTTGCCAAGTATTTTTTATCTCCCATTTCTACAGGCATGGTCCAACTACATCACAGATGGTGGAGTTAATGAATAAAATATGAAGTGGTGAATAAAATGTTCACTTGGTTCGACTTTTAGAATCAAACGCAATCTTACGAAGCACTCACAAAGCAGAAAGAGGCCATTCAACCCATTATGCAAGTGCCAGTCGTGCAAATGTCCATTGTTAGAATCAAGATGTTAGTTAAAACGCGTGATTGAACTTCCGCATACAGTGAAATGTTTCCAAGTCTTAATGTTAACGCTGCCACTGTCTGCTAGAAAGGAAGGCAAAATTCAAAATTGATGCACCATCACTGCACTATTAAAACCTGCTGCTTACGACAGCAATGCCACAGACTGCACATATCTCCCCTGCGACTGCGTTCAGAGTCAGTGCCCTAATTCACAGCAGTTGTCCAGACAGCTTTCACAAAGAACATTCAGAGAGCTTTCAATATCTGACGCCCAAGTCCTGCTTCCCCACACATCTTCCCCGATGACGTAAATTGCACAATGCTGATTGCTGAGGTTCACTTCACCTCACATAATATTAAGAATAGCAAACCAGCAAATAATAATCTTCACAGGGGTAATTCCTTGCAAAGAGACTTTTTTTAAATGAGGTTGCATACTACATTATTCTATGTTCTCAGTTAGACACAGCAGGACAGTGAAGGTAAACGTAAAAATGTTTCAGATCTCTATGGTTACCACACACACAATTTCATTGCTCATGAAGAGGCCATAATTTGCACCATTTGTGCATCAGATTTACTTGGGCTTCCCAAGCAGTATCACTTTTGTTTGAAGTTCTTGTCAAAGTAATACTCGCTTCAGTATCATTGACACAACTTAGTTAAGCCTCAAACCCCCAACACCCGCTGCCACTACCCCCCAACAGTGTTGAGGCTAATACAGAGTTGACAACAAGCATAATGAAAAGGAAACAAACAGGAGCCACAGAGTAACAGCTTAAGTGGACTGTGTGAGCTGTGGCCAGGCTCCAGTGATTTAAGAGCACAGCTGCCTTGGCACATGCTGTTCGGCCTGATGTGCTTGTTCCCACAGGAGATCTGCTGGTATTAGCCCCATATAGCTAGGTACAACAACAATGGGGTAAACTTTGAAAGCACAAAGAAGTGACTGTTGAGAGCAGGTGTTCATGTCATCTACAATCACATTAAATGCATTGAACTGGTGGTAACAAACTCCTAAAGGCAGGTGGTTTCTTAATTCAGGATTAGTTAGGGATGCGAAGGAGACCACGTTCAGACAGCAAGAAAGCCTGAACAGACTATTTACTTGCTTGACATACAAATCCCCCAGGAACTGCAATGACTGGGCACTTGCTACAAAGCAAAGAAGTTTATATATCCTACCACGACACAAACACAGGCAATCCAAACCTTAAAGAGGCATTGTATATGAACTCAACAATCAGGCCTGGTTTCAGTGGAACAGCCTGGGCCGTGACATGAGATAAATGTCCCCAACCAGAACCACTACCTGGCCAGCAGATTGCAGTGGGTGTTTAGAGGCAGGAGCAGGTGGCGTGGGGTGGGGGGAGTGGGGTGGTGCAGGGGTGTTGTCCAGAGGTAATCGATGTGGTGAGGGAATTGCTGTTGTGATTGGAGAGTGCACCGGGAGCTGGCAGCACTCCTGCTGGGAATACTTACAAAACACATTTTACAAAATTCATCTTGACCACTTCTGCTCAGTAGGCACCTCCAGGCATGGTGCTCTTGTTGGATTCCAGATAGTAAGGGCTACCCCTTAATTAAAGTCAAGATCACACTACACCACTGATGGCATCAGCCTGGGCCTTTTGAATATAAAGTAAGCTGTTTGCCTATCCGCAATGGGAGCCTCAGGCAATGAAATAGACAAAGGTGGCACAGTGGTTAGCACTGCTGGCTCACAGCACCAGGGACCCGGGTTCCATTCCAGCCTTGGGTGACTATCTGTGTGGAGTTTGTATGTTCTTCCCGTGTCTGCATGGGTTACCTCCGGCTGCTCTGGTTACCTCCCACAGTCCAAAAATATGCAGATTTGGTGGATTGGCCTTGGTAAAATGACCCCTTAGTGTCCAAAGATGTGCAGTTTAGGTTACGGGATTATGGGGATAGCATGGGCGAGAGTGGGAGTGTCGCCTCGGTAGAGTGCTCTTTCAGAGGGCTGGGATTGCCAGCAGAAAATGACTCAGTGTAGCCTCGGCAGAGAGAAATGTGCCCAATACAGGACATAGATTTTTTTTCCGTTGAATCGCGCCCATCGTTCCTGAAGAGTTGGAAACTTATTGCTGTGTGGGTATACATCTGGGGTGCCATTTTAACTGCTGCACTGGCTGCAGTCAGCTGCTGAGGCCACATGGAGAGCTACAAGAAAAACATTCAATGAAGCTTCAGCATTTTGATGATCTTGATCTTCTGAGAATTGGAAGACATAACAATTTCTGAATTTCAACACATAGAAGAATCACAATGTTCTGTGGGTTTGGTGACCAAGTTCATGAAACAGCTCCCTGCGACATTGGTTAGCTTCTTGCCGGATTAATTTAAGAAGCAGCGGCACGCAGTCGCTAAGGGTCTGGAGAAGACAATGGACAAGATGGACCAGCGGATAGAGATACAGGGGGGCAATGATACAGAAGTTTGGATGTGGCACCCTCTGACCATAGTAATCGGATTGTCCCCATGGAGGTGGTGATGGTGTTGCTGGCTAAGGAGCAAAGAGTCCTAAAGGCCAAGGTTGACGATCTGGGAACCGCTCCAGTAGTAAAACCTAAGAGTGGTTGAGTTGCCAGAGAGCTTGGAGTTTTCATTCTCCATGGACCATATATCCAAGATGTTCGGACTGTTGATTGGGGTCTTTCCAACCCATCCTGAGTTGGGCCGATCCCACTGGCCACTGAGGCAGCAACCCAGATCTGGAAAACCAACACGGATGATCACAGTCGGGTTTGATCGCTACCCGGATAAGGAGCGGGTCCTGAGGTGGGTGAAGGGCCACTGAGACTGTAGATGGGAGGGCCATGGCTTCAGACTATGCCAGGACGTTGGGACAGATTTGGCAATAAGGTGTGTGGCAATTAATAAGGTCATAGAATTTACAGTGCAGAAGGAGGCCATTCGGCCCATCGAGTCTGCACCGGCCCTTGGAAAGAGCACACCACTCCAGCCCACACCCCCACCCTATCCCCATAACCCAGTAACCCCACCCAAAACTAAGGGCAATTTTGGACACTAAGGGCAATTTAGCATGGCCAATCCACCTAACCTGCACATCTTTGGATTGTGGGAGGAAACCGGAGCAGCCGGAGGAAACCCACGCACACACGAGGAGAACGCGCAGACTCCGCACAGACAGTGACCCACGCCGGGAATCGAACCTGGGACCCTGGAGCTGTGAAGCAATTGTGCTACCACGATGCTACCGTGCTGCCACATTAAACATGAGTAACCTGAGGTTCAGTTTGGTGTACCCGACTCGTCTTTCGGTGACTTTCAACAACCGAGACCATTATTTCAATGTGCCAGAGGATGCAAATTTGCTTGTCAAGAAGCACGGACTCGGGGGGTGAACTAAAGTGCTTAAGGCCTATGGAGTTTGTTGTTTGCTCTGAGGGACGATCAATTTGACTGGAGATGAAGTTGAATCCAAACTGAGGCTTTATTAGTATCAGATGTGTGGCCTCCCACAGCAGCTGGCGAAATGGCTGCGAGCTGGAGGACGCACATATTTATACCCCGCCTCCTGGGCGGAGCTAGCATGCAGGGGCCGCAGGCGAACCTGTAGTGCAGGTTCTACCAGACAACCTCTAATATCAGAACACAGTGGTTTACCACATTCACCCCCTGTTAAAAATTGAGTCCGGCGGGGGTGGTGGATAACTATGTACAATCAGAAATTTTAATATTTCCAGAGCAGCAAAAAATTATGTCCCTTGGCATCTGGCGGGCCGGTCAGAGATTCAGCCGGTCCGGTGCCTTGATAGTCCTTTGAGATTGACGAAGTGGTGACGGCGATGCTGGCGCAGACGTGGCCGAAGTTGACACCGGGAGCGTGCCAAAATCCTCTTCATCGACGGGCGTGGGCAGGGGGAGGACCGACGGTCCTAGGGGGGGTGGTGTTGGGAGCGACGGGGGAGGCGAGGGTGGCGCCAGGGCGACGGGGTGGTGTGGGGGTGGAACCTGCTGGTGCTAAGTCCCTGAGGGAGACGGTATCCTGGCGGCTGTAGGGGAACGCCACGTAGGCGTACTGGGGGTTTGCGTGGAGCAAGTGCACCCTCCCACCAATGGGTCTGCCTTGTGGAGCCGCACATGTTTACGGAGAAGCACGGTTCCCGGAGCTGTAAGTCAAGTCGGGAGCGATATCCCGGATGTGGACTTCCTGGGGAAGGCAAAAAGACGTTCATGTGGGGTATTGTTAGTGGCAGTGCAGAGTAACGAGCAAATGGAATGTAGTGCATCAGGGAGGACCTCTTGCTAGCGGGAGGCCGGGAGATTTCTGGACCATAGGGCCAGCTGGACGGCCCTCCATACCGTCCCATTCTCCCTTTCTACCTGTCCATTTCCCCGGGGGTTGTAGCTTGTCGTTCTGCTGGAGGTGATGCCCCTGCTGAGCAGGAACTGACGCAGCTCATCCCTCATGAATGAGGATCCCCTGTCACTGTGGATCTAGGCGGGGAAGCCGAACAGAGTGAAGATGGAATTAAGGGCTTTAATGACGGTGGCAGACGTCATGTCGGGGCAAGGGATGGCGAAGGGGAACCGGGAGTATTCGTCGATCACACTGAGGAAATATGTGTGTCGATCGGTGGAGGGCAGGGGGCCTTTGAAATCTACGCCGAGGTGTTCAAAGGGGCGGGAGGCCTTCACCAGGCGCGTACGGTCCGGCCGGTAGAAGTGCGGCTTGCACTCCGCACAGACCTGGCAGTCCCTGGTGATTGTCCTTACTTCCTCAACGGAGTAGGGCAAATTTCGAGCCTTAATGAAATGGTACAACCGTGTGACCCCTGGGTGACAAAGGCTGTCGCGCAGGGTCCGGAGTCGGTCTACCTGTGCGCTGGCACATGCACCTCGGGATAGGGCGTCTGGGGCTCGTTGAGTTTGCCAGGGCGATACTTGATCTCATAATTATAGGTGGAGAGCTCGATTCTCCACCACAAGATTTTATCATTTTTGATCTTGCCCTGCTGTGTTGTTGAACATGAAGGCTACCGACCATTGGCCAGTGAGGAGAGTGAATCGCCTGCCGGCCAGGTAATGCCTCCAATGCCGCATAGCCTCAACGATAGCCTGGGCCTCTTTTTCGACAGATGAGTGCCAAATCTCAGAGGCATGGAGGGTGCGGGGAAAGAATGCCACCAGCCTGCCTGCCTGATTGAGGGTGACGGCAAGGGCGACGTCCGATGCATCGCTTTCTACTTGGAAGGGCAGTGTTTCATCTACAGCGTGCATCCCAGCTTTGGCAATATCAGCTCTCATCCGGGCGAAGGCCTCTTGGGCCTTGGCCGTCAGGGAGAAGTGAGTGGACTGTATGAGTGGGCGGGCCTTGTCCGCATAGTTTAGGACCCACTGCGCGTAATATGAAAAGAACCCCAGGCAACAAGGGCAGCACGGTAGCATGGTGGTTAGCACAATTGCTTCACAGCTCCAGGGTCCCAGGTTCGATTCCAACTTGGGTCACTGTCTGTGGGGAGTCTGCACATCCTCCCCGTGTGTGCGTGGGTTTCCTCCAGGTGCTCCGGTTTCCTCCCACAGTCCAAAGATGTGCAGGTTAGGTGGATTGGCCATGATAAATTGCCCTTCGTGTCCAAAATTGCCCTTAGTGTTGGGTGGGGTCACTGGGTTATGGGGATAGGGTGGAGGCTTGGGTAGGGTGCTCTTTCAAAAAGAGCCGGTGCAGACTCGATGGGCCAAATGGTCTCCTTCAGCACTGTAAATTCTATGATCTCGATGATCTCCTACAACGTTTGAGGGCCTTGGGGCAGTGGGGAAAAAGGATCTCCATGAGGGGGCGCATGCGGTCGGGATCGGGCCCCAGAACTCCGTTCTGGACCATGTAGCCGAGGGTGGCTAAACGGTTTGTGCTGAACACGCACTTCTCCTTGTTATACGTGAGGTTGAGGAGAGTGGCGGTGCGGAGAAATTTAGCAAGGTTGGCGTCGTGGTCCTGCTGATCATGGCCGCAGATGGTGACATTATCTAGGTACAGAAACGTGGCCCACAAACCGTACCGGTCGACCATTCGATCCATCTCCCTTTGGAAGACCGAGACCCCGTTAGTGACGCCGAAGGGGACCCTAAGAAAGTGATATAGACGGCCGTCTGTCTCGAAGGCGGTGTATGGACCGTCCGATTTACAGATGGGGAGCTGGTGGTAGGCGAAGTTCAGGTCCACCGTTGAGAAGACCTGGTACTGTGCAATCTGGTTAACCATGTCAGATATGCGTTGGAGGGGGTACGCATCGAGCTGCGTGTACCTTTTGATGGTCTGGCTGTAGTCCACGACCATTCGGTTTTTCTCCCCAGATTTAACCACTACCACTTGAGCTCTCCAGGGGCTGTTGCTGGCTTCAAGATGCCTTCCCGAAGCAACCGCTGGACCTCGGACCTGATGAAGGCCTTATCCTGGGTGCTGTACCGTCTGCTCCTGGTGGCGACGGGTTTGCAATCTGGAGTTAGATTGGCAAAGAGGGAAGGTGGGTCGACCTTTAGGGTCGCGAGGCCGCACACAGTGAGGGGTGGTAAGGGTCCGCCGAATTTAAGGGTCATGCTCTGGAGGTTGCACTGGAAGTCCAGGCCGAGAATAAGTGCAGCGCAGACATTAGGGACAACGTAAAGGCGGAAGCCGTGGAACTCTACGCCCTGGACCATGAGGGTGACCGTACAGTACCCCCGGATCGCTACTCGATGGGATCCGGAGGCCAGGGAGACTTTTTGATTGGCGGGAGCAGCGCCTTACCATATTCCGGTGTATGAAGCTCTCGGTGCTTCCGGAGTCCAGCTGGCAAGAGGACACATGGCCGTCAACTTTCACGCTGGTGGATGTGTTGGTCAGGTTATGCGGGCGAGACTGGTCGAGTGACATGGAGGCGAGCCTTGGTTGATCGTCGGGTAATGGGGCGGCCATTGAGTTCAGGTCCTGGAACGCCGTTGTTGTCCATGTGCTGAGGGGTAGACAAGATGGCGGCGCCCGGAGATCCTGGGGGTTACAAAATGGCGGCGCCCATGGAATGCACGTTACGGGGGGTGGAGCAAGATGGCGGCACCCACGAAAAGCACGTGTTGTGCGGCGGAGAAGATGGCGGCGCCCACTAGTCGCACATGGCCTGCAGAGGAGGGGATGATGGCAGCGCCCATTGCCCGTGACTGGGAGGGTGGGGCAACCGCGGCCGCTGAGCGGGCCTGGCACACGGGAGCGAAGTGGCCCTTCTTCCCGCAGACCTTACAAAGGACTGCGTGGGCCGTGCAGCATTGACGGGGGGGTTTTTGCTGGCCGCAAAAGTAGCATTGGGGCCCCCCAAGGTTCGCTGGCTGGTGCATATTGCAGGCGTATTGGGTGGGTAGCGCCCCTGTTGGGGCAGCTGCCTGTGGGGCCCATGAAGCGTAGGAGGAGTGGGCCACACGATTGGGGGCGTAGGACTGGACATTGCGCAGGGCGACCGTCATAGAGAGCGCTAGTGTTTTAGTCTCTGCGAGATCGCACGTGGCCCCTTCTAGGAGCCGCTGCCGGATAATATCGGACCCAATCCCAGTCACAAAAGCGTCCCGCATAAGGAGACCTGAGTGCTCCTTAGCAGTAACGTCCTGGCAGTCACAGTCCTGAACTAGCGGGATTAGGGCCCTCCAGAAGTCTTTGATGGAATCACCAGGTAGTTGAGCACGAGTTGCGAGCGCGTGCCTGGCGTATCTTCTGCTCGTAATTGTCCTTGAGTCGAGTCATGGCTTCGGCGTAGTTTGGCGTACCCTGGATCAGCGGGAAGACTTTGAGCTGAGCCTGGAGTATAAGATCTGGATCTTCTGAGCCTCTGGAACAGGGGTCGGCGTCACGTTGATATACGCTTCAAAACAAGCTAGCCAATGCTGAAAGTCCTTTCTGGCGTCGCTTGAGTGTGGGTCCAGCTGCAGGCGATCTGGTTTAATCCGGAGGTCCATTTCCTGAATCTGATACTAATAAATTGAGGCATAATCAATTTGACTGGAGACAAAGTTGAATCCAAACTGAGGCTTTATTAGTATCAGATGTGTGGCCTCCCACAGCAGCTGGCGAAATGGCTGCGAGCTGGAGGACATGCATATTTATACCCCGCCTCCTGGGCAGAGCCAGCAGGCAGGGGCCACAGGTGAACCTGTAGTGCAGGTTCTACCGTGCAACCTCTAATATCAGAACACAGTGGTTTACTACATGCTCATTGTTAAGTTCATCAGTATCTGTATTTTTTGTGGGATTTTTGTAATGTGGGGGTGGGCTTGGGGATGTGTCTGGGCTTGTTGATGGGTGATTTTTCTGAGTGATGCTGAGATTTGTATATTGCACTGTTGGTGTTTTTATTTTGCGGGGGAGGGAGGTCGGGTATTGATTTTCCTCTATTATTCTTTACTAAAGTTTGGTTTGGGCAGGGGGCTGATCGTTGATACACTGTTCAGTTGACTTTGATTTCTACCTTTTCGGGCTCACCCTGCTAGCAGTATAGCTAGTTAACGGGAGCAGAGAGGGGAAGATGGTTACCATGGGTTTTTTTGTGTTTTCTTAAAGTAATGAGCTTCGGCTTTTTGTTTCTGTTTGGTTTGGGGACAGGCAGGTGGGGCTTTTGTTTTTCTGTTGGTCGTTTGTTTAGTTTTCAGAGTGGGTTGGGGCTCAGAGGAGAAGGTACGAACTTTCCTGTTAACCGTGATGGTTCCTTTGTTTTTGGACTGGCTATATGGGGGAATGTGGTGGCCATTTTGGATGGGCCGGAAGAGGGCACAGATTGGGGTACTGCTGGATTGCCTCATGGGGACGTTATGGCTGAACCTGGGTTGGGGGGGAGGGGGGACTGCGGTTAAGGGCCCCCATCTGGTTGATGACATGGAATGTCAGGGGGTTAAATGTAAAGAGGTCTCGGATGTGTGCGCACCTGAGAAGTTTGAAGGCGGATGTGGCTTTCCTCCAGGAGACCCATTTGAAAATCAAGGGTCAAACAAGGTTGCGGAAGGGATGGGTGGGACAAGTATATCAGTCGGGTTTTGATTGTAAGGCACGGGGGGATGAGGAGGAGAGGGGCGCAGAGGGAGGAACCACGGTGTTGATTAATAAGAGGGTGACTTTTTCTGTGGTTAATATTCTGTGGGACGGACGTAATCATCAGTGGGTCGCTGGCAGGAACCCACACAGGGCCAATTCCCCACCATATTCCTGCAACCCCACCCTCAGGGGCAAATAGCATGGCCAGTCCACCAAACCTGCACATTTTTGGACTGAACATAGAACATACAGTGCAGAAGAAGGCCATTTGGCCCATCGAGTCTGCACCGACCCACTTAAGCCCTCACTTCCACCCTATCCCCATAACCCAATAATGCCGCCTAACCTTTTTTTTGGACATTAAGGGCAGTTTAGCATGGCCAATCCACCTAACCTGCACGTCTTTGGACTGTGGGAGGAAACCGGAGCACCCGGAGGAAACCCACGCAGATACGGGAGAACGTGCAGACTCCGCACAGACAATGACCCAGCGGGGAATCAAACCTGGGACACTGGCGCTGTGAAGCCACAGTGCTAATCACTTGTGCTACCGTGCTGCCCACACCTGTGGGAGGAAACTGGAGAACTCAGAGCAAACCAATGCAGACACGGGGAGAACGTGCAAACTCCACACAGAAGGTACCCCAAGGTGAGAATCCAAACCTGGACCCCTGGTGCTGTGAGCTAGCAGTGCTAACCACTGTGCCATCATGCCACCCCAAAATGGTGCATATTAACTTTGAGACTCACTCCACCATCTTCTACTGCCCCGTGACTTCCCTCCGGCATCCTAGAATTACCAGAATCACCTGAGGATAATCGCAACTCAAGCAAGGGGCAAGGTAGAGACAACCTCAGCCGGTTTGGGAATAGAACCCGTACTGTTGACCTTGCTCTGCATCACAAACTTGCTGTCTAGCGCACTGAGCTAAACCAGCCCCTAACTAATGTCTAATGTCACTAGTGCTGAAAAACTGATATATAAAATTGATCCACAAGTCCTTGCATGTAAATGGAACTGTTAAATAAAATACATAATAATATATATTTTTAATTTAAAGTATCCAATTCTTTATTTTCCAATTAAGGGGCAAATTAGTGTGGCCATACCACTGTTGCTAACTTTTGGTTGGCTCTTAAATGTTGCTTGTTGTGGCTTTACTTAATTTGCTCTGTTTCTATAACCTTTGCTCTAGAGTCGCCAGGTATCTTTATGATACCACCACGAGGTTCAAGTTCAAGTGCTGATCAATAATTCAATACACCAGTTAGTACGTTTCAAATCAAAACACATTTATTATACACAGTCAATCAATACTCATGTATAAAACTCTACTTACTAGACTATCTCTAACACTATAGGCCTATACTTAGCTTTGGAACTGGCCCACCAGGTCAGGGGAACAGATGGCCTTTTGTTCGATTCTGAGTCTGCAGGCTTGAAAGCTGGTATCAACTGGTAGCTAGGAGCGGCTATCTCATAGCGTGCGTTGACTGGAGACTTACTTGGTTGGTGCAGCTACTAGGCGGGTCACGTTCAAGGATTGTTTCAAGCTGCTGAGAGAGCCTGCCAAGAAGGACGGATTGAACTTGGGGACTCTATTTTATAGTCCCCAGGGGCTTCGCGCCATTCGGGGCGGACCCCGTAGCTGGTTCCAAGTGATTGGACTAAGTTCTGATCATTTGGATCAATTTCTCCAATACTGGAGCTGTTCCCTGATCACTGGGCGGTTCCTAAGTGTCCGTTGGCTTTCCTTTTGTAGCGGGATCCCCTTTTACCTCCACCCCCGGGGGCTTCTACCAGGCTTGGCACCCCGTCGTCCAAGCCCCACCACTGCCTGGGTGATCCTCTCTCTCACTGGTGGATTCGCTACCACCTGCGCCTGCTTCACCTGAGCAGCGCCTCCAAGAGAGGGAGGAAAGGAAAACCTCTGCCCACCTGTACCTGGCAGCCTTTCCTGAGTGAGCGGGTTCGAATCGCCCTGGGATTTCCCTCAGTTCTCGACACGGGATTTATGGTAAGGAGTATTTTAATAGAGTGACTTGGCTAGAGCTCGTTGGTGAGGGATTGAAGGAATTGAGACAGACTCCAATTCCAAAATCCAAACACATATATTTTATTAATTGCCAAGATCAACCACCACCAAATACAGAAAACACACAATTATCTTATACTTTAATGACTATTACTATGGAAGGAATACTATCGCAGCACAACGTAAAACTTACATACACAATTTTAGCAATCTTTTAAAAGGACAAAATAGGAGCATGCACCCCCTTTCCCCAAAGCCTCAACCACTATACTAGTCCCGGGAGCTTCGCAAGCTGCTGCGGGATACCGAATGGCCGTTTGACCACCCTTTTTATAGTCCAAAATCCAAGTTTTTTCGCTCCAGTCCAGCTTCTTTTGTGTGAGCATGTAAGTTAGCATTTCAAAGTTCCCGTAGGTCCCGCCCCTTCTCCTGATAGGTCCAGGTAGCCAGCTCCAGTCTTAAACGGCTTCCTGCCCACTCCATTGTCCTGGGAGATCGCGGTCTTCCACACCTCGTTAAGAAGATGGGATTTTCGAGTCTGCCATTCACTTGAGATTGCTGCCATTATGACCTGATTATGCTGATGGGTTTTTCAGCTCCGATGGAGACAAGGTCATTATCATATGTAAGGAGTTCTTACCAACACATTGTTTCTTGGCTGGGGGAGTTTCAGGGCTATTAGCATTTCCATTGTGCCCTTTGCTAATCCAATTAGTGCTGTCTGTCTACTGATGAGTTGTAAGTCCAGGGGGGGTTGCTGCAAACATTCCTTTCACACTCACAGACAGCCCTGCAAGCCAAGCTTGCTGGGAAAAATTTGGCCAAGAAAGGTGTCCATTTTACAGTTTCTGAGGTTAAAGTCTGGTTTCGCAGTTCAAGGGGACCAGGGGTTGCCCGAGATTCTTACACTTTGTCTTGGCTCCTGCTGGCGCCGAGGAATCTGGCTTGGCCTTGTTTACCTTAACTGTTTCTAATTGTTCCCGGGGATCGCTCATCAGTATGTAGATGGTTGTTAGTTTCAGTGCTGTCTGGGTTCCTGCAAGTTCTGATTACAGGAAACTTTGCACCTGCTTGTTTTTCCTGCATTGGCTGAATTTCCCTGCATTCTTAGCAGATCTCCATTTTGAAGTCGGGAAGTGCCCAACCCAGGTGGCTACACACCCTCCTTGTGATCCCTAAAACGAAGCGTGAAGGATCACATAACTGCGTCGTCTTCACTCCCTGACCCAGCGAGCACTCTTCCATGGCCTCTACACTGACCATAACTATGCACGAAAATTTTAACTGACAATTCTAAGTGGCGCTATGTCACAACCGGGACATGCAGTACAACAGATAAAAAAACGGTACCTCTAACTATCTTCCAAAAACTACACTCACTTAAACATCCAATCATACTAACTTCCTAACAATACAAAAATAATAGCAGCATTCACATTTTCCTCTGGCTTGGCGGTCAAGCACAGAGTTATACAATCTTTCAGTTGCAAATGAGACATATTTCTTTATTTACAAATGACGCAAAACGAATGTCCTTTATTGTAGATCAAGGGGTTCGGGGGCATGGTGAAGACCGAAAATAGGGGATCTTATCCTGTATACCGGGGTGCGAGAGCGATAGGCTCTCCTTCGCCATTTTCTCATGCGGATAGTCTGCACGATGCTGCAGAATATCGCCAATACTAAAAGTGATTCAATTACATATGAAAGGGAGTACCACGTTATAAACCTATCACACCATGATGGTGTGTTGTTACTTGTCACTGGGCTCTGGGTGCTATGGGGAAGTGAATCATTGACAGCCGGGGTGGGGGGGGCGTTGGGGTCAGGGGGTTCACGTCCGCGCGTAACCGAATACAAATTATAATGGTAACGAAAAACACGTATGATGTCTTCATTGTTCTCTTCTTTCTTCTCTTCTCTTCCTTTTCATCTCTTCTCTCTTCCTGGAGCTTCCGGAATTCTGTGGATCAAGCATAGTTTCTGTTACTATCTTGTTTAATATCTTGTGCGTTAGCATGTCTGTCGTTTAGTGCCAATTTCCCTTTATAATTGGTCACCATGTGTGACTCCCTCATTTTTTTTTAAAACTGAATATTTGGACTAGACATCTAAGGAAATACTGTCGTACTGCGAGCCGTCTTGCAGCCTGTGTGATTTACCATCCCAGTGTTTGAGGATGTAAATAGCATAGGGAAGCAACCTAACGGTTGCCAAAACCAAACAAAAGAATTTTGAACGAAACGAGCCAAAATGGGGTGCGTATGGGCCGCGGCGGGTAAGATTTGGATGGAATCCCCGGGTAGGGCGGTGATCAATGCCGTATGTGCTCTACCCAAGCGTAGCTGACCAGAGGGGGGTCCTCAGGCAGGGCGGGGACCAAATACGTTTCTCCACTGTCTGAGCAACCGGCAAGAACGGGTAAGAATGTGGTCGTCGTGGGGGCTGCCTCTCGAATTAGGAGAGCAACTATGAGTCGGATTCTGTCGACAGACTAGTTCCTCTGAACTATTGTCTCGGACAACTTGTCCGGGGGGGCGTTAATGGAGTGGTGAAATGGGGCCGTGAAAACTTTCAAGTTTACACACAACACTTAACGATAACATTAACGAACAAACATTCAACAAACATGGTGCAGGTTCCATCAGAAAGGACACCGTTTCTCCCAAGCGGTTCCTTTTAAAACATCATCTGGACACCTTAGTTATCAGTTGCGAACAGGGTCGCAAAGGGGTTCTCGTTTTGGGAGTCAGACTCAATGTCATCATCTTCTCCCGGATGCCATACTCTTGAATGGATGCGGGTTGCTAAAGCTGCATGGTGTGACTTAGGGTCCATCTCGTCGTTTCGGACGAGCCTGTACGAATTGTCACGGTGCCAAATAGTTGTGTCTAATTCTGTGGAGATGGAGTCGGGGTCGCCATTGTAGGGCAGTGGTCTTTGGGGAGGTTTGTTAAGGAATGTGATCAGGAAGGGATCACTTGAATCATGTTCAGATTTGCTAGGTATGGGGCCTGTTGCATGGGGATAGTAGGGAGGCGTGCTGTGGCTATCGTCTGTGTCACAGTCGCTGTCGCTGCTGCTGCTGTCTGTGGGCATTCCGGGGCGGAGTCTAGAGTTCGGGGGTGGAGTCGAGGTCGAGTCCATGGATGGGGTGGACGTGTTGGGGGAGGGTAGGGATACGGTGGCTGTGGGCGGGGCGTGGTCTGCTGCGTCGAGCATGATGTGGTGTGCGTGGTTAGACTGCGAGCCATATGCATTGAGCTGGTTAATATGAAACCACGCGGTCTTCCCGTTGGGGTACTTAATCTTATAAACGGAGGGGCTTACTTTGTCCGCAATAGAGTACGGACCCGAATACTTAGGTGACAGGAACGTGCTGGGGTTGTAAATGGAGAGCATGACCTGCTGGCCTACATCAAACTCAGTCGCATGCACTGTCTTGAAACAGGCCTTGCTCTGTTTCTTCCTGGTGCCTAATTTTACTGCGGCTGCTAGCTGAGCCGTTTTTACATTCTCTACTAATTGTTTCACTGCGTTCTCGTGTGTGAGGGCCGTCACTTCGGGGCTGGTCAAGTCAAGTCCTAATAAAAATTCTGTGCCTTTCATGGGGCGTCCGGTCAAGAGAGTGTGTGGGGTGTATCCTGTGGATTTCGAAACAGTGTTACGCAAAAACATTAGTGCAAAAGGGAGGACTGAATCCCAAGTGGTGCTATTTTGTTGGACCATTTTGCTGAGGGTTGCTTTTAGGGTCCGATTCATTTGCTCCACGATACCACTTGACTGGGGTTGGTATGCGATGTGGAATTTTTGGGTAATGCCAAATATCGTGAGGACGTTCTTCATGACACGTCCCGTAAAATGGGAACCTTGGTCGGATTCAATGCTGCGGGGGAGTCCCCATCTCGTAAAGATGTAGTGGGTTAAAATCTTAGCTGTAGTCTTTGCCGGGTTTGTTCTAGATGGGAATGCTTCTACCCATTTCGTAAACGTGTCGATAACAGCTAACACATACTTGTGCCCATTCCTGCAAGGGGGCAATGGTCCTATAAAATCAATCTGGAGGTTAGTCCAGGGGCCATTAACGGGGCGGGTGTGGCTAAGCTGAGCTTTCTTCGCATATCTGTCCGGATTGTTTTGGGCACAGATAAGGCAATTTTCCTCATAGTGCGTGACGTCTTCCTTTAAATTCGGCCACCAACAGAGCTGCCTGAGGTGGGCTGTAGTGGGGTCAATTCCTTGATGCCCATGACTATCATGGAACAAACAAATAAGCTGATTCCTGTCCTGTTCAGGAACCACATAAAGGGTGTCTTTTAGGATCACACCGTCATGTGTGGTCAGTGTATTTTTAAACCTATCGTATGGGGCAGGAAAGTTGTCTTTTAGAATCTCCCTGAGATTACTATCTTGCTTCTGGGCCTGCACTAAATCTTCGATATTTGTCTGTGAGACCTGAACTGCATTCACTGGGGCGCTTTCGGGGGGGTTCCAAAAATATTCATGTCTGGAACCTGCTTTAGCCAGTGCGTCGGCTTTTACATTTCTAGGTGGGGAGGAACGGTGGTGACTTCGTACTTTAAGAATACCAAATATCCTGTCCTGTGCTTTGTCCAAAATGTACCGGAGCAATGGGGCTGAAGGGAGGGATTTCCCGTCCGCGGAAACAAATCCTCTTGCTTTCCACAGGGGTAGGAATTCTGTGAGGCTGTTACAGACATAGAGGCTGTCCGAGTATATGTCTGCTGGGCTGGGGAAGGAATCTGGGTGATCTAAAATGTATGCAATGGCTGCTAGTTCTGCGCCTAAGTGTCCTGGCAGTTTTAACGAGATTTCTTATAGGGCCTGCCCCTGCACGTCCTCAACACAGATGCTGCATCCTGTAATGCGCTTCCTGGTTAAGTATCGTGGAAGAACCATCCACATGTATTCTCAAGGGTGCGCACGTGTCTGTGTGCTGGGGGCTCTGGGGTGAACATCCTATCTTTTTGGGGGGTGTTTTTGCGATAAAGGGGCCTGTGTTGTGGTGCGGTGAGATGATTTCACATTTGTGGGGGGTGCCTGGGTACTGAAGGTTGACGGCTAGGAAAGTGTGGGTCTTGGTCCTTTTAACAGTGATGTCTCGTCCCTGCAAAAGAAGGGTCCATCTGGCTGCTCTGATCTGGCTTACTGTAGCGTCCTTAAGTCGTCCGTCTCGTAAAAGTTGGGTGGGGGGGGGGGTGTTCCGTGAGGATTGTGATGGGGTTTAGTCCGGTTATGTAGGAAAAATACTGAACTGCCCAGAAAACTGCGAGCAGGTGCCTTTCACAGGCCGAAAATCCCTGCTCCACAGGATCTAAAAGTCTGGAGGCGTAAGCCACGGGTCTTAACTGTTCGTGCCATTCCTGGAGAAGCACGGCCGAAAGGGTACGATCTGTGCTAGCTATCTCTATAGCACAGGGGGAAAGCGGGTCTGGAGCCTGTAGTGCGGGGGCTGCAATGAGTGCGCGCTTTAAAATATCTACGGCTTCCGTGTGCTGCGGAAGCCATTCCCAAGGGGCTCCTTTCTTTAGGAGTTCCGAGAGGGGTGCTGCTTTGGTGGCGAAACCGTCAATATGGTTTCGGCAGTAGCCAACCAGTCCTAAAAACGACTGGAGGGCGAAAACATTCTGGGGAAGGGGCAATTTGACAATCGAGTCAATTCTTTTATGCTCGATTTCGCGTTTACCATGCGGGATAATCGTTCCCAAATATACCACTTTGTTTTCCAAAATTTGGGCCTTCTTGGCGTTCACTTTATATCCAATTTGCTGTAGGAGTTCCAGGAGTTCAGACAGAAGCTCGATGTGCTCTGCCTTGTTGTCTGTCTGCAGTAATAGGTCGTCTACATACTGGACCAGACATTCGGGGCGTAAACATTTTGATAAACCATTGGCCAGCTGTCGGTGGAAAATGGAGGGGGAGTTGTGGAATCCTTGTGGAAGGCATGTCCACGTGTATTGCTGACCTTTAAAAGTGAAGGCAAATTTGTACTGGCATGCTTTTGCCAATGGAATGGACCAGAATCCGTTACTGATGTCCAAAACCGTAAAATATCGTGATTTGAGTCTCTGTTTGAGCATGGTCTCGGGACTTGTGGCTACCGTGGGGGCTGCTGCGGGGGTGACTTTGTTGAGTTCCCGGTAATCGGTGGTCAGTCGCCATGATCCATCGGGCTTTCTCACTGGCAAAATCGGGGCATTATTAGTAGAGGCTACTGATTTAAGTATGCCTTGTTCTCATAACTATCAATAACTTTTGCGATTTCTCCCTCTGCTTCTTGGGGAAATCCGTACTGCTTCTGGGTTTAGGGTCAGGTCCTGTCATTTGAACCGAACCAGCCGTCCTGCCGCAGTCATGTTTATGACTTGCAAATGTGGTCCTGTTCTTCTGGAGAACTGCCCTATCCTGTTTGTCTGCGCTAATCATGGTCGGGTCAAACCAAAAATCGCCGACTGCGCTAATCCTATTAGCATACTCAACTACTGTGAGCGTTGCGGGGGCTCTTGCTGACTTTGTCATTTTCCAGACACATTGATTTACTGGGTCAAATGACAGGTTGTGGGAGTTCATGAAATCGATGCCCAAAATGTGTTCTGCTGTGTGGGGCAGATCGACCAAAACTTTGGAGTGTTTTGTTGTAATGTTGCCAATTTGAATGGGTACAGGAGCTGTGATGTGTCCCTGTTGTGAGGGGCCTGTGAAGCCGCTGAGGGTGATTGTGGCTGTAGTGGGCCACGTGTCTTTTTGGAACATGGTGGAGGAATTAATTGTGGTGCGGGACCCTCCTGTGTCCCAGAGAAATTCGATGGGCTGTCCCCGTATTTTCGCTGCAACGGCTGGTCGGCCGGACCTATCCCAAAGGGTGTCGCAGACCCAGGTGGGGGAGCCCGAACACCGTCAGTCAGTTCCATTCATGTCTGTCTGGTCTGAACGGGTGCTGACACTATGTATGGGCTTTGTCCTGTTTCTATTCAGAGTGCCTGCCTGCTGGGCTCTTTGTGGCTTTCATGGGGCATTGCACTCTCGTGCAAAGTGACCTAATTGTCCTCAGTTTTAACACTCCTGTGGTTTCTGTGGGGGGCTCTTCACGCCTTCGTTCACCCATGCTGGATTCTGGTGCGCTTTAACTGCTTGAATATCTGCCTCTGCCTGCTGTTCTTCGGGTTTTCTAATCGCGGGTTTGTTGTGGGCAGATTGCTCCCAGGCGCAGGATAACCTTTTTAAAACCCACTTTTCATTGTGCGTTTCTTCCGAGGGGTCAAAATTAATACAAGCTTTTTGTCCTGCCTCTGCGGCATGGGAGATAAGGGTGCGGGTCCATTTGGCCATGTTGTCTGGGGACAAATGGGCGCGGTCTAAGTTTCCGAAAACGGCTGTAAAATGGATCCACAGGCATCCAGCAAACGCTGTGGGGTGTTCTGTTTTCTTCTGCCTGCACTTATTCAGGCCTTCAGGTGACTGGGTCACCTCTGTTATAACCGATCATGTCTAGGATCACCGTGTGCATCTCTGCAAGAGTGCCTCCTCCTACATTCTGTGGGGCGGGAAGGGCTGCTACAACTGAAGGGTCTAAACTCAAAACTGTGAGCTTCACTTGCTCACGCTCATCCAGGCCGTACATCGTCGCCTGCTGCTTCACTCGAGCAAAGAAGTGGTGGGGGTCTGAGGTGGGGAGCAACGGTGTGATCTTTTCGCACGCGTCCCGTAATTGGGTCACGGTTAAGGGGGTGGTGTAAAGGAATTCTGCGTCTCCGTCCGATGTGACTGTGCGGTGGGTAGTTACTGGATTCATGGGTGCCTGATCTATCTGTTCTGTGGGGGGTTGGGGTGCTTTTCTCCTTTGGGGCTTTCCTTGCGCACATGTTCCCTGTACATATCTGTGCGCGGTTTCGTTTAGTTCTTGCCAATCAGGGCCGTCTTCTTCATCTAATTGGGATCCAAAGGTGCACTGAAACCCATTTTGCACTGAAAGCAAAGACTGCAGTTCCGCAATCTGCTTCCAGCATTTTGCATGATCCACTGAGCTTTGTCTGTGCTCCGTGGTGGCAGCATGGAGTGCTCGTAACGCTGCTTTTAGATCGCTGCACTGCCTTTGCAATGCCTCTACCTGTTTCTCTGTCTCTTCTCTTACCAGGACTGCACGTTGCGTGTCCTGATAGGCCTTATCGTATTGGGTTTGGAAGCTGCTCAGATGCGCTAGACAAGACTGGTGTGCCCGCTTGGCATCATCCACCTCGCCGTCCTTTGCTGCCAACTTCCTTCTCAATTCTACATTCTCTCTCTCGATCTCACGAACATCAACCTTGCTCATTCGATGTCTCTCTTCTATCTCTTTGCGGAGCGTCTGAACGACCTCCTCTGTGCCTTGCAATTGTGCCAGACAGGACATGATTGCCATCGGCTTTCGAGCTTTCCTTAAGCTCTTCTTATGGATTTCGCTCAGGTTCTCCCACCAAGTATGTCCTATACTCCCGGGACCTGTTTCCTCATTTGAACAAAAGTCACTCCAAAGGGGCCATCCTTTCCCTTTGAGGTACCTTCTAATCTCAACTTCCCAAACGGGGCACTGACCTACTCTGCTGCTGGTCGCTGCGACAACGAATTCTTGAGGGTTCATGAGGCGTTCCATTGCCTTCATTGCCATTTTTCCTATCTGAATGCTCTCTTTTAAAATTTGGAATGAGGGTACTAAGGCGGTGCTGTAAACACGGGTATGGCGTTCGTTATTTTCCGGAATACAAACTCCCGACAGTTTTTCGCAACAAAATCTATCAATTTTACCTTATAGCCCTGTTAGTTACGCATGCATTAACACGCTTCCGAATTATGAGAATTGATCAGAACTGCTTGAACACTTGTGAATGTTTCTGTTCCCAATTGGACTCTCAATTCAAATTTTGGGTTCTCTCGGAGTGGTTGGGCCACTTCTAAGTCGGCTCCCGTCAGATGTCACCAGTAAATGTTGCTAACTTTTGGTTGGCTCTTAAATGTTGCTCATTGTGTCTTTACTTAATTTGGTCTGTTTCTATAACCTTTGCTCTAGAGTCGCCAGGTATCTTTATGATACCGCCACGAGGTTCAAGTTCAAGCACTGATCAATAACTCAACACACCAGTTAGTACGTTTCAAATCAAAACACATTTATTACACACAGTCAATCACTACTCATGTATAAAACTCTACTAACACTATAGGCCTATACTTAGCTTTGGAACTGGCCCACCAGGTCAGGGGAACAAATGGCCTTTCATTCGATTCTGACTCTGCAGGCTTCAAAGCTGGTATAGACTGGTAGCTAGGAGCGCCTATCTCGTAGCGTGCGTTGACTGGAGACGTACTTGGTTGGTGCAGGTACTAGGCAGATCACGTCCAAGGGTAGTTTCGAGCTGCTGAGAGACCCTGCCAAGAAGGACAAATTGAACTTGGGGACTCTATTTTATAGTCCCCAGGGGCTTCGCGCCCTTTTCTGCGGACCCCGTACCTGGTTCCAAATGATTGGACTAAGTTCTGATCACTTGGATCGATTTCTCCAATACTGGAGCTGTTCCCTGATCCCTGGGCGGTTCCTACGTGTCCGTTGGCCTTCCTTTGTCTTGGCTCCTGCTGGCGCCGAGGAGTCTGGCTTGGCCTTGTTTACATTAACTGTTTCCAATTGTTCCCGGGGATCTCTCATCAGTATGTAGATGGTTGTTCGTTTCAGTGCTGTCTGGGTTCCTGCAAGTTCTGATTACAGGAAACTTTGCACCTGCTTGTTTTTCCTGCGTTGGCTGAATTTCCCTGCATTCTTAGCGGATCTCCATTTTAAAGTCGGGAAGTGGCCAACCCAGGCGGCTACACCACGTATTCTTTACATCTTTGTGATCTGGGGGTGAGACCCATGCAGACATGAAGGGAATGTGCAAACTTCGGGGAATGTTCCCGTTAGTAACAAGTATACCACTTTGGATACTGTTGGGGGGGATGACTTATCAGGGGTAAGCCATGGGGTACAGGTCTCTGGCACAGAGTCAGTCCCTGTTGCTTAGAAGGGAAGGGGGGAGAGGAGTAGAGCATGAGTCATTGGAGACTCCATAGTTAGGGGGATAGATAGGAAATTCTGTGGGAACGAGAGAGACTTGCGGTTGGTGTGTTGCCTCCCAGGTGCCAGGGTGTGTGATGTTTTGGGGATCGTTAAGGGGGAGGGGGAGCAGCCCCAAGTCATGGTCCACATAGGTACCAATGACATAGGTAGGAAAAGGGATAGGGATGTAAGGCAGGAATTCAGGGAGCTAGGGTGGAAACTTAGATCTAGGACAAACAAAGTTATTATCTCTGGATTGTTACCCGTGCCACGTGCTAGCGAGACGAGGAATAGGGAGAGAGATGAGTTGAACACGTGGCTACAGGGATGGTGCAGGAGGGAGGGTTTCAGATTTCTGGATAATTGGGGCTCATTCTGGGGTCGGTGGGACCTCTACAAACGGGATGGTCTACACCTGGACCAGAGGGGTACCAATATCCTGGGGGGGGGGGAAATTTGCTAATGCTCTTCGGGAGAGTTTAAACTAGTTCAGCAGGGGCTTGGGAACCAGAATTGTAGCTCCAGTATACAGGAGGTTGAGAGTAGTGAGGTCATGAGTAAGGTTTCAAAGTTGCAGGAGTGTACCGGCAGGCATGAAGGTGGTTCAAAGTGTGTCTTCTTCAATGCCAGGAACATCCGGAATAAGGTGGGTGAACTTGCGGCATGGGATGGGTCTTCGATGTTGTGGCCATTTCGGACACATGGATAGAGCAGGGACAGGAATGGTTGTTGCAGGTGCCAGGGTTTAGATATTTCAGTAAGCTCAGGGAAGGTGGTAAAAGAGGGGGAGGGGTGGCATTGTTAGTCAAGGACAGTATTATGGTGGCAGAAAGGATGTTTGATGAGGACTCGTCTACTGAGGTAGTATGGGCTGAGGTTAGAAACAGGAAAGGAGAGGTCACCCTGTTAGGGGTTTTCTATAGGCCTCCGAAAAGTTCCAGAGATGTAGAGGAAAGGATTGCAAAGATGATTCAGGATAGGAGCGAAAGCAACAGGATAGTTGTTATGGGGGACTTTAACTTTCCAAATATTGACTGGAAACGCTATAGTTCGAGTACTTTCGGTGGGTCCGTTTTTGTCCAATGTGTGCAGGAGGGTTTCCGGACACAGTATGTAGATAGGCCAACAAGAGGTGAGGCCATATTGGATTTGGTACTGGGTAATGAACCAGGCCAGGTGTTAGATTTGGAGGTAGGTGAGCACTTTGGTGATAGTGACCACAATTCAATTACGTTTACTTTGATGGAAAGGGATAGGTATATACCGCAGCGCAAGAGTTATATCTGGGGGAAAGGCAATTATGATGCAATGAGGCAAGACTTAGGATGCATCGGATGGAGAGGAAAACTGCAGGGGATGGGCACAATGGAAATGTGATGCTTGTTCAAGGAACAGCTACTGCGTGTCCTTGATAAGTATGTACCTGTCAGGCAGGGACGAAGTGGTCGAGCAAGGGAACCGTGGTTTACTAAAGCAATCGAAACACTTGTCAAGAGGAAGAAAGAGGCTTATGTAAAGATGAGACATGAAGGCTCAGTTAGGGCGCTCAAGAGTTACAAGTTAGCTAGGAAGGACCTAAAGAGAGAGCTAAGAAGAGCCAGGAGGGGGCATGAGAAGTCTTTGGCAGGTAGGATCAAGGATAACCCTAAAGCTATCTTTAGATATGTCAGGAATAAACGAATGACTAGGGTAAGAGTAGGGCCAGTCAAGGACAGTAATGGGAAGTTGTGTTTGGAGTCTGAGGAGATAGGAGAGGTGCTAAATGAATATTTTTTGTCAGTATTCACACAGGAAAAAGACAATGTTGTCGAGGAGAATAATGAGATTCAGGCTACTAGACTAGAAGGGCTTGAGGTTCATAAGGAGGAGGTGTTAGCAATTCTGGAAAGTGTGAAAATAGATAAGTCCCCTGGGCCGGATGGGATTTATCCTAGGATTCTCTGGGAAGCTAGGGAGGAGAGCCTTTAGCTTTGATCTTTAAGTCATCTTTGTCTACAGGAATAGTGCCAGAAGTCTGGAGGATAGCAAATGTTGTCCCCTTGTTCAAGAAGGCGAGTAGAGACAACCCAGGTAACTATACACCAGTGAGCTTTACTTCTGTTGTGGCAAAATCTTTGAAAGGTTTATAAGAGATAGGATGTATAATCATCTGGAAATTAATAATTTGATTAGAGATAGTCAACACGGTTTTGTGAAGGGTAGGTCATGCCTCACAAACCTTATTGAGTTCTTTGAGAAGGTGACCAAACAGGTGAATGAGGGTAAAGCAGTTGATGTGGTGTGTATGGATTTCAGTAAAGCATTTGATAAGGTTCCCCATGGTAGGCTACAACAGAAAATACGGAGGCATGGGATTCAGGGTGATTTAGCAGTTTGGATCAGAAATTGGCTAGCTGGAAGAAGACAAAGGGTGGTGGTTGATGGGAAATGTTCAGACTGGAGTCCAGTTACTAGTGGCGTACCATGTAGCCACCTGGGTTGGCCAACTCCTGATGTAAAATGGAGAACAGCAAAGGCTGCAGGGAAATTCAGCCAACACAGGCAGAAACCAGCATGTGCAAGTTACTGTGTATTAAACTCTGCAAAAGCCCAGACAGCATCGATACAAGCAGCCATCTGCATAATAATGTAGCAGCCATCTACATACAAATAAGCGATCCCCGGGAACAATCACAACATTTGGGACAAACAAAGCTGTGCCAGACTCCCTGGCGCCAGCAGGAGCCAACACAAAAGAGGTTAACGGACACCTCATGACCGCTCATCGATCAGGGAACCGCTCCAGTATTGGAGAAATCGAACCAAGCGATTGGAACGAAGTCCAATCACTTGGAACCAGGTACAGGGTCCGCCCCGCAAGGCGGGAAGCCCCTGGGGACTATAAAGTTAAGCCCCCAAGTTCAAATCGTTCTTCTTGACCGGGTCACTCAGCAACCCGAACCAACCCATGACAGCAACCGGTGCAGCTGCCGCCGATATCCAGTAAGTCTTAAGTCATCGCTCACTTCGAGATAGGCGCTCCCAGCTACCAATCCATACCAACTTCGAATCCCGCAGACTCAGAACCCAAACAAAAGGCCATTTGTTCCCCTGACCTGGTGGGCCAGTCCGAAGCTAAATATAGGCCTGTTAGTTATAGAAGTAGCTTAGAAGTAGAATTTGTGCACGAGTAGCGATTACTGTGTATAATAAACGTGCTTTGATTTGAATCTTATTAATCGGTGTATTGAGTTATTGATCATTACTTGAACTTGAACCTCGTGGCGGTATCATAAAGATACCTGGCGACTCGAGAGCAAAGGTTATAAAACTGAGCCAATTGAGCCAACCAAAAGGTAGCAACACCCACAAGGATCTGTTTTGGGGCCACTGCTGTTTGTCATTTTTATAAATGACCTGGAGGAGGGCGTAGACGAATGGGTGAGTAAATTTGCAGATGAAACTAAAGTCGGTGGAGTTGTGGACAGTGCGGAAGGATGTTACAAGTTACAGAGGGACATAGATAAGCTGCAGGGCTGGACTGAGAGGTGGCAAATGGGGTTTAATGCAGAAAAGTGTGAGGTGCTTCATTTTGGAAGGAATAACAGGAAGACAGAGTACTGGGCTAATGGTAAGATTCTTGGCCGTGTGGATGACCAGAGAGATCTCGGTGTCCATGAACATAGATCCCTGAAAGTTGCCACCCAGGTTGAGAGGGTTGTTAAGAAGGCATACAGTGTGTTAGCTTTTATTGGTAGAGGGATTGAGTTTCGAAACCATGAGGTCATGTTGCAGCTGTACAAAACTCTGGTGCGCCCGCATTTGGAGTATTGCGTGCAATTCTGGTCGCCGCATTATAGGAAGGATGTGGAGCATTGGAAAGGGTGCAGAGGAGATTTACCAGAATGTTGCCTGGTATGGAGGGAAGATCTTATGAGGAAAGGCTGAGGGACTTGAGGCTGTTTTCGTTAGAGAGAAGAAGGTTAAGAGGTGACTTAATTGAGGCATACAAGATGATCAGAGGATTGGATAGGGTGGACAGTGAGAGCCTTTTTCCTCGGATGGTGATGTCTAGCATGAGGGGACATAGCTTTAAATTGAGGGGAGATACATATAAGACAGATGTCAGAGGTAGGTTCTTTACTCAGAGAGTAGTAAGGGCGTGGAATGGCCTGCCTGTAACAGTAGTGGACTCGCCAACACTAAGGACATTCAAATGGTCATTGGATAGCCATATGGATGATAAAGGAATTGTGTAGATGGGCTTTAGAGTGGTTTCACAGGTCGGCGCAACATTGAGGGCCGAAGGGCCTGTACTGCGCTGTAATGTTCTATGATCATATTGAATGGTGGAGCAGGGTCGAATGGCCTACTCCGGCTCCTGGTTTCTATGTTTCCATATCCCAAGAGGTTAGAATTGGAGAAAAAGTGTCTTTGAAAGGTAAGAGACAGTGAAACGCGAGGTCATCAAGGGATTGGAATGAGAATTTTAAACTTGAGACATTGGGGATCATGAATCAAAGTGGTCTGGGGAAGGAAAACTGGGTGATCAACAGTTTTGATTCACATCAGCTAATCTGGGGGGGGTGTTCTTTAATTGTGTTTTGGAAAGTAGGTTGGATAGGTTGAGTCTCAAATCCCTGAGTCTATCTGGGGCGGCGAAGGAGTTATTGGTGTTCCTGGGGGTACGGGGAGTGGTAGACCCATGGAGATTTAAGTTTCCGAGGGATAAGGAGTTTTCTTCTTTTTCTTACGTCTATTGGGTGTACTCCCGGATTGACGTCTTCGTGTGGGTCGGTCTCTTTTCCCTGGAATGAGTGGAGCAGGGTACTCGGCGATCATTATCTTGGATCATGCTCCGCATTTTGTGGACTTGATATTGGAGCCGGACTGCTCCCAGCGATCCCCGTGGAGATCGGATATGGTGTTGCTTGTGGATAAAGAAGTTTGTGAGCGTGTATCCTCTGCCATTGGCGAACAGGATTGAAGCGGTCTTGCGTTTTATGTTTTGGGAATCCCTGAGGGCAGTTATTAGGGGAGAGATATTCTCTTATAAGGCACACAGGAATAAATCTGGAAAGGTGGCGAGGTAGAGGCTGGTGGACGCCATTCTCAAGGTGGACCGCCAGTACTTGATCGGAGTTACTGGCGGTCAGAAAAAAATTGCAAACGGATTTGGAGTTGTTGTCGATGGGTATTATGAGCATGGGGAGAAGGCTAGTCGCCTGTTGGCTCACCAGCTGAGACGGCAGGCTGCCTCCTGGGAGATAGTGCAGGTTAGGGACTCGGGTGGCGTGCTGGTTTCTGTCCCAGAGAAGGTTAATGAGATGTTTGAGGCCTTCAACCGCGGGTTGTAAAAATCAGAGCCCCGGAGGAGGGTTCATCAATGAAGCAATTTTTGGAGGGTTCACTTTTCTGGAGGTGGAGCAGGAGGGAAGGCAAAAGTTGGAGATGCCGATAGGGCTGGAGGAGATTATGAGCTGTAACAGGTCAATGCAGGTGGGTAAAGCACTGGGTCCAGATGTGTTTTCCGTTTGTTGGTCAGTTGGTCCCACTGCTGCTGTATATGTTTAATGATTCTGTGTCTCGGGGAGTGTTGCCGGCCACGCTGGCACAGGCATAAGGAGAAGGATCCCATGGAATGTGGGTCATATCAGCATATTTCGATGTTAAATTCTGAAGCTAAGTTCTTGGCCAAGGTGTTCGCAATGCGATGGGAGCCCTGCCTACCTGGGATGATCTCGGAGGAGCAGGCTGGATTTGGTAAGGGCCAGCAATAGTCAGCCTATATTAGGAGTTTGTTAAATGTTGTGTTGTCACCCTCCATAGGGTGATTATGATGATGGATGCGGCAAAGGCATTCGTTAGGGTTGAGTGGAGTATCTCTTTGAGATCCTTGGGCTGTTTGGCTTCGGGCCAAAATTTATTCAATGCATTAGGCTTTTTGTACAGAGCCCCCACCGCAAGTGTACATATGACCACCCTGAGCTCCTTTCTGCTTTTAGCTGTTTCGTCCTGCAATCCGAAGTGCCCGACTACAATCTCTTTAATGACCGACCCTAACACCTTGCCCAAGACAGATGTCAAGCTAACCGGCCTACAGTTTCCTGCCTCCTTCCCTTGATTAGAGGGTTTATATTTGCTACATCTCAGTCTGATGGAACGTTTCAAGAGTCTGGAGCATTTTGGAACATTAACACCACCTCATTAGCCATCTCTATTAAAACCCTAGGATGAAGTCCACCTGGACCCGGAGAATTGTCAGCCCACAGCTCTATCAGTTTCCCTAGTGATTGCAATTTCTCCAAGTTCAAACATGATTCAAAAGGTTCTGATTGCAGCCATTTTGAGTTTGGAACTGTATAAAGTCTGTCTGAGAACAGCCATTTTGTGCAAAGAACCCAAGAATCCCCCGGAACACAAATCCAGCCCATAGTTCTCAACTGGACGAACTATGAACAGTCTGGGCGAGCTGGGTTTCCCTTTGCCATTGGGAGTCGGAGAGTGTGTCGACAAGAAATCATCGCCGTTCAGCTGAAAAAGGAATCCAGTCAGTCTTCAAGTGTCATGCCAGCAGAACCCGTAATGGAAAGGGACCTTTACTGGCTCCCCAAAGCTGCTCACCTGCTGAGTCTATCTACAAAGGCATCACCTGACTATTCAACCACAGAAGCCACCACAGCTGCTGAGCCCAATCCTTCAACTTTGTCCCTTCGCTCCAGAAAACCAACAGCTCAACTGCAAACTATGGGCCTGCATGATACCTTAAAGGTCTGAGCTGAATTTCATTGTTATAAGTATCTTTTATCCTTACCTGCAATTAATCTTTGTATGTATTTAGTTTGTACTACTTTTACTTAAATATCTTACAGTAGTGTTTTGAATAACCTACTTTTTCTGGTTTAAGATTAAAGTTTTGATGCTGAGTTATTTTTAAACTGAACAATTCACACTGAAAGTGGGCTACATACAAATGCAAACAAATACTTAGCTCACGCACTACTTTGAAGAAATGTCTTTTATGTGGTCATGACAGTACTTAACCTGTCCTTCACTTTGTCAACTTGTGTGTGAGTTTGTGAGTCAGAACTTTTTTCTATAATTTTAATACAGGTCGGGTATTAGGTACAATAAATACTACTCTCTTGTCTTTTAAAAAACATCACAAGAAAATCTATCTATATGGGTCTTTCACATTCTCTTTTTTTTTAATGTTTTTATTCTCCATTTTCACATTTTCCTTCAAAATTTACACCCCACCCACAAACAGTAAACGGTAACAAATACAAAATCAATCCCCTTAACAATATCAACGATCCCATCCTCCCACCACCCCAAACAACGGCCCACCTGTCAATATATGCATTCAATAAAACAAACCCTCCCACGGTGGCAACAAAAAAAAAAGGAGAAAAAGAAAAAGGAGTCCGGGCCTGCCCATGGTCACCATTGACCTATAGAGTCCACTCCCCCTCTCCCCCCCCCCACACTCAACGCCCTCCAACCTCTGAAAGAGTACCGTACATGATACCCAAGAGTTGTACCCCCGCACCCCCCCCCCCCCCACCCCCAGTCTCCAACTCCTCCCGTCCACTGCCTCTTGTAAAACTCCTCCCCTCAACCTCGATTCCTTCCCCCCCAACTTTCCACCCCAGCTAGACCACTCGCACCCTGTTCTGCCAGGCTCCGATGGCCGCAGCCCCTCCCCCCACCTCACTCCCATTCACTGGCCGGCTTAAACCGGCCAGTGTGGAGGCCCCCGCCCAGGTCCCTTTCCCCCTTGCCCAGCCCTAGGAAAGCCCAGAAATCCCCTTTCAGCACACAAACCCCGCATATCCACCTACACCCCAAAGAGCCCTAATTTCGAGTGAAAGTCCCATCACTTCCCTTGTCCAAATATATACATCGGCTCCTTTAGCCCATACACCCGCACGCAGTGAAACAAAAAAGAAGAAAATACAGTCATGAGGTTACATCGGCACATGGCCATTTCTTAATTTCTCAGTTCTGCCACAGCCCTTCTGCCTTCGCAAACTCCTCCGCTGCTTCCGCCGTTCCAAAATAAAAGTCCCTGAGCTAATAAGTGACCCTCAGCTTCGCTGGATATACAATGCCGCACTGCACCTTGCTAATGTACAGTGCCCTCTTCACCCGGTTGAAAGCAGCCCGCCTCCTCGCCAGCTCCACCATAAAGTCCTGGTATACACGTATACCAGCTCCAGCCCACTGCACCACCCACTTCTGCTTGGCCCAGCTCAGGACCTTCTCCTTCACACTGTACCTACGGAAGCACAGAGTCACTACCCTTGGCGGCTCACTCGCCTTTGGTAGAGGCTCCACGACCGATGAGCTCGATCCAGTTCATATCGGGAGGGATCCTCACCCTCCCCCAATAGTTTCGCCAGCATCGCGGCAAAATACTCAGTCGGCCTCGGTCCTTCAACTCCTTCGGGCAGCCCCACAATCCTCAAATTCTGTCGCCTGGATCTGTTTTCCAGTTCTTCCATTTTTCCTCGCAGCTCCTTGTTAATCTCCATCACCTTCCGCATCTCCTTCCCCATCGAGGCAAGTCGATCACCGTACTGCAATAACGTCTCCTCCACTTCCTTCAGCGCCTCCCCTTGCTCTCGCACCTCCGCCACTGCGCTCGCCACCGCCTTCGTCACCGGGGAAATCGCCTCCTCCACCAGCACACTCAAAACCTTTCTCACCTCCTTCCTCATTGTCTCCATGTATTTTGTAAACTGCCTTTCGAATTCCGCAGCCATCACCTTAGTTATTTCTTCAGCCGTAAGCAATGCGGCCTCCCCTGGTGTTGCAGCCTCCATTTTCCTTGGTGACCCCGCGGTGACCTTTCCACTCCCCGACAGACTTTCAGCTGTTTTCCTTACAGACGTTCATTTGCTCACCCTCGACATTTATCTTCACTGTGCCTTCACTCTGTCGCCTCTGTGCCTTCTCCCTTCTTTTGCCACCTCCGTGGATCCTGGGACCGGGCATAAAGCCCCGAAAATGCCAGGTGTGGAAGGGGTAGGTTCAAGGGAGGGAGCAGGTAGGAAGGAAAGTGGACGTTCAACCTTTGGGGGGGCCACCCTACGATCAGCAAAGGGCAGCCTCCGCCGAATGTGATAACCCCATTTCCTTCCCACCCTTTAAAGAGGGAAGTATAAAAAGGTGAGCTGCCCATTCCTGCCCATCTGCCTATGCCAAAGCTTTTATGGTGTGGCCAGCATATTATCAGAGTGAATTGGCTTGATAAGAAGCCTAATTGACTCTTGATTATTGATTTAATTAAGGTGGGCTGGCTGCCGATTTCAGCACCTACCTAGCCCGATTATGGTGTTGAGCTTGGGGGTGGCTGAGAAGATGCTGGGATACTCAATCGGCCTATTTAATGTGCCCCTCATGCCTAATGAGTGATTGTTTCCTCACACATTTCAGCCTCAGAGCTGAAGCCCACAAGGAAAATCCTACCCCTGGTGTTTCAACATAAACAATGACTACCTATTCTGGACCATTAACTCAATATGCTCTATGGGCCAGATCTTCAGGCTGCTCATGCTGGTGAATCTTCCGGTCCTGCCGACAGCACCACTACACTACAGTTACTTCAGCAACAACATCACAACCACTTCCTGCATACCTTCCATATCATGTTCCATTTTTCCATTTATCAGTCTGGTAGGTGAGAACCTAATTTTTACATATTTTCTTTCTCTTCAATTTTCCCACAGATTATACTCAATTCAATATAGGCATAGAAATGCTGATTTTATTCAGCAATGGCTGTTCTTGTTAATGTAGTGCACCCTTTGGCCAAAATGTTATGTTATGATCTGCCGATGATTGTAACGTTGAACAAATGGATTAAAGGGGTAAGGGAACGGATTTATGCACACCCATCCCAACCCTGGAGGGTATCTTTTCAGCGAGGAAGCATGTGATATTTTCTTTTGCGGCTAGTGTTATGGCAGGGTTTAGAGCATCCCAAAGTGTATCATGGAGTTCACCTGACCCACAACTCTTAATATATTGTGGTATGTGGAGCACACGGCTTACTCTACAGGTATGGTACAGCAGAAAATGGACCAGTGTTTTTTTTTAAACAAAACAATGTTTATTCTATAAACTCAAGTTAACCTTTTTAAAACAAACAGTGATTATCTTAGCAACCAGTAAATCAAATACACCCCCCAAAGAATACCACATTACGTAACCCTGTAAGCTGTCCTTTTAACATCCAAAAGACTTAACAATCTTTAAACAGGAGCACATTAGATTTATATTCAATACTGAGACCTTTTTTACAATTCTGAGTTCACCCAAATGATCCATAGATAGTCTTTGGATGGCATGGATCAACAGCAGTGAGGCTCACAGACACCCCCAAGCTTTTCTCAAACTGAAACTAAAAAACAGAAGTGGAGCTCATCTCCACTCCACTCAGACATCACTCCAGTAACATGAGAAGCTCCATTTCTTAAAGGTACATTTCTTAAACACCCATTTCTTAAGGGGTACTCTCACGTGACATCTCCCCCCACCAAGAAAAAAAACCCATCAACTTCAAGATGGTTTCATTTTTCACCTTTCCACTATCCTTTAAGAAATGCACACAGTAAATATACTTTTTGTTTCAAAAGAACAACACCCGCAAACAGGTATAATAATATAGTCCATTTTTTCCTTCTTCCTCCAACTGAAATTGCTTCCGTTCATCTCATTCATGACAAAGCGTCAGCTATCACATTTTCTCGTCCTGCCACATGTACTATTTTTAAATGAAATGGCTGTAACAGTAAACTCCAGCGAAACAGTCCTGCATTGTTATTCTGGAATCGCTCCAAAAATGTCAACGGATTATAATCAGTATATATAACGGTGTGAGATGAATTGCTGGTTACATAAATGTGAAAATGTTGCAAAGCCAGCACCAAACTGAGTCTCCTTCTCAATCGTGGAATACTTTTTCTGGTAAGAATTCAATTTCTTTGAAAAATTCCAATAGGCCGCTCTAGCCCTTCATCGTCACCCTATAGAAGCACCGCAGCTACACCCACATCACTCGCATCAACCGCCACTTTGAATGGTTTGGTGTAATTTGCGATGGCTAACACAGGAACAGTGGTTAACACAGCCTTCAGGCCTGTTGACACTCCGCTGTCCACTGGAATTTGTTACGCTTCTTGAGCAAGTCCGTCAGTGGAGCGACCACACTGCTAAAATTGGGTACAAATTTCCGGTAAAATCCACTCATACCAAGAAATCGCATTATTTCCTGTCGTGTCGAGGGTATCGGAAACTCCCCAATAACTTTCTTTTTCACATCCCGTGCGACCATTTGACCCTGTCTGATTGTATGGCGATGGAAAGTGACTTGGGCTTTTCCAAATTCACTTTTGGCTAGGTTTATCACCAAACCCGCCTCCTGAAGTCGATCGAATAACTCCATCAGATGTTTCAAATGTTCTGTCCATGTCTGGCTGAAAATTATCAGATCGTCGATGTATACCGCACAATTGGGTAATCCTGAAACGACTTTGTTAGTTAATCATTGAAATGTGGCTGGGGCGTTTTTCATGCCAAATGGCATAACTTTGAATTGGTATATACCAACTGGAGTCACAAAAGCTGAAATCTCCTTCGCACTTTCGAATAAAGGTACCTGCCAGTCACCTTGAAGTAAATCCAATTTGGAAATAAAAGCTGATTGTCCCACTTTCTCAATGCAATCCTGCAAACGTGGGATAGGATAAGAGTCCGTTCTTGTAACTGCATTAACCTTTCTGTAGTCCACACACAACCGTTGGGTACCATCTGGTTTAGGCACCATCACTATGGGTGAGCTCCATTGCTGCTTCAATTATGCCATTTTTGAACCCACTTCAATTATGCCATATTTAAGCAGACTCTCAATCTCTTTGTTAACCTGTGCCAATTTTAAAGGGTTAAGTCTGGATGGATGTTGTTTGATTGGAACAGCATTTCCCACATCGACATCATGTATAGCCATTTTAGTACTTCCCAATTTATCTCCACAAACTTGCCCATGTGATATCAATAACTCTTTCAGGTCAGTTTGTTTTTCCTCTGGAAGGTAACTCAACAATGTATCCCAATTTTTAAGAACATCCTCGTTTTCCAATTTAATTTGAGGTATGTCAAATTCACAGTCATCTGGATTTGGTTCGTCACTTTGAGTTAGAATCATTAAAACCTCCTCCTTTTTCTCTCCTTCCCTTTCAAAGTACCTTTTAAGCATATTCACATGACACATTCGGTGAGTCTTCCTTCTATGCGGTGTTTTAACCACATAATTCACCTCACTTAATTTCCTTTCAATCTGATTAGGTCCACAAAACCTAGCTTTTAAAGGTTCACCTACCACTGGTAACAATACTAAAACTTTATCTCCACTGGCAAAACTACGAACTTTGGATTTCTTGGGCGAAATTCTCCGTTATCGGCGGAAAGTCCGCCGATCGGCGCAAAAAACGGCGCAAATCCGACTTACGTCACGTCGGAAAAATGGGCCGATAGTCTCCGGCCCGAAATGGGCTAGCAGCGACGTAACGGGATCCGCGCTTGCGCAGTGGTTCACGCCGTGCAGCGTCATACGCGCTGCACGGCGTGACGGCTCATAAGGCCGCGCTGCTCCCCCCCACCCGACCGCAACACCCGACCGCAACACCCGACTGGATGGCTGGCCGTCGCTCAGCCCCGAGGTTCGAGTCACGTGATGTGGAGGCGCTCCTGGACGCGGTGGAGCAGAGGAGGGACGCCCTGTATCCCGGGCACGGCCGCAGAGTTGCCCCACGCCACAGCCGGCGTCTGTGGAGGGAAGTGGCAGAGGCCGTCACCGCTGTGGCCCTGACACCACGGACAGGCACCCAGTGCCACAAGAAGGTGAACGACCTCGTCAGAGCAGGCAGGGTGAGCCTCCCCCATATCCCCCCATCCCCATATCCCCCCTCCCCCCTATCCCCCCTCCCCCATATCCCCCCTCCCCCATATCCCCCCTCCCCCATATCCCCCCTCCCCCATATCCCCCCTCTCCCCCATATCCCCCCTCTCCCATATCCCCCATATCCCCCATATCCCCCCTCCCCCATATCCCCCTCCCCCATATCCTCCCCTCCCCATATCCCCCCTCCCCCATATCACCCCCTCCCCCATATCACCCCCTCCCCCATATCCCCCCTCCCCCATAACCCCCCCTCCCCCATATCCCCCCTCCCCATATCCCCCCTCCCCCATATCCCCCCTCCCTCATATCCCCCTCCCCCATATCCCCCCTCATCCCCCCTCCCCCATATCCCCCATATCCCCCATCCCCCATATCCCCCCTCCCCCATATCCCCCCTCCCCCATATCCCCCCTCCCCCATATCCCCCCTCCCCATATCCCCCATATTCCCCCTCCCCCATATCCCCCATATCCCCCCTCCCCCATATCCCCCTCCCCCATATTCCCCCTCCCCCATATCCCCCCTCCCCCATATCCCCAAGTGAATATAGCCCTAACCTTAACCTCTGCAATGCACGCTCAACCGATGGCGTGCATTCATATACCTGCCTAACAGTGTTGCCTTTTACCCCTGTCACCCCCCCCCCACCCACAGGAGAAGCGCACACACAACAATAGGGAGCATGTGAGGACTGGAGGAGGGCCCGCTGATGAGAGGCCACTGACCGAACATGAGGAAAGGGCCCTGGAACTGGCTGGTGGACCCGAGGACCGGGAGGTTGCTGATGCAGAGGTCGGGGGCGTAGTAGCAAGTGAGCCACCGACAGCCCGTCCCCATATCCCCCCCCCACTATACCCCCCTCCCCCGTATCACCTGATCACTGCCTGATGTCTAACCATGCATGCTTCATTGTGTATCGCAGGACCAAACGTCCAGGCACCCATCCCCGCAGATGCAGACCGCCCGCAGGATGCCCCTCGGAGACCACAGGAGACGGAGAGACCCGGACCCTCCAGCATGCGACGCCCGCAGGATGCCCCTCGGAGACCACGGGAGACGGAGAGACCCGGACCCTCCAGCATGCGACGCCCGCAGGATGCCCCTCGGAGACCACAGGAGACGGAGAGACCTGGAGCAACAGGGAGACGACACCCCCGTCACGTGCGGGAGCGACCACCCAGCGATGAGGGGGGCAGCCACAGGCCCCCGTCACATCCGAGCCAGGACACCACTACCCAGGACACCAATACCCAGGACACCACTACCCAGGACACCACTACCCAGGACACCCCTACTCGGGACAGCACTACCCAGGACACCCCTACCCGGGACAGCACTACCCAGGAAGACGAAATACCGGACAGTGAGTCAGAGTGGATGGATGGAGACGAACCCCCACCCCAAAGTGCCATGGACTCAGAGTGGGACGAAGAGCACGAAACAACGCCACTGCTGTCACCAACACCCTCCACCATCGCAGAAACACTCACCACGGTTGGGCACTTTAGTGATGAGGCGTCTGGTACACTCACTGGTGCGCACAACACAGCCGTCCCGGTACAGCAGGTGGAGGTAGGAGCAGCAGAGGAGCCGGGCGGTCGGAGGGCAGCCCAGCCCAAGCGAACATCTGCCGCCCAGATGGATCCCGGGTTCCTGCAGTTACCACACCCACACATAGATCCGATGCAACCACCGACCCGGAGACGAGCGAAGAGGGTGACGGGCGGCTTGCGGCGGCTGCGGTCGCAGGTGGAGGAGTCCACCCGCGTCCAGGAGCTGGGAGTGGTGCCGGTCATGCATGCCACCCAGGCTGACACCGCACGGGTGGCATCCGCGGTGGAGGCAATGGGTGCGACGGTGTCAGACATGGGGAACGGTTTGCGAGGCCTGGGGCCTTCTGTGCAGGCGGCGTCTGTGGCCCAGGAAATGGCTGCCCTCTCACAGGAGGCCATGAGCCAGTGCCAGCGCCAGATGGCAGAGGCGCTCAACGCCATAGCCCAGTCTCTGCAGGCCATGGCCCAGTCTCAGCAGGCCATGGCCCAGTCTCAGCAGGCCATGGCCCAGTCTCAGCAGGCCATGGCCCAGTCTCTGCAGGCCATCGCTGAGGGCATCGGCGCCAGTGGCCATGTGCAAGCCGGCGTCGCACTGTCACAGACAGGGTTTGCCAACCCCCTGGGCTCCATGGCTGCAAACCTGCAGACCCCTGTCGATACCAGCACGGGCCTCCAGGACTGGCAGCGCCAGATGTCGGGGGGGCGTCGGATGGCCAGTCCGTTCGCATCCCCCACCCATGTAGAGGCCTGGGGGCCATCGGGCACCCCGAGGGAGGAGGAGGTGGTGTGGTCCGTCCCGGCTCCCTCTGTAGGGGAGGTCCCGGTACACCGCGACACCTCGGACTCCCCCCGTTCCGTCCCAGGTGCATCGGGTGGGCAATGGGCAGGACAGGCTGGCAGCTCGCCATCCCAGTCGCCCGGGCCGCAGCCTGGCCCATCTAGGCCAGGACGCCCCAGGAAACGGCCGCCAAAGGGTTCCAGTGTCAGACGGCAGGAATCACAGGAGTCCACCTCCAGTTCTGCTGTACCGTCTGGGGAACCATATAGACGTAGTCAAAGGGCCCGTAAGGCCAAACAATTAGACACTGAGTAAGTTGGCATGGGTGCAGGGCACAGATGAGTTTTAGGGGCTAGGGCAGGTGCATGAACTCCTTTCGTTATTAAAGTCAATGTTACACCTACCGAAGCTGCCTTTGTGCTCTGTCCAAAGTGTGCGGGGGTGTCATGTACATTGAGCGCAAGTGTGTGTGTGAGGGGTGGTCTTACCTCAGCCCCAGGTGAGTCTGCCCCCTTCCCCCTGGGCCGCCATCAACATCCCCCGGGCAGAGGACGGGACCGTGCGCTGCAGTGTCACAGCCGCATGCAGGGATGGTCCGGGTGGATGGTGGTACTGTGGCCATGGGTCAGACATAGTCCAACGATGTAGAGCCAGGAGCTCATCGCAGGGCGAGTTGTCATCATCCTCCATGGCCTGCGATAGACACGCGTCCACCCGCAACTGTGTGAGCCCGGCCTGTTGTGCCGCAGGTGGATCGGCAATGGTGGGGGGGGGGGGGGTGGTGTGCATGCGGATGGGGTGGGTGGGGTTGGGGAGGGGGGTGAGGGTGCTGGGTGGGTGGATGGGTGGGGGGTGTGGGTGGTCGGCTGTTGCCATGGTGTGCGGTCTGTGGCCATACTACCCGATTCCCACGCCCATCTAGTCAGTGAAGCGGGCGTCTATCAGTCTGTCCCGTGCCCGCTGGGCCAGCCGGTAACGGTGGACAGCCACCCACCTGTGTCTACCCCGTCTGCCCTGACCATTGCCCCCATCCCCCTCACCTGGGGAGGACTGCGCCTCTTCCTGCTGCTCCTCCACTCCGCCCCTCTGCTGGGCTATCTTGTGCAGGACGCAGCACACCACAATGATGCGGCCGACCCTATCTGACCCTATCTGACCGATACTGGAGGGCGCCCCCAGAGAGGTCCAGGCACCTGAAACGCATCTTCAGCACGCCAAAGCACCTCTCGATCACTCCCCTTGTCGCTACATGGGCATCATTGTAGCGGTTCTCCGCCTCATTGCGTGGCCTCCGTATAGGCGTCATCAGCCATGATCGCAATGGGTAGCCCCTGTCGCCCAGCAACCAGCCCCTCAGCCGGGGATGGCGTCCCTCGTACATGCCGGGGATGGATGACCGCGACATCACGAATGAGTCGTGTACACTGCCTGGGTGACGGGCGCAGACGTGCAGGATCATCATGCGGTGGTCGCAGACCACCTGTACGTTCATCGAATAGGTCCCCTTCCTATTAGTGAACACGGCCCTGTTATCTGCAGGTGGCCGCACGGCGACGTGCATCCCATCGATCGCGCCCTGGACCATGGGGAACCCGGCCACGGCAGAGAAGCCCACGGCCCGGGCATCTTGGCTGGCCCGGTCCACAGGGAAGCGGATGTAGCGGTGCGCCATGGCATTTAGGGCATCTGTCACTGCCCGGATGCACCGGTGCACCGATGTCTGCGATATGCCGGACAGGTCCCCACTCGGTGCCTGGAATGACCCCGTTGCATAAAAGTTCAGGGCCACCGTAACCTTGACGGACACGGGGAGAGGGTGTCCCCCGCCAGTGCCACGCGGTGACAGGTGTGCCAGCAGGTGGCAGATGTGTGCCACGGTTTCCCGGCGCATCCGGAGTCTCCTCCTGCATTCCCGGTCCGTGAGGTCCTGGTATGACTGCCGGGGCCGGTACACACGAGGCGCCCTCGGGTGCCTCCGTTGCCGTGGGGCCGCGACGTCCTCCTCCCCCTCCTCGTCCTGTCGGTCAGGTGTCCCTCCAGCCTGGGCGGCTGCCGCCTGCCCCTCTGCGGCAGCCTGCGCCGCCTCTCTGGCACGCTCCTCCTCCTCCTCATCCAGGGCAACATAGACATGAGCGGCTGCCACCAGGGCGGCCAACATCGCTGGATGATCTGAAAAAATGACGGCCTGGTGGGGGGGGAGGGGAACGACGACATGTCATCATTGCCCATATCCCCTCCTCCCCCCAGCCAGGTGGCATGGACCGCATGGGTCCAACTGTTGGAGGCTGGCACCTGGCCAGGTGGACCAACTCACTTGCCCTCCCATCCCCCTCCTTGGCACGGACCCCCCCCAACCTCCACCCCGGCACGGACCCCCCCCAACCCCCAACCTCCACCCCAGCACGGACCCCCCCCCCAACCGCCACCCCGGCACGGATCCCCCCCAACCTCCACCCCAGCACGGACCCCCCCCCCAACCCCCAACCTCCACCCCAGCACGGACCCCCCCCCAACCCCCAAACTCCACCCCAGCACGGACCCCCCCAACCTCCACCCCGGCACGGACCCCCCCCAACCTCTACCCCAGCACGGATCCCCCCCAACCCCCAACCTCCACCCCAGCACGGACCCCCCCCCAACCCCCAAACTCCACCCCAGCACGGACCCCCCCAACCTCCACCCCGGCACGGACCCCCCCCAACCTCTACCCCAGCACGGATCCCCCCCAACCCCCAACCTCCACCCCAGCACGGACCCCCCCCCAACCCCCAACCTCCACCCCAGCACGGACCCCCCCCCAACCCCCAACCTCCACCCCAGCATGGACCCCCCCCCAACCCCCAACCTCCACCCCAGCACGGACCCCCCCCAACCTCCACCCCGGCACGGACCCCCCCAACCTCCACCCCAGCACGGACCCCCCCCAACCCCCAACCTCCACCCCAGCACGGACCCCCCCCCAACCCCCAACCTCCACCCCGGCACGGACCCCCGCCAACCCCCAACCTCCACCCCAGCACGGACCCCCCCAACCCCCAACCTCCACCCCAGCACGGACCCCCCCCCAAACTCCACCCCGGCACGGACCCCCCCAACCCCCAACCTCCACCCCAGCACGGACCCCCCCCCCAAACTCCACCCCGGCACGGACCCCCCCCAACCTCCACACCAGCACGGACCCCCCCCAACCCGCAACCTCCACCCCAGCACGGACCCCCCCCCAACTTCCACCCCAGCACGGACCCCCCCCCAACCCCCAACCTCCACCCCAGTACGGACCCCCCCTCAACCTCCACCCTGGCACGGACCCCCCCCAACCTCCACCCCAGCACGGACCCCCCCCCATCCCCCAACCACCACCCCAGCACGGACCCCCCCCCAACCTCCACCCCAGCACGGACCCCCCCAACCTCCACCCCGGCACAGACCCCCCCCAACCTCCACCCCAGCACGGACCCCCCCCCAACCCCCAACCTCCACCCCAGCACGGACCACCCAACAACCCGCAATCTCCACCCCGGCACGGACCCCCCCCAATCCTCAACCTCCACCCCAGCACGGACCCCCCCCCCAACCCCCAACCTCCACCCCAGCACGGACCCCCCCCAACCTCCACCGCAGCACGGACCCCCCCCCAACCCCCAAACTCCACCCCAGCACGGACCCCCCCAACCTCCACCCCGGCACGGACCCCCCCCAACCTCTACCCCAGCACGGATCCCCCCCAACCCCCAACCTCCACCCCAGCACGGACCCCCCCCAACCCCCAACCTCCACCCCAGCACGGACCCCCCCCCAACCCCCAACCTCCACCCCAGCATGGACCCCCCCCCAACCCCCAACCTCCACCCCAGCACGGACCCCCCCCAACCTCCACCCCGGCACGGACCCCCCCCAACCTCCACCCCAGCACGGACCCCCCCCCAACCCCCAACCTCCACCCCAGCACGGACCCCCCCCAACCCCCAACCTCCACCCCGGCACGGACCCCCGCCAACCCCCAACCTCCACCCCAGCACGGACCCCCGCAACCCCCAACCTCCACCCCAGCACGGACCCCCCCCCCAAACTCCACCCCGGCACGGACCCCCCCAACCCCCAACCTCCACCCCAGCACGGACCCCCCCCCCAAACTCCACCCCGGCACGGACCCCCCCCAACCTCCACCCCAGCACGGACCCCCCCCCAACCCCCAACCTCCACCCCAGCACGGACCCCCCCCCCAACCTCCACCCCAGCACGGACCCCCCCCAACCCCCAACCTCCACCCCAGCACGGACCCCCCCTCAACCTCCACCCTGGCACGGACCCCCCCCAACCTCCACCCCAGCACGGACCCCCCCCCATCCCCCAACCACCACCCCAGCACGGACCCCCCCCCCAACCTCCACCCCAGCACGGACCCCCCCAACCTCCACCCCGGCACAGACCCCCCCCAACCTCCACCCCAGCACGGACCCCCCCCCAACCCCCAACCTCCACCCCAGCACGGACCACCCCCCCAACCCCCAACCTCCACCCCAGCACGGACCCCCCCCAACCTCCACCGCAGCACGGACCCCCCCCAACCTCCACCCCAGGACGGACCCCCCCCAACCCCCAACCTCCACCCCAGCACGGACCCCCCCCCAACCTCCACCCCAGCACGGACCCCCCCCAACCTCCACCCCAGCACGGACCACCCCCAACCCCCACCCAAGCACGGACCCCCCCCAACCTCCACCCCGGCACGGACCCCCCCCAACCTCCACCCCAGCACGGACCCCCCCCCCATCGCCCAACCTCCACCCCAGCACGGACCCCCCCCCCCCAACCTCCACCCCAGCACGGACCCCCCCAACCTCCACCCCGGCACAGACCCCCCCCAACCTCCACCCCAGCACGGACACCCCCCCAACCCCCAACCTCCACCCCAGCACGGACCACCCCCCAACCCGCAATCTGCACCCCGGCACGGACCCCCCCCCAACCCCCAACCTCCACCCCAGCACGGACCCCCCCCCAATCCCCAACCTCCACCCCAGCACGGACCCCCCCCCCCAGCCTCCACCCCAGCACGGACCCCCCCCAACCTCCACCCCAGCACGGACCACCCCCAACCCCCAACCTCCACCCAAGCACGGACCCCCCCCAACCTCCACCCCGGCACGGACCCCCCCCAACCTCCACCCCAGCACGGACCCCCCCCAATCCCCAAGCTCCACCCCAGCACGGACCCCCCCCAACCCCCAACCTCCACCCCAGCACGGACCCCCCCCAACCTCCACCGCAGCACGGACCCCCCCCAACCTCCACCCCAGGACGGACCCCCCCCATCCCCCAACCTCCACCCCAGCACGGACCCCCCCCCAACCTCCACGCCAGCACGGACCCCCCCCAACCTCCACCCCAGCACGGACCACCCCCAACCCCCACCCAAGCACGGACCCCCCCCAACCTCCACCCCGGCACGGACCCCCCCCAACCTCCACCCCAGCACGGACCCCCCCCCCATCGCCCAACCTCCACCCCAGCACGGACCCCCCCCCCCAACCTCCACCCCAGCACGGACCCCCCAACCTCCACCCCGGCACAGACCCCCCCCAACCTCCACCCCAGCACGGACACCCCCCCAACCCCCAACCTCCACCCCAGCACGGACCACCCCCCAACCCGCAATCTGCACCCCGGCACGGACCCCCCCCCAACCCCCAACCTCCACCCCAGCACGGACCCCCCCCCAATCCCCAACCTCCACCCCAGCACGGACCCCCCCCCCCCCAGCCTCCACCCCAGCACGGACCCCCCCCAACCTCCACCCCAGCACGGACCACCCCCAACCCCCAACCTCCACCCAAGCACGGACCCCCCCCAACCTCCACCCCGGCACGGACCCCCCCCAACCTCCACCCCAGCACGGACCCCCCCCAACCCCCAACCTCCACCCCAGCACGGACCCCCCCCCCCCCAACCTCCACCCCAGCACGGACCCCCCCCCAACCTCCACCCGGGCACGGACCCCCCTCCCGGCACTCCCCCGGAGCCCAGCCTACTCTAACCAGCCCCCCCCCCCGCCGCACACACACACACACAACCCGAGACACACCTCTCCTCACGCAATCAGACTGCGGCCACGCCATTGGTCCGTGACGCCCCTGGTCCGTGACCTGTTTCAACACATTTTGTGCAACTTTCAAATGTTGTCTAGCCAATTCACCTGCTCTATTTAATCATTCCCTAAAATTTGACACGTAATCCAATAATGTAATTTCCGCTTTCTCACCCACCAATTTTTTCTTAATCAACTTAAGTGGTCCTCTTATCTCATGACCAAAAATTAGTTCAAAAGGACTAAATTTGGTTGACTCATTAGGTGCATCCCTAATTGCAAACAGTACGAATGGAATTCCTTTATCACAATCCTTTGGATAATCTTGACAATAAGCCCTCAACATGGGGCGAGATTCTCCGACCCCCCGCCGGGTCGGAGAATTGTCGGGGGCTGGCGTGAATCCCGCCCCCGCCGGTTGCCGAATTCTCCACCACCGGATATTCGGCGGGGGCGGGAATCGCGCCGCGCCGGTTGGCGGGCCCCCTCCCGCGATTCTCCGGCCCGGATGGGCCGAAGTCCCGCCACTAAAATGCCTGTCCCGCCGACGTAAATTAAACCACCTACCTTACCGGCGGGACAAGGCGGCGCGGGCGGGCTCCGGGGTCCTTGGGGGGGCGTGGGGCGATCTGGCCCCGGGGGGTGCCCCCACGGTGGCCTGGCCCGCGATCGGGGCCCACCGATCCGCGGACGGGCCTGTGCCGTGGGGGCACTCTTTCCCTTCCGCCTTCGCCACGGTCTCCACCATGGCGGAGGCGGAAGAGATTCCCTCCACTGCGCATGCGCGGGAATGCCGTGAGCGGCCGCTGACGCTCTCGCGCCTGCGCCACCTGGAGGTGTCATTTCCGCGCCAGCTGGCGGGGCACCAAAGGCCTTTTCCGCCAGCTGGCGGGGCGGAAATTCGTCCGGCGCCGGCCTAGCCCCTTAAGGTTGGCGCTCGGCCCCCAAAGATGCGGAGCATTCCGCACCGTTGGGGCGGCGCGATGCCTGACTGATTTGCGCCATTTTGGGCGCCAGTCGGCGGACATCGCGCCGTTTCCGGAGAATTCCGCCCCTTGTCTTTAATGTCTGATGCCACCTTTCGAATGCCCCCTGTGATTCTGGATGGTACGCAGTTGATTTAAATTGTTTTATTCCTAAGCTATCCATAACTTCTTTGAATAACTTTGAGGTAAAATCTGATCCTTGATCCGATTGCATTTCTGTGGGTAGTCCATAGCTAATAAATAATTGAAGTAACTCCTCCACAATCTTTTTAGCTGTAATATTACGTACTGGAATGGCCTCTGGAAAACTAGTAGACACATCCATTATAGTCAAAAGATATTGATTCCCACTTTTTGTTTTCGGAAGCGGTCCTACACAATCGATTAGGACCCTTGTGAAAGGTTCCTCAAATGCTGGAATGGGCATTAAGGGCGCTAGTTTTATCACTGCTTGAGGTTTCCCTATCACTTGACATATGTGACATGACTGACAAAATTTAACTACATCTTTATGTAGTCGAGGCCAATAAAAATGTTTCTGGATTTTAGCTTGAGTTTTCCTTATTCCCAAATGACCTCCCACTGGTACCTCATGTGCAACTTGCAACACCACCTTTCTATACCCTACCGGCAATACTACTTGATGAACGTTTGCTCACTTTTCATCCGCCTGCATATGTAAAGGTCTCCATTTTCTCATCAAGACGTCACTTTTACGGTAATAACACTCTGGTATACATGCAGATTCCTCATCCGTGTATGCTTTCTGATACATCCGTTTTATTTCTATATCTTTTTGTTGTAACTCCGCCAATTTTCCTGAACTAAAAATATCGGCCTCATCCTCCACCTGTTCTTGTTCTTTTTCAACCATCTGATCAAAAGTCGTTTCTGATAATTGCACTTCACCTTTATCTTCACTCTTTGATTTCTCCTCTGGTCTTAACCTGTGACTTTGCGACCTTGTTACTACACAATCCGGAAAATACCAGCATATTCGTCCTTCAACACTTCAGTTGTCTGATTTTCCACTGGCTTATCAACCACAGTAGCCATCACGCCCACTTGCGATCCAGCTATATCATTACCCAAGATATACTGTATTCCTGGACAAGATAGTTTCTCTATTACTCCTACTCCTACCTCCTACTTCACCACTCTTCACTGGACTTTACAACCTTACCTTATATAATTGGACACTACTCCTCACACCCTGAATTCCACATATTACCACCTTTTCTGGTAACATTCATCCCAAACTACATAACTCCTCATCTCTTACCATTAAAGATTGACTAGCTCCCGTATCTCTTAAAATTGTGACTTCTTTACCTAATCCTCCTGATACACATGAGTAAACTTTACCCACACAAGTAAATTCTTTAAAGAGATCTGGCACCTTCTTATCAATCACCTCTTGTTCAGGCTGCACAATCTTTTGCACCTCCTTTGCTTCACTTAGGCTTTCCTTTACCACTTTAACAAACCCCACTGCCTTATCCTGTTTTACCACATCAGCCTTCCCAGTGCTTTTCTTCAACCACCAACACTATGACTTTGCATGGCCTAGTTTATTAAAGTGGAAACATTTGAAACTTTTCATTTCTTTTCCACCCTCCTGGATTTCTGTTTTTATCTGAGGTACACTCTCCTTATTATCTCCCATCAGATCACCTTTATCTTTACCACTTGAGTATTTCTCATGTCCCCAGTTTCTATCCCTCACAGGCTGAAACTGATGTCGGAAACCAAGCTTTGACTTATGAGCTAATTCATAATCATCTGCCATTTCTGCGGCTAGCCGCACAGTTTTAACCCTCTGCTCTTCCACATGAATTCTCACTACATCAGGAATTGAATTTTTAAACTCCTCCAAAAGTATAATTTCTCTGAGAGCTTCATACATTTGATCTATTTTCAAAGCCCTTATCCACCTATCAAAATTGCTCTGTTTGAGCCTTCCAAACTCCATGTATGTTTGGCCAAATTCTTTCCTTAAATTTCTAAACCTTTGTCTGTAAGCTTCAGGCACTAGTTCATTTGCACCCAAGAAGGATTTTTTCACCTCCTCATACGTCCCAGATACCTCCTCCGGTAGTGACGCAAACACTTCACTAGCTCTACCTTCCAGCTTTGTTTGAATCAGTAATACCCACATGTCCTGTGGCCATTTAATTTGTTTAGCTATCTTCTCAAATGAAATGAAAAAGGCTTCCACTTCCTTCTCGTCAAACCTTGGCAATGCTTGGACATATTTAAATAGATTCCCACCAAACCTTCGACTTTGACACTCTTTCTCACTATCCTCATCACTATCATCCAACTGTATGTTTCCCTTTACGTCTGTCAATTTTAACTGATTGTCATGTTTCATGGCCATTTTCTGAAGTTCAAACTCTCTCTCTTTATCTTTTTCCCTGATCTGTAGCTCCCTCGCTCTTTCTTTTTGTTCTGCTAAGGCTATTCTTTCTTTCCTCCTTTCTCTCTCCTTTTCTTTATCCTCTCTCTCTCTTTCGTATTCAAGCTGCTTTAATTCCTTCTTATGTTCCATTTGTTTAATTTGCAACTGAATTTTTGCCATTTCCAATGAGTCAAATTCTATCTCAGGCAACGTTAAATGCTTAACCACCGCCATAATTACCTCATCTTTTTGCATTTTGTCAGGTAATGTTAACTGCAATGTATTTGCCAAATCTAACAGTCTGCTTTTAGTCTCTGTCCGTAAGGTACTGCGTGTGACTGTCTCCACCCCCAAAAACTTCTGAGCTTCTGAAAAAGTCATTGTCCACAACACACTCCCCACTTAAACTAAAATACCTGAAAACCAACTTTTATGTTCACCCCTCACTTTCTTTAAGTTCACTAAGCCAATCCAATAGATCGACTTTCATCCCCCTCGAGCCCCCAATTGTTATGGGTCAGGGTTTAGAGAATCCCAAAGTGTATCATGGAGTTCACTTGACCCACAACTTTGAATAGATTGTGGTATGGGGAGCACACGGCTTACTCTACAGGTGTGTTACAGCAGAAAATGGACCTGTGTTTATTTTAAACAAAACAATGTTTATTCTAAGAACTGAAGTTAACTTTTTTTAAACAAACAGTGAAAAACAAACAACCCCTCATCACCCCCCAAAGAATACCACACTAAGTAACCCTGTAAGCTCTCCTTTTAACATCCAAAAGACTTAACAACCTTGAAACAGGAGCACATTAGATTTATATTCAATACTGAGACCTTTTTTACAATGTTGAGGTCACCCAAATGATCCATAGATAGTCTTTGCATGGCATAGATCAACAGCAGTGCAGCTCACAGACATCCCCAAGCTTTTCTCAAACTGAAACTAAAAAACAGAAGTGGCGCTCAGCTCCACACACACTCTGACATCACTCCAGTAACATGAGCAGCTCCATTTCCTGAAGGTACATTTCTTAAACACCCATTTCTTAAAGGGTACTCTCACGTGACACTAGCCCTCTGCCTTCCCGCCCACCCACTCCACCCCTCCCCCAACCGTTCCCGATGACATGACAGATGGCTGGAGGCTGGAGTCGGTAAGCCCACCACCCATTTTGAAAAATCTCGTAATTGAGCTTACTAACGAGGCAATTGACCCAAATATTATGCTGCCCATGCCATGATGCAAGTGGCAGGGGCAGGTGGGTGAGTACGGGGAGTCTGCTTTTTCACTATCTGGAGATGGTCGGGTGCATCTTTTGAGGGGTGTCCTGTGTGCATCGGGGTCAACCCTTCCCAAAAGAGGAAAGCCCACTTTGTGCCACCCCATCTTGTGCCTTCCCACCTGGCCTTCAAAACTCAACCCACATGCCCTCTCTTCCCCCTCCCCACCCCTGCATTGTAGAGTGCCTGATCCCTTCCCGCCCTAAAACCCAGGATTTTCTTCCCGGGACCTGCTTGCAGTCCCAGCAGTGCCCACTACGGATTTCTGCGCGACTGGGAATGCTAGACCTTATTACGGCTTCCGGCACAATGTTGTCGCTGCAGGGCAGCATTTTTTAAAGTCTTTTTTTAAGGTTTGAAACCGGCTTTTGTACTGGAGTGGGGCAGCTGAGCGATTAAGTTCTGCCTATTTAGTTTGTTTGGCCCCTTGTTCCACACTGTAACCAATCACTGTTTGTCGATATACCATTTGTCAATGTTCTCTGTTGATTATTCTTTTTGTCTACTATGTACGTTCCCTTGGCCGCAGAAAAATACTTTTCACTGTACTGGTGTGGAGGTACTCGGAGCCCCCGAAATCGGGGTTTTGGGTTAGTGACATGGCCGGGTTTCTCAGGCTTGAATAGATCAAGTTCGGCCTGAGAGGATCGGCGATACGGTTCAACCGGAGGTGGCAGCCGATTATCAACTCCTTCGGGGAAAATTAAACTGTTAGCAGATACGATAGGGGAGGGGGGGTTTAGGGAGGGGACAGGGGGGGAGATAGTTTCGGCGAGATCAATGAGAGGAGGAGGGGGGATTGGGGAACTGTGTATGTAAGCCATGCTGGTTGGGTATGGTTGTTGGTGGGGGGTGGGGTGGGGGGTGTTACTTACTGTTATGTTTGCATTCAAAATTGTTGTTATACATACATTACATCATACATTCCAGGCTGACTATGAAAAAGGACAAAGAACAGTCCAGAGTAGGAATAATTAATTGGGGAAAGCTAACTCCAATGGGGTTAGAAAGAATCAGGGACAAATAAATTGGAATCAAAGGTTGGCAAGAAACTCGCTAGCTGATCAATCGGCTACCTTCAAAGAAGAGATGATTCAGGCACAGTAAAGGCTGGGCAGATCGAGAGCAGTTAGTAAAGCATACAGTATCCTGGGTTTTATTAATAGGGGAACAGAGTACAAGAACAAGGAGATTATATTGAATTTGTACAAGTCTATAGTTTACGAACATAGTAATTCGGAGCAGAATAGACCACTCAGCCCCTCGAACCTGCTCCGTCATTTGATAAGATCTTGGCTGATCTGATTGTAACCTCAGCCTCTCATTCCTGCCTATCCCTGATAATCTTTTCCCCTTGTTAATCGAAAATCTATCGAGCTCTGCCTAAAAACATTCAAACATTCTGATTCCACTGCCTTTTCATAGAATCATAGAATCCCTACAATGCAGAAGGAGGCCGTTCGGCCCATCGAGTCTGCACCAATCCTTAGAATGAGCACCCCACCTAGGCCCAGGCCCCCAACCTATCCCTATAGCCCAGTAACCCTCCCTAACCTTCTGGATACTGAGGGGCAATTTAGTATAGCCAATCCAGCTAACCTGCATGGCTTTGGACTATGGGAGGAAACCGGGGCACCCGGAGGAAACCCACGTAGATACGGGGAGAAAGTGCAAACTCCACACAATCACCTGAGGCCGGAATTGAACCTGGGTCCCTGGCGCTGTGAGGCAACAGTGCTAACCACTGTGCCATCCCGGAAGAGAGTTCCAGGAAAAGACAGGAAGAGTTCCAGAGATTCATGACCCGCTGAGAGAAAATAATTCTCATCTCTACCTTAAATGACTGACCCCTTACTTTTTAACAATGACCTCTAGTTCTTAATTCTCTGAAAAGAGGAGACATCCTACCCACATTCATCTTGTCAATACCCCTCAGGGTATTAAAGGCTTTGTTCAAGTCTCCTCTTACTCTTCTAAACTCTAGTCTATACAGACCTAGTCTCTCCAACCTTTCTTCGTAAGACAACTCGCCCATTCCTGGTATTAATCCAGTGACCTTCTGTGAACTAACTGTTTCTAATGCTGTGATGATTGGAGGATTTTAGGAATATTGGCTTCTAAATATTGGGACAAGTTAAGTGTTAAACGCCTGGGGCTATTGTGTTTGACTGCAATGGTCATGTTTTTTTTTAATGATTTTGTTTTGTTTCCAGGAAACAGCAGATGAAATTGACCAGGAGAATGTGTGTTGACTGGGGAGGTCCCTGGGGAGTTAATGTGCTTTTGCAGCCTCCAGAGTTAATTTGTTTTTTGGGCAGATGAGGTCATTGCTGGGTGGAACCCAGAGAGGCAATGAATTTGGAGAAGTTTTAAGAGAGAGTGGAGCTGAGTTCTGATCTGGCTGACCCTGAAGCCACAATTCTTTCCCAGTAGAATAGTTTAAAAAAAGAATATTAATATTTTAAAGCAAAACAATCTTGTCTGAAGACGAGGAAGAGGCTGAAACAACCTCGTTGAAGCATCTCTTTGAAGATATTCAGCCAGAGTCTGAAGGTGTTCCAACCGTAGCCAAACCTGTTTATAAAGTAAGTATTACTCTATGCCCTGCTAATTTTAAGCTGGATTGAGAGCTGTATGTTACTTTTTTGGTTGTTTGATAGGAAGTTCTACAGTAGTGTTTAAAGTGTAATTGTAAGATGTTCTTTTCGGGTGTGAAGTTAAAAATCTTAATATTGTATTTATAATAAAGTTTTGTTTTAGAAATATCAAAGCCCTATTTTTTCATGCAATCATTCCTGGAGCGAATTATTCTTTTTGCACAGTCTTAAAATAAATTAAAATATTAGGGTTACGGTCCAGTGTCCTAGCCACTGTTGGGGTCTGGTCTGGCATTGTAATAATGCATTTACATATTTCCTTAAATAAGGAGACCAATACTGTACATACTACTCCAGATGTGAAGCATAACCTCCCTACTTATGTAATCAATTCCCCTCACAATAACATTCTATTAGCTTTCCTAATTACTTGCTTTATCTGTAGACTCGCCTTTTGAAATGAAATTAAATGGAAATGGCTTATTGTCACAAGTAGGATTCAAATGAAGTTACTGTGAAAAGCCCCTAGTCGCCACATTCCGGCACCTGTTCGGGGAGGCTGATACGGGAATTGAACTGTGCTGCTGGCCTGCCTTGGTCTGCTTTCAAAGCCAGTGATTTAGCCCAATGCTAAACCAGCCCTGGATCATTGTGATTCATGCACTAAGCCACCCAGATCCATCTGCACCTCAGAGTTCTGAAATGTCTCACCATTTAGATAGTAAGCTTCCTTTTTATTCAAAATGGGCAATTTCTCATTTGTCCGCATTGTACTCCATTTGCAGGATTTTTGTTCACTCACTTAACCTATTTGTGTCCCTTTGTAGCTTCCTTACGTCCTCTTCACAATTTACTTTCCTTTGTGTCATCAGCAAATGCAGCAGCCATACTTTTAGTCCTTTCATCATAACTAGAGTATTGCATCCAGTTCTGGGCATGGCACTTTGGGAAGGATGTTAACACATTGGAGAGGGTGTAAACAAGATTCACAAGAATAGTTCCAGGGATGAAGAACTTCAATATGAAGATATAGTGTGAAGTTCAGGTTGTTTTCCTTAGAGAAAGGAAGGTTGAGAGGGGATTTGATACAGGTGTTTAACATCATGAGGGGGTCTGGACAGAGTAGCTGGGGAGAAACTGCTCTCACTCATGAGAGGACCATGAATGAGAGGGCACAGATTTGAAATAATTAGTAAAAAAAGCAGAAATGATAGGACAAACTTGTTTACACAGCAGGTGTTTTCTGTTTGGAATGCACAGCCTGAGAGTGTGATGGATGCAGGTTTAGTTGAAGTATTCAGAAGGGAATTAGATTATTATCTGAAAAGGAAGATTGTGCCGGTATTCGGGGAGAAGGCAGGGGAATGGTAGTAGGTGAGTTATTCATTTGGAAAACTGGTGCAGGCATGATGGAGCAGGCATTTTGACCCAGCGACAGTGAAGGATCGGCGATATATTTCTCAGTCAGGATGGTGAGTGACTTGGAGGGGAACTTCATCTGGTGGGGTTCCCATGTGTCTGCTGCTCTTGTCCTTCTAGATGGCAGTGGTCATGGGTTTGAAAGGTGCTGCCTAAGGGGCCTTGGTGAGTTTTAATTTCAGATTTCCAGCATTCACAGTATTTTGCCATTGTAGAAGATTTGGGGTAAACTTTCTGGTCAATATCCTGGTACCATGTTATATTACCTTGTGTAATATATGTAACTCATTTGCCAAGATGATTCTGTACTCGATGTTCATTAACACTCAAAGTCTTAAGACCATAAGACCATAAGACATAGGAGCGGAAGTAAGGCCATTCGGCCCATCGAGTCCACTCCACCATTCAATCGTGGCTGATTTCAACTCCATTTACCCGCTCTCTCTCCATAGCCCTTAATTCCTTGAGAAATCAAGAATTTATCAACTTCTGTCTTAAAGACACTCAACGTCCTGGCCTCCACCGCCCTCTGTGGCAATGAATTCCACAGACCCACCACTCTCTGGCTGAAGAAATTTCTCCTCATTTCTGTTCTAAAGTGACTCCCTTTTATTCTAAGGCTGTGCCCCCGGGTCCTAGCCTCCCCTGCTAATGGAAACAACTTCCCTACGTCCACCCTATCTAAGCCATTCATTATCTTCAATTAAAGCAAATTGTTTATTGAGTAACGTTAACAAATAAACTGAGTTTTTTCTCTCTTCAACAACTAAACTAGAGATTAAATTAACAAGATTAAATATGTATTAACTAGGATTAACAACACCTGCACTCTGAGCTATCTCTCTCTACCTCTGGTTACTAGTCACTCCAAACAAAAAGAGACGGGAACTCGGCTTGAGTCTTCCTTTTATATCCATCTCTAGTGCTGCCATCTAGTGATTACCTGGCTGTTACTTCTGTATATTAACCCTTTATATACATACAGATATGCAGATCACTACACCGCCTGCTGCAGCAATCATCAAGGGCAGGAGCGGAACATTTGATGGAGCATTTAAAGGTCCATTGACCTCTGGTGGGAACTTCCAGTCTTGGGGCATATGGGACCAGAAAATTCCACCCTTTATGTTCCAGATTATGCACATACAGTTCGAATATCTGCTACAATATGAAGCAAATTATGGGACCAATTTCCCGATTGCAGCCAAAGCAGACGTCTTTTATCAGTTGGCTGCACTTTTTAAAATAAATCTCACTCAGTCTGAACTTGTTTCTTTACAATATTTTCATTGGCACGAGCAAATTCATCTCTGTTCGCAGATAGCAATGAATTTTGGCAGATTAGGGTTACTTGACTCGTTACAAATTCATTTTACTATATTCTAATAGCACTCACAAATATTCAGTTAAATCGTCATTCTTCCGTGTTTAATTTATCTACAAAATATTCTCCTTTACCCCCGAGGCTCAGAATAAACATTGTTAAGCATATGTTCTTCCAGCTCAATTATGACTTGCAAGGAAAATAGGTGAGAGATTTGGGAGGTTTATCAGGGGATTCTGAAGGGATAAGATTGATGAGCCAAAGCAGACAACATCATCCAAACAATTCTCATAATACAGCGGATGCAAGATTAGAAGAAAGAGCAGCAGCAGTCAACCATTCGGCCCCTCGAACCTTCTCCACCATTCAGTGAGATTATGGCTGATCGGATTGTGGTGTCTTCCCCAATAACCTTGACTTCCTGGTCAATAAAAAATCTGTCTAACTCGGTCTTGAATATATTCAATGGCACAACCTCCACTGCTCTCTGAAGAAGAGAATGTCAAAAGACTTAATAACCCTTTCAGAGAAGAAATTCCTTCTCATCTCTGTCTTAAGTGGGAGACACCTTGGGCGGAATTCTCCCCAAACGGCGCAATGTCCGCCGACTGGCGCCCAAAACGGCACCAATCAGACGGGCATCGCGCCGCCCCAAAGGTGCGGAATGCTCCGCATCTTTGGGGGCCGAGCCCCAACATTGAGGGGCTAGGCCGATGCCGGAGGGATTTCCACCCCGCCAGCTGGCGGAAACGGCCTTTGTTGCCCCGCCAGCTGGCGCGGAAATGACATTCCCAGGCGGCGCATGCACGGGAGCGTCAGCGGCCGCTGACAGTTTCCCGCGAATGCGCAGTGGAGGGAGTCTCTTCCGCCTCCGCCATGGTGGAGACCGTGGCGGAGGCGGAAGGGAAAGAGTGCCCCCAACAGAACAGGCCCGCCCGCGGATCGGTGGGCCCCGATCACGGGCCAGGCCACCGTGGGGGCACCCCCCAGGGTCAGATCACCCTGCGCCCCCCCAGGACCCCGGAGCCCGCCCACGCCGCCATGTCCCGCCGTTCAAAAGGTGGTACAATCCACACCGGCGGGATAGGCAATTTATCGGCGGGACTTCGGCCCATCCGGGCCGGAGAATCCAGCGGGGGGGCCCGCCAACCGGCGCGGCCCGATTCCCGCCCCCGCCGAATATCCGGTACCGGAGACTTCGGCAACCAGCGGGGGCGGGATTCACGATTCTCCAACCCGGCGGGGGGTCGGAGAATGACGCCCCTTGTGCGGGATTTTCTGTCGGGCGCCGGACAGAATGCCATGCTCCGGTGCCTCGACAACAACGTGAATACATTCTACACCGCACATAAAATAAACACCATTAGCATATCATTAACAGGTTCATCTCGGTATTCTCTGGGTATCCCATGTTGCTCTGTCTCCGCCAGGAGGAATTACCGATGGCGACAGGGGATGGGCAGTCGCGTTGGGGTGTCCAGGCACAGACTGCCATTGCCACTGTCTGCAAAGTAGCCACCTTGCTGCGCGCTCCACTGACCGCCCACTGTGGCCCGTGGTTGTATACAGCAACACCGGCCATATGTGTGCACCTACCCAACCCCCCACCCCAAACCCGTCCCGAGACCCCACCTTCATACCACCAACCTTCGCCTGAAGGCCTCCACCATGGACGCCACCCAAGCTCTCTTGCCTGGCTTGCCAAATGGTCGGCACCACCTCCTGAAGGTGGTTGAACCCCTCCAACTGCACCTGCAGGCACTGAATGGTTGCTGACACCCCTCATGTAGTCCTCTGCTCTGTGACTGCATCTCCATTTTCGATGGGACCGCCCTTTCCAGAAGCCCGAGACCTGTCCGGATGGTAGCTAATCCCTGGGTTCGGGCCATCCTCGAGGGTTCCTACCTCTATCTGATGTGCCGCTGCATGTGTGTGGTACACCCCAGATAGTGCCCCAGGATCCTCTTCACTTACATGCCCAACCAGGGCGAGTGTCTCTGGGATGGTTGAGGGTGTTGGAAGACAGCTGTGACGGAAAGTCGGTGTCGTCCCCGGACTGTTGTTCCAGGGTGTTGCAAGCTGGCATTTGGGGGCTCAGGTCGCTGTTTGTTGCTACCTCCTTGCTGGCCATGCCCTGGGTTTGTGGCTGGGGGCATAGGACACCAGAAGGACTCGGCTCATCGCCATGTGATCCTGCAAGATACAAGACATGACGCATAGCTGGATCGTAGGTTGGATTGGGGAGTTGGGGTGGTGTGGAAGTGGTGGGGTGCTGGGGTTGGGGTGGTGTGGGAGAGGTGGGGTGGGGAGGAGGGATTTTGGGGTGGTGTAGGGAAGGTGTGGTGGTTTGGGGGAGGTGGGGTGGTGTGGGGGAGGTGGGGTGGTGTGGGGGAGGTTTAGGTGGTGTGGGCAAGGTGGGGTGGCATGGGGAGGTGGTGTGGTGTGGGGAGGTGTGGAGAAGGTGGGGAGATGTGGGGGAGGTGGGTAAAGTGGGGTGGTGTGGGGAAGCTGGGTGGTGGGGGAGGTGAGTGCTGTGGAGTGGTGTGGGGGAGGTGGGGTGGGGGTGGTGTGGGGAAAGTGGTGTGGTGTGGGGAAGGTGGGGTGGTGTGGGGGAGGTGGGGTGGTTTGAGGAAGGTGGGATGGTGTGGGGGAGGTGGGGTGGTGGGGCAGGTGGGGTGGCGGGGAGGTTTGGGAGGTGTGGGGGAGGTGGGGTGGTGTGGGGGAGGTGGGATGGTGTGGGGGAGGTGGGGTGGCGGGGGAGGTTTGGGAGGTGTGGTGAGGTGGGGGTGGTGGGGTGGTGTGGGGGGGAGGTGGGGTGGGGTGGGGAATGTGGGGTGGTGTGGGGAGGTGGGGTGGTGTGGGGAGATGGGGTGGGGAATGTGGGGTGGTGTGGGGGAGGTGGTGTGGTGTGGGGAATGTGGGGTGGTGTGGGGAATGTGGGGTGGGGAGGGGAATGTGGGGTGGTGTGGGCAATGTGGGGTGGGGTGGGGAATGTGGGGTGGGGGAGGTGGGGTGGTGTGGGGAGATGGGGTGGGGTGGTGTGAGGGAGGTGGGGTGGTGTGGGGAATGTGGGGTGGTGTGGGGGAGGTGGGGTGGTGTGGGGAATGTGGGGTGGTGTGGGGAATGTGGGGTGGGGGGGGGAGGTGGGGTGGGGAAGGTGGAGTGGCGTGGGGCAGTTGGTGTGGTGTGGGGAGGTGGGGTGAGGGAGGTGTGGGGAATGTGGGGTGGGGAGGTCAGGTGGTGTGGGGAATGTGGGGGAGGTGTGCTTGTGTGGGGAGGTGCGGTGGTGTGGGGAGGTGTGGGGAAGGTGGGGTGGTGTGGGGAGGTGTGGGGGAGGTGGGGTGGTGTGGGGGAGGTGGTGTGGGGTAGGTGGGGTTGTGTGGGGGAGGTGGGGTGATGAGGGGAATGTGGGGTGGGGGAGGTGGGGTGATGTGGGGAGGTGGGGTGGTGTGGGGGATGTGGACATCAAAGGACACCACCGATTCAGTCCCAGGGTCAGCACTGAAATGGAGAATCCAGCCCCTTTTCTTTAAACTGTGTCCCTGGGCAAGATTTTCCAGTCCCCCAGCCGCGTGTTTCTCAGCAGCGCACCATTCGCTGGATTCTCTACTCCCACCGCTTATCAATGGGATTTCCCATTGAAGCCACCCCCACAGGTGGGGATGCGCTGCCGGCGGGAAAAGTGAACACCAACGGCCGGAGAATTCCGGCCCCTATTCCTTCACAATGTTCTTCCTCTCAGGATTCTGATGAAGGGCCCAAATAGAAATGTTAACCTTTCCTTCGATTTGAGCTGCTGACTGCCCTGCAGCGTATTTCCAGAACTTGCCACTCTTTAATTTTTTTACATAATTGCCCTGAAATAATACTGCTGATACCTCAAATACTTCCCCCACTGATAACTGCTGTCTGATCCAATCAAGTGACAACGCTAATATGCAGCAAGTAAAAGAGCGTAAAGTTATCTATTTCTTTTACCAATGCCTGATCCAAATTGACATTATCTGGGTCATAAAACATGCTTGTGAATGACTTAGCTCGTGGAGGAAATCCCCTTTGACATTAACTTCCTGCTCTCACGGCCTAAGATAATTATGATGCTAACCTTCCAGTAACAAGATGTTAAAAAGAGCCAATCATTGCAACCCAAAGAAATGAAGCCACATCGAGTACAGGATGAGCAACGTCAGTACCAGCTAAGGCTACATATTGGGTCAGCTTTCAGAGAACCATGGTTTCCTGAAGCACAGAAAAAAACCAACTAAGCAATGGGGTGGGGTTTGGGAGGGGCAGGATTACGAGAATTCACTATTCTTAAAATTGGCCTTGTACAGTAAGAAATTTGATCTTTGAAGATCACCTTACCGGTTTAAAAGAAACATTTGAAAAATTTCCATCCTTTGATTTTGACTTATGGCAATTCATTCGAAATAATCCTTAATCTCGAACACGGTCTCGAAACTTCTGATGATATATCCCAATGAGCTATTAAGGCTGAAGTTGGGGGACATACTGAGGTTGATGGGTTTTTGTAAGGGAAGAGTATTAATGGTTACAGAATCATAGATGGGATATTAAGATACAAATCAGTCAAAGCCTAAGTGAAAGGTGGTACATGCTTGAGGGGCTGAATGGCCTACTGATCTTATGTTTATGGCCTCTAAATATGGGGCTGGATTCTCCGCACCCCGACGCCAAAATCGCAGCTGGCGCCGGGGCGGAGCATCCAGCTTGACGTGGATATCGGGATTGGCGCCGGTTCGCCGATTCTCCGGGCACCAAAAACCGGTGTCACCGGGGGGTACGCCGCACCGCTGGGAGCCATTGCCAGAAGCCCATAACAACATCCTCCACGCCCCGACCGGGCGTGGCTTCTGACCCGGATGTGCGGGGGCCCGGATCTGCAGCAAAAGCTGCGAGATTTACTCTGGGTCCCTGCTAGCCCCTGCAGGGTTGGGAATTTGTGATCCTTTATTCCAGGATTTTCAGGAGTAAAACTCCACGGTTTTGACGCCGGCGTGGGACATAGTCCCAAAAACAGTGAATCCAGCCCATGGACATTCGGCAAATGGAAGCATCATAGATTTAGACAATCCCTACAGTGCAGAAGGAAGCCATTTGGCCCATCAAGTCAACACCAACCCTCAGAAGGAACACCCTACCTAGGCCTCCGCCCTATCCTCATAAACCCGCCTAGCCTTTGGAGACCAAAGGGCAATTTAGAATGGCCAATCCATCTAACCGGCATATCTTTGGACTGTGGGTGGAAACCGGAGCACCCGGAGGAGAACTTGTAAACTCCACAGAGAGAGTCACCTAAGACCGGAATGGAACACAGATTCCTGGTGCTGTGAGGCAGCAGTGCTAACCACTGTGCCACCAAGAGTGGAGAAGACAATTATTTAGAACAGAATCATTTTAAGTTTGCTGGGAATTAATTACATTAAAGCAATCTTTTTACTTGATTCTCAAAATGCTCAACAATACAGTAAGCATAGCTCAGCAGGTCGAGGGCTACATAGAACTGAGGAACATTACAGAGACATGATGAGATGATAAGTGATTAAACACAAAAATGCATCAATAGAACACAAGAAAATAGAAAGGGAGGTGCTGTTTCCCTTTTAAAATGAGAATATTTCAAATTTAACAATGCATTCCATCTCTTAGTGAATAAAAGTGCTAGAAGCTCGGATCAAAGTGCCAGGACCATCAGCAAGGCAATGAAAACTCAATAACAATGAAGTCTTTGGGTGCTATGGTTTAAGCATAATGAACTATCGCCATTATTACTATAATTGTATTAGCAGAGTTTACAATCCCACCAGTGCATAGAGCAGGCTATTTGCAGTTAAGCATATGTTCAATCCTCCTCCATACTTTTTCATCACAGGTTAACAAATTTCAAAAGGTGAAGAATATACAGCAAATTATAGGCGGAACTTAATATCACTCCCCAGTGATGAGTTTGGAGGCACGGAGTATTTAATCAAGCAGGAAGGTGGAGACCTCACTACCATCCCACGTCCACTCAATTGAGTCCGGGATGGACAGCTTTGGTTGCTGGCTCCATTTGCGGTGGGGGTCCCTTGTTTAAAGGCACTCATTGCCAGATCAAAGAACCCAGCATCGGGGAGGGTGAGCTTCCTCCTTGTCTCCTACCCCCTTACACCCATGATGCCCACCCCATGGCCCCATTCCCACCTTCACTCACCATTGGCCTAGGGACCCTCAGCCTCCAGTGGGTGCATTATTGGCAGATGCCACCTCTCCCGGTGGCACTGATGGCAATGGAGGGGCTCCAGCCTCTGATTGGCCATTAGCTCTCGGGGTACGGGATTTCCACCCGAGGCTCTTAATCATAGGGAAGGCCCGACCCTAGTATCTGAAGTGCCGGATGAGTACTGAATATGATGGACCTTCTCCAGCAAAAGCCTCATGGAGCTCCTGCCGGTTCTCCAGCCGGCAGGCTAGACCTCTGTCGTAAACATTAAATTCCACCCTATATGTTTTACTCCATTAACACCTCCAAATGTGAAATGTTCCCTATCAGACGGGTCATATAATTAATAGTTTGATAAATGTAATGGCATTTGAACACAATTAAATCAAATCGGAAATAAGTCATTATTCAATATTATGATGACATTTAGAAATACTTCTGAATGCTTCGTTTCCAAATTCTTACCATTATCATTCCACATTAAAATATTCCCAAAAAATTATTTTGTTTCCTATAATCAAATGAATCTACCTTGTGAAATCTGGCAACAAAAAGCAGACCAGAGATGCCTACACCTGTTGTCACCAATCCAAACTGCAAACTTAGACTTTCAGTGACTGATTGTCCTTTTGTCTTTCCGATCCTAAGCCCTCAGCCACATGCATTACAAGAAAGCTATTTAGTTCTCCATGATTCCATTAAATATTCAATAGACTATATTCCCTGTTATTTCTAGCGAACTGACTAAATTTTGATCGAAGCATCATATTAATCCTCTTCTGTTGCCATGTTGGACAGACTTTCCTTTTGCTTTAAAAAAAATCAGATACTGCGCAAGGTCCAAACTGGTCCAAGGCATCCAACTCTGAACAGTAAGTTGGTTACTCTTCCTTCTGTTTTTCTTTGTCTCTTCGCCACACGTAGAGAAGTAGCAGCAGTATGGCAAGGCAGACACTCGCTGGAATGCATGCGTAAAGGGGTTTCTTCAGCACCAGTAGGAACCAGATGGCACCTGCAGTCATAAACATAGACCATTAAATGCTATAGTCTTTGTCTTTTACAATGTTCACAGCACTCTCCTGAACAGACAGAAACTATTCCAATAGACAAGTAAAGGGATGGTTGCTTGTCCAAGGAAAATTCCAACATACAAAACGTGCATTATTTTGCTTTTATAGTTTTTTTTCATAGAACATAGAACATTACAGCACAGTACAGGCCCTTCGGCCCTCGATGTTGCGCTGACTTGTGAAACCACTCTAAAGCCCACCTACACTATTTCCTTCCATTTTGAGGGTGTTGACTCATATGCCTGACTTACTTGTTACCTCTCCGTTATCCTTCAGGCCTATGACCAAACTGTAAGTGTTGGCAGACCACACAAAAGTGTGAAAGACAACTCAACACATGCACTTTAATGAGATTCACGTGGAGTGGGAGCCCTGGTTGATTTTTACCTCTTTAGCCCAGAGGTACTGAAGTCAAATAGCACCCTAGCTGAGATAAGCCAAGTACAGCAAAACAACTTTGATTTGGGCAGCACCAACACAGCGTGATAGTTGGGTTAACAGTCTCAATGTGTCGAGTGAGAATTAGGCCAAACAGTCCAAAGCACTGTAAACAGGTTCCCCCAAATATGGGGAAGTTTGCTGCCTTATAAAATTCACTATTCTTTCGATTTTTCTTTTAGAGCATGAACATTTATGTCACTAAACGTGACCTTGAAAATACTTTTTGAAAAATTGCATTCCCTGAATTGGATTTTTGGGACTTCATTCCAAGTAGTTCTCGATCAGAAAACACACCATCCAGAGATTTCCAAATAGAAGGCATGTCCACGGAGTATAAATTGAAGGGTGTCCTGTTGAAATGATTAAACTGGCCATGTTTAGTTTGGTCAATGATATACAAGGGGAAGGTTCATACTGTGGACCAAGAGCAGTGCTTGTCTGGGAGTTTCAACTCCTGCGAATCCTGATGAATCAAGGGGTGGGTCAGGGTTCCCCCCAACCTGGTGGGCCAACCCAACCTGCCCAATTATTCGGGGTCAGGGTCATTTCAATAATGCTAACCTTTCCTGGTTGGGTTCCTAAATCGGCCAGGGAAGCCCAATTGAGGGAAAAAGTAAAATCACTGCAACACGTCAGCCATAATGTATTGGGGCCAGCTGTCTTCTGAAGAGGAGTATATTTTCTTTTCAATGGTCAGTCGGGTACTAATTTGATTAAACTCCCTACTAGGCCTTTAAAATGTAAATTCCACTTTCATGCACCATACCAACCTGAGCACCAAGAATGAATTTAAGCACCCAGGGCTTATGACAGGATGCACATCATCCAGAATGTTATATATTCCCAACTTACATTTCCTTTGATGCTCATCATATTTGGGTAAATCTAATGTCACTTCCAGCCCAAACTAATTGGCAATGGCAAGGAGACTGGGTTGTTGGTGAATCTCCAAAGAATTCTTCATCTGACCTCTGGAGTTAAGCTCAGAACTAGCAACGGCTGTGGTCTTTGTGTTGGAAAACTGAATCATGAAAAAAGGGGAAGACCATTTTGGGCTAAAGTTTGATAGCAGGACACTGGGGCACAAATTCAAACTGGCAAAGGGCTAAGGTCACAAAGTCTTCATACTGACTCACCATACACATGCAATGAACTTAAACTCAGACAAGAAAAGTCAGAAACAGAGGTAAAGTTGGAGGTGCAAAGAGTTAAGTAGAGAATATGCGCCTTGCCAATATTTCTTTGCACCTACTTTGGGAGAGCCTATTAATTAGTTACACCCCCTAAATGCCAGTTGAGAATTCTGCCCCCTACTTCCTCTAAGTAATGAAACCCTGAAAATGCGGTTGACATAATAATAATCTTTATTGTCACAAGTAGGCTTACATTAACGCTGCAATTAAGTTACTGAGAAAAGCCCCTCGTCACCACATTCCGGCGCCTGTTCGGGCACACAGAGGGAGAATTCAGAACGTCCAAATTACCTAACAGCACGTCTTTTGGGACTTATGGGAGGAAACCGGAGCACCCGGAGGAAACCTACGCAGACACGGGAGAACGTGCAGACTCCTCACAGACAGTGACCCAAATCGGGAATCAAACCTGGGACCCTGGCGCTGTGAAGCAACAGTGCTAACCACTGTGCTACCGTGCCGCCCCATTGAAGCCGAATCGACCAAATTGTTTGAAGCCAAATCATTGACTTGCACCTAAATTTTACACAGATCAGTATCTTGTGAGTTGGAATACGTAGGTTAGTGGTGAAGTTCTCATAAACAGCGGCCAAAGAAACACATCATTTTTAAATTGTAAATTGTTTATACACTTTCATTATGGAAGAAAAATAGAGCAAACCTGCGGACACGATTCCCGACAGTACAACTGTCCGTCCAGTGCTATACATTAAAACAGTAAGTGCCCAACTTCCAATCCCTTCTTTGTGATGGGTTGGTATATCTCAGATCAGGTAGAGCTCTAGGACAAGTTTGCAAGGAGCAGAACTTGGAAACCAGCTGAGGCTCCGGCATTTTAACGCTCTTCATCAACTTCTCCTTGAAAGTTTGTAAGAATTAAGTCTGGTGGCTTTAATTTTAGTCCCCAACTCATCCTGGATGTCTGGAAAGGTCTAGTGGCACATACCTCAGAGCCAGAAGCTCTGAGTTTTGAGTCCCTCCCCAGGACCTGTTGGTGTGTTGAAAGGATTTGCGGGTTGTTTGGATGGGAGAGGGGTTGCACGCTATTCAAAAGGGTAAAGACAGATGATTAAATTCCAAAAAGGATGCAATAATCCTGCAAGACAAAACCTCATCAGCCCTAGCCTTATCAAAAATGCTGTCTATGATTAGATAGTGGTGTTAAGTAGGATTGTGCTGATGGTTTACTTGTGCTAACTTTAGTCTCAGCCAAGCCATCAAGTTTATGTAGCAGTTGATGAGGATATCCTTTCCTGTCAATAAAAAGAGCTTTGAAACCAAGCTGAACCCTTCTGCCACCATTTTATAGTTCTCCTGAAATTAAATAAAATTTGTGGCGGTCACTGGCTTAAAAAAGCCGAATGGTATTTTGTTCAATTGGTCATTTTTCAAGACCTCACGTTGTCATTCATTGCAACAATTAGCACACAGAGGAACATAATAAAGACAGCTGGAACTGCCACCTAATACGGTATTTTTCGGACAGAATCCACAATTATCAGAACTAATCAGGCCTGTTTAAGTATTCATGTCCAAGTAATCAAAATCAGTATAAATTCTGCCTCAGCACTGGGTCAGCCCCACTGTATGCAAGTAAAAAGGCAGAAAATTCCTTGCTGATAAACACAGGAGATGGAAATTTCTACCTGATATGCCGTCCTCCTGAAATGCGACGTTGCTGAATAAGTTTCAAGGCTTCTTCTCCCATAGTACAATGGAGAGACAAGCACTTGCCATTCACCTGGAGTGTGCGGGCACAGCATTCAGTTACTAGAGCACTCGGAGTTTATCTACATCAGCACTGGTTTCCCTGCCAATACAGGAACCACCTCCATAACAGGATCATCATTGCCTCACACACTGCTGATTCGTCACTAATACAGAAACCACATAGAAAGCTTTTCCAGAATGCATCCCAACCCCCCCCCCCCCCCCCCCCCCCCCCCCAGGCTACTCCTTTAATGCACAACTGCCAGAAAACCTTCATCGTGTAATAGTTTTATGAAATACAATGTCATAATTAGGAGTAGGCAAAAGAGACAAATTAGAACAATATTACTATAATTTTCCTGGGAATTAATTCCATTCAGAGGCTTACAATGTATTTCTTCTTTAATGGAACCTTTTTATTTGCTTTTCAAAATTCAGGATGATACAGTGAGCACAGCATGCAGCGACCTTTACAGAATAAAAGAATAAAACAGAGGTGATTCAACGTACGTCAGTCTACAGATCAGTAAAAGACATTATGGTAGAGAGGGATGTGCTATTCTCTGTTATAATGAGAGTATTTGAACATTATAAGGAAGGTATTCCATCTCATAGTGGAAAGGAAACAGGTGCTGGAAACATGGCTCAAGGTGCCAGGAGAATCAGTAAGACATTTCCAACTCAATGGTGAACTCTAAACACAAAAAGACTATGATTTTAACACACGGACCATCACCATTATTACAACTGCATTGAAATTAACATCATTTACAATCCCACCACTGCACAAAGTGAGATGTATACAGGGAAAGCACATGTTCACTCCTCCTCGACATCTCCCAAGGATTTTTCATCACAGGTTAAAACATTTCAAATAAGTGCAGCTTCCCTTAACACAGGGACAGTAATGTTTACTTCCCTTAACATTTCAAATGCCTCCACCCATGCCCCCCCCTCCCCATTGGCCATATAATCAACTGTCTTACGAATCCAATGGCATTTCAATGCACAAAAATGCTTGTGATTATATAGCGCCTTTCCTGATCTCAGGATATCCCAAGGCGTTTCACAGCTACTGAAGTATTTTTGGAAGGTTAATCACTGTTGAAACGTAGGAAACGCAGTTGGCAAGTTGTGTGCAGAAAGCTCCCACAATCGGCATTATGATAGTGACCAGAAAATCTATCAAAGTGAGTTTATTAAATCTATTCAAGTTGAGTGAGCAATATTGAGCAGGACAGTGGAGACCTCCCCTGCTCTTCTTCAAAACAGTGTCATGGGATCTACAATGTCCACCAGACTCTTAGTTCAGCCTCTTGTCTGACAGTGCAGCATGCCCTCAGTACAGCAATGAAATATCAACCTTGTGCACAGATCTCTGATGGAGGGCAATGAGCATGGAACCATCTGGCTCCGAAGCACAAAAGTCTACCCACTGAGCCATGGTTGATGCCAGTCATAGAAAAATGACACAAAAGCAAAAAAACAGATCATAACCAAGAACCCTGTAACACCTCGAAATGCCCCCAGTTTTCAAATTCTTACCAAGTTCATCCTGCATTAAATAACTCATGGGAAATTGTTCGCAAATGTTTGACTCAAAACCAATAGTATACCTACTGAAAGTTGGATTTAATGTAGACCAAAGGTGCCTACATCTGGTTATTTCAATCCTGCCTGTCAAACTGTAAGCTGGGACATTCAGTATCTGAATGTCCCTGCACCTCTTTCAATCCCCCACCCCATCTATTCCTGCATTATTAGCTGCTTATTCCCAGCTGACCTTCTGAACTCAATGTATTAATCCCCTTCAGTAGGCATGTTGTACATACTCTCCTTTTACTTTTGTCTCTATGATGGTCAGACACTATTCATGATCCAAATTGGTCCCTCACGCCTGGAACTAGTAGTGTTGGTTACTCTGTCTTCTGTTTCTTTCTGTCTCTTTCCCAGATATATAGCAGCAGTAGCAGTAAGCCAAGAGTGCAGGCAGACGGTAAGCACAAAAAAGGTTCTTCTTTTAGGATCAGGAAGGAATACAGCTCACCTGCAGAGTCATAAATAAAGATAATTAAATGCACTATTGACCACCTTTTACAAAGCTCATAGCTTTTACCTGAACAGTACTCCTGGTTTTAAACACAGAAACTATTTGATGGGCCGTGTCAATGGGGGGACCACTCATTGAAAGTAAACTCCAACATCTTAAAACAACCCTTCATTTAGTTTATAGGTTTTTTTTCCTTCTCTGTCTCATGTTAGGTTGTTGAGCCACAAGCCTAACAACTTTCTTGTTGCCTTGCTCATTCTTCGTGTTAAGGCAAGACTAAATGTTGGCAGATAACAGGAGCACGAAGAGGACAACACAGCAAAGTCCACCTGCATCACCAGCAGATGTTCATCACGTGTATTTTCCTGTAACATTCACTGGATAGTGATCAGGGGTGGGAACCCTGGCTAATGTATACAGCCCTGGCTGAGATATGCTGATAAATGCAAAACGACGTAGGCTCGTGCAGCAGGTTCAACAGAGCTTCAGAGTTGGGCATCAAACCCAAGTATAAGGAGAAATTAGGTGGAGCTGACATAAAGCATTATTGAAAAGATGGCTTTTGGAACACACTGAACATGGGGCATTCCTAGTGTACATGGTTCAGCAGGGGACGGGTCAGCTAGTTCAGTTGGCTGGACGTCTGGTTCGTGATGCGGAGCAAAGCCAACAGCGCAGACTCAATCCCCGTACCGGCTGAGATTATTCAGGAAGGCAGCGCCTTCTCAACCTCGCCCCTCGCCTGAGGCGAGGTGACCCTCAAGTTAAATCACCACCAGTCAGCTCTCTCGCAAAAGGGGAGAGCAGCTTACGGTCCTCGGGACTGTGGCGACTTTCATTTTTTACCTGGTTCAGTGCTAAACCTGTCAAATATTGCTGTCAAATTTCAAGGGCTAATTAATTCACCACAGTCTCTTCAGCAAATGTTCTTTGATCGGGAATGGTTTCCTCTGGATTAAAAGCAGCCATTTAGCAGCTTGTGAGCAGCCCTTTTCAATCTGTGTTTTTAAAAGTGTTAGGAGAAAAGGAAAATCACAAAATGTTATTTTAATGAGAAATTAAGAAAAAAAGACTTCTGACTCACAATGGCTGCCCTGCATGCTGTTTCTGAACCTATGGCAAGAACACAAGTATGGTGTACCCTAAAACAGCTGCAGGCAGAGTAAGATCGTATTCTAGTGACAAACAAGGCATCCAGCCTTTGCTCCAGAGTCATCAGTAACTGAGTCATTCTGACATTTGCTTTTCCTGTGTAGATTAAATTATAGAGAACTAATGAATCAATGCTTCAAAGGTATCGGACCACCGCTTGCTGTGTTAAATTGAATCCGCATAGAGTCTGGAGTTCCCCTTCGAGAATCTGATTACATCCTGCACATAAAATATTTTGCAATTCTTCTGTTCTTTCATTGTATAAGCAGCAGAAAAGCAGATAGATTTATGAAAATGGTGAAAGGTTGAATTTTATTGAGAAAGCAGCAAAAGAGAAGCGTGAGAATATGGAGAGGCAATAATTAGTTAAAATCAGGGGGAGATTCAGCAATGAGACAGCCAGCAGACAGAAGCTGGTAACCATCTCAGGCCATTTAGGGTGAAGTGCTAGCTACGAATGATTACGATAGTGGGACTTCGGGAGACTTGATTCCGCAGCTTGAGAATTTAAGTAAATTTCGAGCCGAAGAGGGATTTAGTTTGGATTCCGAAACCTTGCCACAAGCTGCTGTTGTACAGCTTGAAAAGCTAATCCCAACTCCATAAATCATACCAACAACATTGCGTCTCCCCTTTGATCTATTCTGCTGGGTGTTAGCAGGCAATTATATGAATGGACTACTTTGAACTGGATCATCAGCTTTGTTCAATAAAGTAACAACCTACCTATTAAATATTTATTTATAACCCACTAACAAAATAACTGTGCTGGGAGTTATAGAAGAAACAATTTTATGCAATATGATTCTGATATTCAGAATGGCAACAATAAACAACAAGCCTATCTTGCCATGACTGTAATATATAACCCAGCAAAACTTTGCAAACAGCTAACAAGTTACTCAACTCAACCAACACCACCAGATAGATTGGTCATTCATCTCACTGCTGTTTACAAGACTTTTCTTGGCTCACATTTGTCTGTCTTTGCCCACATAACTTTACACTTTAAATGTACCTTATTGATCATGAAGGACTTTTTAAAAATGAAAGGTGCTATATAAATGCAGGATCTTGCTTTTGTTACAATCCCAGCTGATGTTGTTACTGGACAGCCAGGACCCAGAGTAGAACCCTGCTCAATAGATCCAACGTTTTATTTTTTGTTTAGAGACATGGATGAACGTAGTCACAGAATTGTCAATTAACTTTCAACAAAAGGAAAATATCAACGACAATACACTACTCCTTCATCCCAGCTAAACCTTTGCAGATAAATAGAGTTGCAAGGATAACACAAGTTATAAAATCTAATACTCTAATGTTTTCAGAAAGTTTACAGTCCATGTAAGGCCATAGGCGAACTGTGGTCAGACACACTGCGCTCTGAAACCAAGTGACAGAATCATCGAATCATAGAATTTACAGTGCAGAAGGAGGCTATTCGGCCCATCGAGTCTGCACCGGCTCTTGGAAAGAGCACCCTACCCAAGGTCAACACCTTCACCCTATCCCCATAACCCAGTAACCCCACCCAACACTAAGGGCAATTTATCATGGCCAATCCACCTAACCTGCACATCTTTGGACTGTGGGAGGAAACCGGAGCACCCGGAGAAAACCCACGCACACACGGGGAGGATGTGCAGACTCCGTACAGACAGTGACCCAAGCCGGAATCAAACCTGGGACCCTGGAGCAATTGTGCTATCCACAATGCTACCGTGCTGCCCTCCACAATGCTACCGTGCTGCCCTCCACAATGCTACCGTGCTGCCCAGATGTCACCCAAAACAACGTCTGTAGACTTCTCATCAAATTCCTCCCAGGTGCTTGTCCCACTAGGAGACAACTCGCCTCACGAGATCTCTGACTTTCACACGTGGGTTTCCAAACTTCAGTCTCGAAGGCCACACTTTGAAATCTTCTTCCGCACAATGTTTTATCTCGGATACTTCACCAAGAATTCACATACTATGGGCGTCATTCTCCGACCCCCCGCCGGGTTGGAGAATCGCCGGGGGCTGCCGTGAATCCCGCCCCCGCCGGTTGCCGAAGTCTCCGGTACCGGATATTCGGCGGGGGCAGGAATCGGGCCGCGCCGGTTGGCGGGCCCCCCTGCTGGATTCTCCGGCCCGGATGGGCCGAAGACCCGCCGATAAATTGCCTGTCCCGCCGGCGTGGATTAAACCACCTTTTCAACGGCGGGACAAGGCGGCGTGGGCGGGCTCCGGGGTCCTGGGGGGGGCGCAGGCCGATCTGGCCCGGGGGGGGTGCCCCCCGCAGTGGCCTGGCCCGCGATCAGGGCCCACCGATCCGCGGGCGGGCCTGTGCCGTGGGGGCACTCTTTCCCTTCCGCCTCCGCCACGGTCTCCACCATGGCGGAGGCGGAAGAGACTCCCTCCACTGCCCATGCGTGGGAAAACTGTCAGCGGCCGCTGACGCTCCCGCGCATGCGCCGCCCCGAGATGTCATTTCCTCGCCAGCTGGCGGGGCAACAAAGGCCGTTTCCGCCAGCTGGCGGGGCGGAAATTCCTCCGGCGCCGGCCTAGCCCCTCAATGTTGGGGCTTGGACCCCAAAGATGCGGAGCATTCCGGACCTTTGGGGCGGCGCGATGCCCGTCTGATTGGCGCCGTTTTGGGTGCCAGTCGGCGGACATCGCGCCGTTTCGGGAGAATTTTGCCCATGGTTTCAGCCTCCCCTTTTAGTATTCCTCTGCCCTGGATCATCATGTTCATTCAAGTTTCCACACATTCTTTCAGGTACCCAGCCATGCCAACAGAACACCACTGCTTCACAGGCTCTGTTACAGTGTCACCAGCCACAGGATCATCATGGAAGCACAGTTTCTTGCTTTACCAACTTTAAATCTGGGGGGCGATTCTCCGAGCCCCGCGCCGGAGAATCGCCGCAACCGCACCACGACGCCGGCGCGCAATTCTCCAAGGTGCGGAGAATCTGCGCCATTTGCACCGGCTCGTTTGACGCAGCGCCGACCGCGGGCCGCTGGAATCGGCGGGGCCGCTGATTCTCCGGCCCAGATGGGCCAAGCGGCCGCGCGTATACGACAGAGTCCCGCCAGTGCCGTTCACCCCTGGTTGCTGCCAGTGGGAACTCTGCGTGAAGGGTCGGGGGGGGGGGGGTGGGGGGCAGCCTGTGGGGAGGGGAAAAGCAATCCTTCACCGGGGGGGCCTCCGATGGGGGCTGGCCCGCAATCAGGGCCCACCGATCGGTGGGTCGGCCTCTCTCCCCCCCCCACCCCCCCGGGCCTACTTTGTTGCGCGGGCCGGCCCCTGAATACCGACGCCATGTTGAGTTGGGGCCAGCGCGCTGCAGAAGTCCCCCGCGCATACGGTTGGCGCGGCCCAACTGCGCATGCGCGGGTTGGCGCGGTGCCCATTTGGCGCCGGGAAGGGAGGCTGGAGTGGCGTGAACCGCTCCAGCGCCATTCTGGCCACCTGCGGGGGACAGGATCGGTCGTACCCGGGCCCGTTTCGCGCCGTCGTGAAACGCAACGGTGTTCACGACGGCGCGAACACTTGGTCTCCATTTTGGAGAATCGCCCCCCTGATTCCTGCAGCTGCCCTTTTAATTCAGAGCCCTTTCTCTTCTGTTTGCTTTAACTTCACGGACAGAAACTTGTTTCTTTTACTTCACAATCCTCCTGGAACCGTCCTCTGTCCCATTCCCTAGTTTCTGGAACTTTCTGTCCTTTAGCTTCTGGGGCTTGCCTTCTGTCCTTTTTGTTGTCCCGTCTTACTGGCAATTTCTGTGGAAAGCTTCTTGCCTCTGAGTTGCCTGGTTCAAACTGACTCGATTGTTTCTGCTTTTCAGTGTGGACCTCTGGTTGCTGAGCAACAGCTTATTCTTTTCAGCCCTATAATTGCTTATACATTGTAAAACTTCCATTACAAAGCAGGCAAAGTTTAAAGTGGTGCTAAAACCTGTAGACTTTTGTAAACCTGTGTTTAAACGCAGCTCAACTGACATTTTAACCCTCAGCACACAAATGCAAAAACACAAAAATTAAACTTCAACTTGTACCTTACCTCCAACTCGTACAATACAAATGTAAATTACGGGTAGCAAGGTGGTGCAGTGGTTAGCACTGCTGCCTCACGGCGGCGAGGACCCGGGATCGATCCCAGCCCCGGGTCACTGTCTGAAGGAGTTTACACATTCTCCCCGTGTCTGCGTGGGTCTCACCCCCACAATTCAAAAATATGCCGGTGAATTGGCTACGCTAAATTGCTCCTTACTTGGAGAAAAAAAATTAAAACAAAAGAAAGACAAATATAAATTACTTAAGCTATTTCTATTTCCAAACACTTCCTTAATTTTTATAAATGATAAAATGTTTCTGATTTTAGCTGTGGTGCCTAGGGTACTTAACTGGCCAAAGGTTTGCAGTTGAAGTAACGTAGAGCTCAACAGCGTTTTGAAAGAGTAACTTGCTCAACAGCATTTACCATCTGTACATATGCAGTTAAAGAAGAAAATCAAGAAGTTATCCTGATCCTCCAGATGCTTCTCCACACCGGTATTTCACCAAGAGCTTCATCAATCACCGGCCGGATGCTCCGTCCCGCCGCGCCACATTTCTGCCTCAACCTGCCGGCGGGATGCTCCGTAACACCGGCCGGTCAATGGGGCTTCCCATTGTGGGGCAGCCCCACGCCGTCGGGAAACCCCCGGGTTGCCGGCGAGATGGAGAATCCCACCCCACATATATGGGAGGGTGTGAATTTGCAGTATTTATGTAATAGATATCCACAACATACACCAGAGAAAGTTAGAGCTTGTCCATTCAAGTGTAAGTGAATTTTTAATCAGAAAAGTAATTCACGATCATGCTCAAATGACCTCTCTAGTTGAAAATTAATATTTAAAAGTGTAAAGTCTCATACCTTCAAATTTACTGTTTCTTTCTGCCTCTTTTATCTCTCTCTCTCAATCTCAGCTTTCTTTCTTTCTCTTTATTTTGAAATCTGTACATGATTTGGCACTAAATTAACTATTCTAAATGATATCACGTGGTTTAGATTATGTGTCTCACTAAAGATTCTTTAATTTGTTTGGTTAAAGACACCCACCATTGCCTTCCCTGTTCATCGCTGACTGTGAAATCTGAGCTCATAGAATCAGAGAATCCCTACAGTGCAGAAGGAGGCAATTCAATCCATTGAAAGACCATCCCACACAGGCCAAATCCCCCCCCTTTTCCTGCAACCCCACCTAAGGGACAAATGGCATGGCCAATCCACCAAACCTGCACATATTTGGAATGTTGGAGGAAACCAGAGAACCCAGAGGAAACCCACACAGACACGGGAAAAACATACAAACTCCACACAGGTCACCCAAGGTGAGAATCCGAAGGGTCCCTGGCGCTGTGAGCCAGCAGCGCTAACCACTGTGCCATCATGCCACTCCAAAATGATGCATATTAACTTTGAGACTCACACCACCATCTTCTCCCACCCCTTGACTTCCCTCCATCACCCCAGAACTACCAGAATCACCTGAGGATCATCACAACTCAAGTGAGGGACAAGGTTGAGAAGGTGGGGACTTCATGAATAATCTCAGCCAGTATGGGAATAGAACCCGTACTGTTGACCTTGCTCAGCATCACAAACCTACTGTCTAGTGTACTGAGCTAAATCAGCCCCTAACTAATGTCTAATGTCATTAATGCTGAAAAACTGAGATATATAATTTATCCACAAGTCCTTGCATGTAACTGTAATTGTTAAATACAATACATCACATAATAATATATACTTTTAATTTAAAGTACCCAATTCTTTTTTTTCCTGTTAAGGGCAAATTAGTGTGGCCAATCCACCTATCCTTTACATCTTTCTGTGGGTGAGACCCACGCAGACATGGGAAGAATGTACAAACTCCACACTGACAACGACCCGGGGCCGGGATCAAACCCAGGTCCTCGGCGCCGTGATGCAGCAGTGCTAACCACTGTGCCACCCTCACATAATAATATTTAAGGGTATAGATCTTGTTTAGTGCTTCAATGCAATTTTTAAAAAATAGTCAACAGTAAAAGGATACTTGAAACAAGCTTTGTGGTGACTAAAGGTTTAGTCAACTGGTTTTCAGAAGAGTCAGATGGAATAAGATGGAGATTGAGAGACACAGAGGTCCAGAACTTAAGGCCTAGACATTGAAGACCTAGCTGCCAATGGTAGAGTGAAGGGATACTGACTATATGCAGAATGGATGTTTTCCCTGGTTGGGGAATCTAGATCCAGGGGACACAGTCTCGGGATTCAGGATAGATCATTTAGGACTGATCTGAGGAAAAATATCTTCACTCAAAGGGTAGTGAACTTGTGGAATTCACTACCACAAAAGGCTGTGGAGCCAAGCCACTGAAGGTACTGAAGAAAGAGATAGATCATTTTTTAATGGAAGGAGATGGTTGGTGAGGAGCATAAGGCAGTGTTGCAAATGGCCTTGCCTGATGGTGGTGTAGAAGTGTTTCGCTTTTACTGTCTCAGAGTAACGGCAAGGTGTAAAACAGAGTTGTTTTGAAACTCCTCAGTACCATACCAATCATTACTCTCCGGCCCTGAGTTTGTGGGGTCATGTGAGAGGACACCTCATATGTATGGGTCAGGCAAGCACACCTTTAACCCCTGGCTGCTTAACACTCTGCAAACTGCGAGATGGTGCTTGTCTAGGCCCTTGACCCATGATACCATCAACATCCCCACTTGATGAGACAATCTGGGGAACGTTTTTCTTTATTCTTCAGTATTCCGGATGGTTCGTGTGGCCTGGGTCTCCCTGGGCCATCAGTCCTGATGGATCACCTCCCCACCTTTTATGTGCAGATACTCCCCTTGCTCAAATTTTGGGCATTTTTCAGCACGTACCGGCAGGGCTTTTCCAGAATGATCCAATTACCTATGCAATTTTGGCGAGGCAAGTAACACATGTTACAAGTTACTTCCCTCGTGTACTTTCCGTTTGAGCTGGGTTTTTACTTTAATGACGAGAGCTGGTTCAAAACTTGCAGATCTTTTCAATAATGAAAACCACATTTTAAAAATGCTTTCGTTTACCAAGCCTCTGGGACTGGCTGGTTACGAGAATGCATGAAATCGGCGAAGTAAACAGCAGTTTCCTATACGCAGTAAATAAAACAGAAGCATAAATTTGATCTATGTTCTATGTTGAAATTCTCCCATCACCTCATCAGCTTCCTCTGTGATTTTACAAATGTCAAACCAATTCCCACCTAAAATGTATAATGGATGAAAAATTGCTCAATTTATGCCATTTGATTGTACGTCTGGAATCATGAATCTTATCCAGTTTTGTTCACTGGTCTTATTATTGAAACTGATATCATGTAAGAAAATCATACTTAAAACCAAAGAATAGAACCATAGAACACCTACAGTGCAGAAGGAGGTGATTCAGCTCATTTAGTCTACCAATCCACCTAACCAGCACTTCATTGGACTTGTGAGAGGAAACCGGAGCACCCGGAGGAAACCCACGCAGACACGGGGATGAAGTGCAAACTCCACAGTCACCCAACACCGGAATTGAACCCGGGTGTCTGGCGCTGTAAGACAACAGGGTTCACCACTGTGCTACCATGCCGTATCTTAAGGCAACAAGCTACAGTATTGTATTGATAAGCTTTTCAAATATACTGCCTTCAGTTCCTCACACTAACCCTCCCAGTGAGCGACCTGTGATAACATTGAATTCTGTCTTCAGTAACAACATGGGCGAAATTCTCCGGAAACGGCGCGATGTCCGCCGACTGGCACCCAAAACGGCGCAAATCAGTCGGGCATCGCGCCGCCCCAAAGGTGCGGAATGCTCCGCATCTTTGGGGGCCGAGCCCCAACCTTAAGGAGCTAGGTCGGCGCCGGACGAATTTCCTCCCCGCCAGCTGGCGGAAAAGGCCTTTGGTGCCCCGGCAGCTGGCGCGGAAGTGACATCTCCGGGCAGCGCATGCGCGGGAGCGTTAGCGGCCGCTGACGGCATTCCCGCGCATGGGCAGTGGAGGGAGTCTCTTCTGCCTCCGCCATGGTGGAGACCGTGGCGAAGGCGGAAGGAAAAGAGTGCCCCCACGGCACAGGCCTGCCCGCGGATCGGTGGGCCCCAATCGCGGGCCAGGCCACCGTGGGGGCACCCCCCGGGGCCAGATCGCCCCGCGCCACCCCCCAGGACCCCGGAGCCCGCCCGCGTCGCCTTGTCCCGCCGGTGAGAGAGGTGGTTTAATCCACGCCAGCGTGACAGGCATTTTAGCGGCGGGACTTCGGCCCATCCGGGCCGGAGAATCGCGCGGGGGGTGCCCGCCAACCGGCGCGGCGCGATTCCCGCCCCCGCCGAATATCCAGTGCCGGAGACTTCGGCAACCGGCAGGGGCGGGATTCATGCCAGCCCCCGGCGATTCTCTGACCCGGCGGGGGGTCGGAGAATCTCGCCCCATATCTGTGGATAAAACTGGAATACTGGGCGGGATTCTCCCATCGCGTGGCTAAATGTTGACGCCGGCGTAAAAATGGGAGTGCTTTACTCCGGCGTCAACAGGCCTTTTGGCGCCTGATTCTCCGGGCCACAGGGTACCAGCACGGCGCTGGAGTGGTTCATGCCGCTCCAGCTGCTGATCCTGGCGTCAACTGAGCGCCGCGGGGTCCGCGCATGCGGAGTGGCACCAGCGCCAATGAACACATGCACAATGGCTCCCTTCTCCGCGCGGCCCCGACGCCAAATGGCGTAGGGCTACAGGGGCCGGCACAGAAGAAAGGAAGCCCCCAGCCTGAGAGGCCGGCCCGTCAATCGGTGGGCCCCGATCGCGGACCAGGCCACACGGAGGCCACCTCCCGGGGTTGGACCCCTCCTCCCCCTTCACAGGCCGCCCCCGGACCCTTCAACGCTGAGGTCCCGCCGGCTCAGACCATGTTAGAACGGAGCCGGTGGGTGTCAGGTGTTTTGCCACGGCCGTTCAGCCCGGAGAATCGCGGGGGGGCCGCGTAGAGCGCCCCCGACCGGCGCCGCGGCGATCATGCCGGCCCCAATGGCGCCGATTCTCCGCTCTGCGGAGAATCGAGTCCCGGCGCGATTCGCGTAGCCCCCTGCTGATTCGCCGACCCAGCGCGGGGTCGGAGAATGCCGCCCACTAAACTTCCAAACACCTTCAGTGAAGCTCATGAAAATATTCAAACATTTGCCATTATTTTGTACTTTCACAGAAAAACCTCTATGAATCAATTGGCTGAGTTTGGTCCATTACAATTCAATAACATGGGAGAAAACGCGGGCTGCTTTGGTCCATTGGGTGAATGGGCTTGAATGAGTTTACATGGATCAGTGCCTGTGCAGCAGGTCCCATTAGTTGATTAATTGTCCAACAACAACACAAAACCAAAATACTGCAGATGCTGGAAATCTGAAAGAGAAACAGAAAATGCTGGAAACACTCAGCAGATTTGGCAGCATTTGTGAAGAGAGATTTCTGGTCATTGATCTTTCGGTTCCGATGAAAGGTGCTTAACCCGCAACATAATTCAGTTTCTCTCTACAGATGGTGCCTGACCTATTCAATTGCTCTAGCCAGATTGACCACATTTACAGAACCAGCCCACAAGGCACCATAGGCATTGGTCAGGTGCGGGGGAGAGGCGGATTTTGTAACCACAAAGAGACTGAGTCACTGGGCAGCCAGAGTTGAGCCCTCTCCACATAATATCATGCAGCAAGCAATCAAATAAGGCAGTTTAGTGTTCAAAACATGAGTTGCATGAAAACTCCACATATTAATCCAACATGCAGAAAAGCAAAGGGGGTAAGAGGGCCAATCCATGGCTTACAAAGGTGTAGTGCCATCAATTCACTGCAAGACGATGAGAACGAGTGAACAGAGGCTTTATTAACCGAGAACTTGCCTGCCTGTGAGTTCAGTAACAATGAGTGCCGCCCACAGGTGGCCAGGTCTATGTACAGCCCCGGGGGGGGGGGGGGGGGGGGGGGGGGGGGGTCGGAGACAGAGGCAGAGCCCTGTACGATACATGGTGGTAGATCGTATTACTATTTCCTGGTCATAGGTCACAGTACTATACAGACAGGGTAGATTGTATTACCATTGCCTGGCCATAGGCCACAGTACTAAACAGACAGTTTATACTATGGTGAATACATTCACCACATTCACCCCCTGTTAAAAAAAATGAAGTCCGGCGGGGGTGAGATGGGATCATCATATATTCAGTCTATCTGGAGGCCGGATTGTTCTTTTGGACCTCCTCAGCTTTGGCGGTGCGGCAGGTGCCGGCGTTGCAGTTGATAACTCCGAGAGCGTGTTGTTTGGAGCATCAGTCCGGCGTGTTGGCGTCGGTTGAGGGGAGGGCGTAGGCAGGGGGGTGGTGGATGGCGGCAGTGTAGGCACGGGACAGTACAGGAGCCCCAGGGGGGGGCGTAAGGAGCGTGGGGGGTGGCGGTAGGCGGCGGGGGCAGGGCGCGTTGGCCAGGGTACCAGCGGGCGCCAGGTCCCGTAGGGAGACCGTATCTTGCCGGCCGTCTTGGTGCGCGACGTAGGCGTATCGGGGGATGGCGTTGTCAGCCAGGATGGAAGCGAGACCCCGGAGATGGACTTCCTAGGGAAGACAAACACACGGTCGCGAGGGGTCTCGTTCGCAGCTGTGCAGAGGAGCCATCTAATGGAGTGAAGCGCGTCGGGGAGGACCTCCTGCCAGCGGGGAATTGGGAGACTTCTAGACTGGAAGGCAAGAAGAAAGACCTTCCATACCGTCGCGTTCTCCCTCTCCACCTGCCCATTTCCCTGCGGGTTGTAGCTCGTAGTCCTGCTAGAGGCGATGCCTTGACTGAGCAGGTACTGATGCAGCTCATCGCTATAAACGATGTGCCCCGGACACTGTGGATGTATGCAGGGAAACCGAACAGGGTGAAGATGCTGTGCAGTGCCTATATAAGTGGCCGAGGTCATGTCGGGACAAGGGACTGCGAAGGGGAAGTGGGAGTACTTGTCAATGATGGTCAGGAAGTATATATTGTGGTTGGTGGACGGGAGGGGCCCTTTGAAGTCAATACTGAGGCGCTCAAAGGGCCGGGAGGCCTTTACCAGATGAGCCTTGTCTGGCCGGTAGAAGTGCGGTTTGCACTCTGCGCAGACGTGGCAGTCCTTGGTCATGGCTCTGACCTCCTCGGTGGAGTAGGGCAGGTTGCGGGCCTTAATAAAGTGTGTCAGCCGGGTGACCCCGGGTGACAGAAGTCATTGTGGCTAGCCCGAAGTCGGTCATCTTGCGCACTGGCGCATGTGCCACGGGACAGGGCATCTAGGGCTCGTTGAGCTCCCCAGGACGATACTTGATATCGTAATTGTAGGTGGAGAGTTCGATCCTCCACCTCAAGATTTTGCCATTTTTAATTTTGCCCCGTTGTGCGTTGTCAAACATAAAGGCTACCGACCTTTGGTCGGTGACGAGGGTGAACCTCCTACCGGCTAGGTAATGCCTCCAGTGCCGCACAGCTTCCACGATGGCTTGCGCTTTCTTCTCGACAGAGGAGTGTCGGATCTCGGAGGCGTTGAGGGTTCGGGAAAAGAAGGCTACTGGCCTGCCCGCCTGGTTGATGGTGGCGGCCAGGGCGATGTCTGTCGCATCACTCTCTACCTGGAAGGAGACGGACTCGTCCACCGCGTTCATTGCGGCCTTGGTGATATCGCCCTTGATGCGGCTGAAGGCCGAGCGGGCCTCAGCCGTCAGGGGGAATATCATGGCTTTAATAAGTGGGCGGGCTTTGTTGGGGACCCACTGGGCATAGTAGGAGAATAGCCCCAGGTATTGTTTGAGAGCCTTGAGGCTGTGGAGAAGGGAAAATTCCGTGAGGGGGCGCATGCAGTCGAGGTCGGGCCCTAGGACTCCGTTTTCCACGACATAGCCAAGGATGGCTAGCCGGGTTGTGCGGAAAACGCACTTCTCCTTGTTATATGTGAGGTTGAGGGATTGGGCGGTTTGGAGGAACATCTGAAGGTTGGCGTCATGGTCCTGCTGATCATGGCCGCAGATGGTGGCATTGTCCAAGTATGGGTATGTACCCCGCAGCCCGTACAGGTCCACCATTCGGTCCATCGTTCTCTGGAAGACCGAGACTCCATTAGTGACGCCGAAAGGGACCCTGAGGAAGTGGAAGAGTCAGCTGGCTGCTTCAAAAGCCGTAGAGTGGCGATCTTCCGGGTGGATCAGAAGCTGGTGGTAGGCTGACTTCAGATCTACCATGGAGAAAACCCAGTACTGCGCGATTTGGTTGACCATCTTCGCTATGTGGGGTAGGGTGTACGCATCCAGTTGTGTGAACCGGTTAATTGTCTGGCTGTAGTCCACAACCATCCGATTCTTTTCCCCAGCCCTGACAACTACCACTTGTGCCCTCCAGGGGCTGTTGCTGGCCTCGATGACCCCGTCCCTCAAAAGTCGCTGGACCTCTGACTTGATAAATGTCATGTCTTGTGCACTGTATCGTCTGCTCCTGGTGGCGACGGGTTTACAGTCGGGGGTGAGATTCGCGAAAAGCGGGGGCGGGGGGCGGCCTTAAGGGTCGCAAGGCTACATATCGTGAGGGGGGGTAAGGGTCCGACGAACTGTAGGGTCAGACTTCGGTGACTGCATTGGAAGTCTAGTCCAAGCAGTAGGTGAGGGAGGACATACAGTTTAAATTGGGTGTACTCTGAGCACTGTGTCGCAAGGTTCGCGACACAGTACCCCAGGACCTGCACCGAATGGGATCCGGAGGCAAGGGAGATTGTCTGGGACGTGGGGTAGATGTGGTGGGAGCAGCGCCTGACCGTGTCGGGGTGGACGAAGCTCTCTGTACTCCCAGAGTCGAAAAGACAGGGGGTCCCGTGCCCGTTGACCCGGGCGACCATCATTGAATTTTTCAGGTGCTTTGGCTGCGGCTGGTCGAGGGTGACTGCGCCGGGCTGCGGGTAGTATACGTGGTTGGAGGTATCGGAGTCACAGGATGGCGGCCCCCACGAGTCGCACGTGTCGGGCTGAGTTGAATATGGCGACCAAGATGGCCGTCCCCATCGATTGCACGTGTCGGCTGGTTTTGAAGATGGCGGCCAAGATGGCTGCCCCCATGAGTCGCCTGTGTCGGGCTGCATGAAAGATGGCGCCCCCTCCCTACGAGTTGCACGAGGTGGATGACGCGTCTGAAGGGGGCGTTCCCGGCCAACACGCAGCCACATTGCGGGGCCTGTGGGCCTGTGAGTCCGTGGATCGGGCCTGGTACGCTTTAGACTTCGGGGATTTATGTCGGGCCAGGCAGACTCTGGCAAAATGTCCCTTTTTGCCGCAGTCGCTACATGTTGCGGTGCGGGCTGGGCAACGCTGCCGGGGGTGTGGCCCTGACTGCAGAAGTAGCACGGCGGACCCCCGGTCTGGACGGGCAGACGCGCGGCACAAGCCTGTGACGTAGTCGGACCTGGTGAGGGCCGCGTCGGTGGTGCCCACGAGGGGTTCGCTGGGTCTGCGGGGAATGCGCTGAGGCTCTTGTAGGCCACCTCTAATGAGGTGGCTAGTTTTACCGTGTCCTGCAGGTTCGAGGTCCCTTTTTCCAACAGTCGCTGCCTGACATAGACCGGATCCCAGTCACGTAGGTGTCCCTGATCTGCAGCTTCATGTGCTCCTCGGCCTTCACATCCTGGTAGTTGCAATTTCTGGCGAGTAGGGTCAGGTTCTCCAGGTACTCGTCCAGCTATTCCCCGGCGCGTTGATGGCAGGTAGTGAGAAGGTGCCGCGCGAACACCTCGTTTACGGGCTTCACGAAACGCTCCTTCAGCGGTGCGACATCGTACGTGTCGGCTTTCTCAATCATCACGGAGATTCGATGGCTCACCCGGGCGTAGAGGAGGCGCAGTTTGAGGGCGTCGGAGGGAGGCGTTTCAGAGGCGTCGAGGTAGGCCTCGAAACAGCGGAGCCAGTGGGAGAAGATCTCCCTAGCTTCTGTCGCTCGTGCGTTGAGGTCGAGTTTATCAAGCTTTAGAGCGGCTTCCATAGTGATGTCTTCGGTTAATAAACTGTAGTACCATCAATTCACTGCAAGACGATGAGAACGAGTGAACAGAGGCTTTATTAACCAAGAACTTGCCTGCCTGTGAATTCAGTAACAATGAGTGCTGCCCACAGGTGGCCAAGTCTATATACAGCCCGGGGGGTATGGGGGGGGGGGGGGGGGGTAGAGCCAGAGGCGTAGCCCACCAGGGCTCCTGTACAATACATGATGATAGATCGTATTACTATTTCCTGGTCATAGGTCACAGTACTATACAGACAGGATAGATCGTATTACCATTTCCTGGCCATAGGCCACAGTACTTTTTTTTAAAAATATGTTTTATTGAAAATGTTTTCGATCAAAATTTTTTCCCCTTACAGATCAAACATAACAGTAAAGAAAGTTTAACAATAAACAAATGGCTAATCAACATGGTAATCTAATCGTTTAACATAAACTAAAACTTCCACCCCCCCCCCCCCCCCCATCCCCCTGGGTTGCTGCTGCTGGTCATCTGTCTTCCCTCTAACGTTCCCCTAGGTAGTCGAGGAATGGCTGCCACCGCCTGGTGAACCCTTGAGCCGATCCTCTCAGGGGCAAACTTTATCCGCTCCAGTTTTATGAAACCCGCCATATCGTTTACCCAGTCCTCCAGTCCGGGGGGTTTCGCCTCCTTCCACATGAGTAGAATCCTACGCCGGGCTACTAGGGTCGCAAAGGCCACAACGTCGGCCTCTTTCGCCTCCTGCACTCCCGGCTCATCCGCAACTCCAAATAGAGCTAGCCCCCAGCCTGGTTTGACCCGGGCCTTCACCACCTTGGAAATCACTCCCGTCACTCCCTTCCAATACCCCTCCAGTGCCGGGCACGACCAAAACATATGTGCGTGGTTTGCCGGGCTTCCGCCGCACCTCCCAAACTTGTCCTCCACTCCAAAGAACCTGCTCAATCTTTCTCCCATTATGTGTGCTCTATGTAGCACCTTGAATTGAATCAGGCTAAGCCTGGCGCACGAGGAAGAGGAATTTACCCTGCTTAGGGCATCAGCCCACATACCCTCCTCTATCTCCTCCCCTAGCTCTTCTTCCCACTTTCCTTTTAATTCGCCCACCAACTCCTCCCCCTCTTCCCTCATCTCTCGGTATATCTCTGACACCTTGCCCTCTCCGACCCACACCCCCGAAAGCACTCTGTCCTGAATCCCCTGTACCGGGAGCAGCAGAAATTCCCTCACCTGTTGTCTTGTGAACGCCCTCACCTGCATATATCTAAGAAAGTTTCCCCGGGGCAACTTATACTTTTCCTCCAATGCTCCCAAGCTCGCAAACGTCCCATCTATAAATAAATCTCCCACCCTCCTAATTCCCAACTGGTGCCAGCTCTGAAATCCTCCATCCATTCTTCCTGGGGCAAACCTATGGTTGTTCCTGATTGGGGACCCCACCAGAGCTCCCCGCACACCTCTCTGTCGCCTCCATTGTCCCCAGATATTCAATGTTGCCGCCACCACCGGGTTCGTGGTAAGCCTTTTTGGTGAGAGCGGTAGCGGCGCCGTCACCAGCGCCTCTAAGCTCGTCCCTTTACAGGACTTTCTCTCCAGTCTTTTCCACGCCGCTCCCTCTCCCTCCATCATCCATTTACGAATCATCGCCACATTGGCGGCCCAATAGTAGTCGCCCAAATTCGGTAGCGCCAATCCTCCTCTGTCCCTGCTACGTTGGAGGAACCCCCTCCTTACCCTCGGGACTTTCCCTGCCCACATGAAGCTCGTGATGCTCCTGTCTATTTTTTAAAAAAAGGTCTTAGTGATTAGTATAGGGAGACATTGAAATACAAATAAGAACCTCGGGAGGACCATCATCTTAATTGCCTGTACTCTGCCCGCCAACGACAGAGGCTGCATGTCCCACCTCTTGAAGTCCTCCTCCATTTGTTCTACCAATCGTGTCAGATTAAGTCTGTGCAAGGTTCCCCAGCTCCTAGCGATCTGAATCCCCAGGTATCGGAAGTTTCTTTCCACTTTCCTTAGAGGCAGGCCTTCTATCTCTCTACTCTGGTCCCCTGGGTGTATCACGAATAGTTCACTCTTCCCCATGTTAAGCCTATATCCCGAGAAATCTCCGAACTCCCTCAACATCTGCATAACCTCTATCATCCCCCCCACTGGGTCCGACACATACAACAGTAGGTCATCCGCATATAGCGAGACTCGGTGTTCTTCTCCCCCTCTAATCACCCCTCTCCATTTCCTGGAGTCTCTCAACGCCATGGCCAGAGGTTCAATTGCCAACGCGAACAACAGTGGAGATAGCGGGCATCCCTGTCTTGTTCCCCTATATAATCGGAAATACTCCGATCTTTGCCAACCCGTGACTACACTTGCCGTTGGGGCCCCATAAAGAAGTTTGACCCAGCTAATAAACCCGTTCCCGAACCCAAACCTCCTTAACACCTCCCATAAATACTCCCACTCCACCCTATCAAATGCCTTCTCTGCATCCATTGCCGCCACTATCTCTGCCTCCCCCTCCACTGGGGGCATCATTATCACCCCTAATAGTCGTCGCACGTTGACATTCAGTTGTCTCCCCTTTACGAACCCTGTCTGGTCTTCGTGCACCACCCCCGGACACAGTCCTCTATCCTCGATGCCAGTACCTTCGCCAGCAATTTGGCGTCCACATTAAATAATGAAATAGGTCTATAGGACCCGCACTGCAACGGATCTTTATCCCTCTTCAGAATTAGCGATATCGTCGCCTCCGACATTGTCGGGGGTAAAGTCCCTCCTTCCCTGGCCTCATTGAACGTCCTCACCAACAACGGGGCCAACAAGTCCACGTATTTTTTATAAAATTCCACCGGGAACCCGTCTGGTCCCGGAGCCTTCCCTGCTTGCATGTTCCCCAGCCCCTTAATAACCTCGTCCACCCCAATCGGTGCCCCCAGGCCTTCCACCTCCTGCTCCTCCACCCTCGGGAACCTCAATTGATCCAGGAACTGCCGCATCCCCTCCTCTCCCTCTGGGGGTTGGGACCTATACAGTCCCTCATAAAAGGTCTTGAACACCTCGTTTATCTTCCCTGCTCTTCGCACCGTGGCTCCCTTTTCGTCTCTAATTCCCCCTATCTCCCTCGCCGCTGTCCTCTTTCGCAACTGATGAGCCAGCAGGCGACTAGCCTTTTCCCCATATTCATACCTCCTCCCCTGTGCCTTCCTCCACAGCACCTCCGCCTTTCTGGTGGTCAGGAGGTCAAACTCCGTCTGGAGTCGTCTCCTCTCCCTGTACAGTCCCTCCTCCGGGGTCTCTGCAAATTCCCTGTCCACCCTTAAAATCTCCCCCAGTAATCTTTCCCTTTCCTTGGCCACTGTTTTCCCTTTGTGGGCCCCAATGGAGATCAGCTCTCCTCTGACCACCGCTTTTAGTGCTTCCCATACCACTCCCACACGGACCTCCCCGTCGTCATTGGCCTCCAGGTACCTCTCAATACACCCCCGCACTCTTCCACACACTCCCTCGTCCGCCATCAATCCCACATCTAATCGCCAGAGTGCTCTCTGCTCCCTTTCCTCTCCTAGTTCCAGGTCCACCCAGTGTGGGGCATGGTCCGAAACCGCTATGGCTGAATACTCAGCTTCTTCCACCCTTGAGATCAACGACCATCCCAGAACAAAAAAATCTATCCGGGAGTACACTTTATGGACATGGGAGAAGGAGAACTCCCTGGCCCTCGGTCTAAGAAATCGCCATGGATCCACTCCCCCCATTTGGTCCATAAACCCCTTGAGCACCTTGGCCGCTGCCGGCCTTCTTCCGGTCTTTGATCTGGATCTATCTAGCCCTGGGTCCAGCACGGTATTGAAGTCCCCTCCCAATATCAAGTTTCCTACCTCCAGGTCCGTTATACGACCCAGCATCCGTCTCATAAATTCCGCATCGTCCCAATTCGGGGCATATACATTAACCAACACGACCTCCATTCCCTCCAGCCTGCCACTCACCATTACATATCTACCTCCGCTATCTGCTACGATGTTCTTTGCTTCAAATGCTACCCGTTTCCCCACCAATATGGCCACCCCTCTATTCTTTGCATCTAGTCCTGAGTGGAACACCTGTCCCACCCATCCTTTCCTTAACCTAACTTGGTCCGCCACCTTCAGGTGTGTCTCTTGGAGCATAGCCACGTCTGCCCTTAGTCCTTTCAAGTGCGTGAGCACTCGGGCCCTTTTAATCGGTCCATTCAGGCCTCTCACGTTCCACGTGATCAGCCTCACTAGGGGGCTACCTGCCCCCCTCCCGTGTCGACTAGCCATCACCTTCTCTAGGCCAGTCCCATATCCCGCCTCCGCGCTCCCACTCGCTCCCCAGGCGTCGCATTCCATCCCCGTCCACCCACTCTTTAGCCATTTCATAGGCCACAGTACTAAACAGTTTATACTATGGTGAATACATTCACCACAAAAGGAAATTAGAATTGGTATCCGAACCAAGGAAGAAGCATATAGTTTGGCCAAGAAAAATAATAGGTCTGAGGATTGGGAGCAGTTTAGAATTCAGCAAAGGACAAAGGGATTGATTAAGAAGGGGGAAGGACAGTACGAAAGGAAGCTTGCAGGGAACATAAAGACTGACACTAAGAGTTTCTATAGATATGTGAAGAGAAAGAGATTGGTAAAATCAAATGTAGGCCCCCTACAGACAGAAACAGTGGAATGTATAATAAAGGACAAAGAAATGGCTGAACAATTGAATACATACTTTGGTTCTGTCTTCACAAAAGAGGACACAAATCAGGGGCGTCATTCTGCGACCCCCCGCCGGGTCGGAGAATGGCCGTTGGCCGCCGTGAATCCCGCCCCCACCAAAGTCTCCGCTCCCGGAGATTGGGCGGGGGCGGGAATCGGGCCGCGCCGGTTGGCGGGACCCCCCGCTGGATTCTCCAGCCCGGATGGGCCGAAGTCCCGCCCAGGAATTGCCTGTCCCGCCGACGTAAATCAAACCTGGTATTTACCGGCGGGACCAGGCGGCGTGGGCGGGCTCCGGGGTCCTGGGGGGGGGCGCGGGGCAATCTGACCCCGGGGGGTGCTCCCACAGTGGCCTGGCCCGCGACCGGGGCCCACCGATCCGCAGGCGGGCCTGTGCCGTGGGGGCACTCTTTCCCTTCCGCCTCCGCTACGGCCTCCACCATGGCGGAGGCGGAAGAGACTCTCCCCACTGCACATGCGCGGGAAACTGACAGCGGCCGCTGACGCTCCCGCGCATGCGCTGGGAAACTGACAGCGGCCGCTGACGTTCCCGCGCATGCGCCGCATTTCCGCGCCAGCTGGCGGGGAAACAAACGCCATTTCCGCCAGCTGGCGGGGCGGAAATCCCTCCGGCGTCGGCCTAGCCCCTCAATGTTGGGGCTAGGCCGCCAAAGATGCGGAGCCTTCCGCACCTTTCGGCCGGCGCGATGCCCGTCTGATTGGCGCCGGCTTTGGCGCCAGCCGGCGGACATCCCGCCGTTGGGGGATAATTTCGCCCCAGATACCAGAAATGTTGGAGAATGAAAGGTTTAGTGAGAGGAAAGAACTGAGGGAGATCAACATTAGTAGAGAAATGGTACTGGGAAAATTGATGGGATTGAAGGTGGATAAATCCCCAGGGCCTGAGAATCTGCACCCCAGAGTGCTTAAGGAGGTGGTTCTGGAAATAGTGAACGCATTGGTGGTCATCGTTCGGGATTCTATAGACTCTGGAACTGTCCCTGCAGATTGAAGGGTGGCTCACGTCATTCCGATATTCAAAAAGGGAGGTGGAGAGAAAGCAGGGAATTATAGACCAGTAAGCCTAACATCGGTAGTGGGGAAAATGCTTGAATCCATTGTCAAGGACTTTATAGCGGAACATTTAGAAAGCAGTGGCAGGATCAGCCAGATTCAGCATGGATTTATGAAGGGAAAATCATGCTTGACAAATCTGTTGGAATTCTTTGCAGATGTAACCAGTACAGTTGACAAGGGGGAGCCAGTCGATGTGGTATATTTGGACTTTCAGAAGGCGTTTGACGAAGTCCCACATAAGAGATTATTGTGCAAAATTAAAGCACATAGGATTGGGGGAAATGTATTGAGGTGGATAGAAAACTGGCTGACAGAAAGGAAACAAAGAATAGGGATTAATGGGTCCTTTTCAAATTGGGAGGCAGTAACTAGGGGTACCACAGGGTTTGGTGCTGGGACCCCAGCTATTCACAATGTATATTAATGATTTGGATGAGGGAACAAAAAGTAACATCGCAAAGTTTGCAGATGATACCAAGTTAGGCGGGAGGGTGAATTGTGATGAGGATGCAGGGATCCTACAGCATGATCTGGACAGGTTGGGCGAGTGGGCAAATCAATGGCAGATGCAGTATAATTTGGATAAGTGTGAGGTTATTCACTTTGCAAGCAAAAACAGGAAGGCAGATTACTATCTGAATGGTTGCAAATTGGGAGAGGGGAGTGTGCAGTGGGACCTGGGTGTCCTTGTGCACCAGTCACTGAAGGTAAGCATGCAGGTAGAGCAGGCGGTAAAGAAGGCTAATGGTATGTTGGCCTTCATTGCGAGAGGTTCCGAGTATAGAAGCAGGGATGTGTTGCTGCAATTGTACAGGGCCTTGGTGAGGCCACACCTGGAGTATTGTGTGCAGTTTTGGTGTCCTTCTCTGAGGAAGGATGTTCTTGCTCTCGAGGGAGTGCAGCAAAGGTTTACCAAACTGATTCCAGGGATGGCGGGACTGTCATATGAGGAGAGATTGACTAGGTTAGGATTGTTCTCGCTGGAGTTCAGAAGAATGAGGGGGGATCTCATAGAGATTTATAAAATTTTAATGGGACTAGACTGAGTAGATGATGGGAAGATGTTCTCAATGGTGGGTGTGTCCAGAACCAGGGGTCACAGTCTGAGAATTCAGGGTAAAGCATTTCGGACAGATATAAGGAGACATTTCTTCACACAAAGAGTGGTGAGCCTGTGGAATTCATTACCACAGGAAGTAGTTGATGCTAAAGCTTTGAATGTATTCAAGGGGCAGTTAGAATATAGCACTTGGGGAGAATGGGGTCAAAGGCTATGGGGAGAAAGCAGGATTAGTCTATTGAGTTGGATGATCAGCCATGATCGTGATGAATGGTGGAGCAGGCTCGAAGGGCTAAAAGGCCTCTTCCTGCTCCTATCTCCTATGTATCTTTGTATGTATGACGCGCAGCAACCAGAGGGCCCAATTATGTATCATGACCACCGATAAACACGGCCGTGATCCTGAATAAACGTGGCCCGTGAGCCCTGGTAAAATGCATCCCTGAAAGCCTGGATAAATGTGGCCTGTGGGCCCGGGTAAGAGAGCCCTGGATAAACGCAGCCAGGAGCCTGGGTAAATGCAGCCCGTAAGTCCGGGTAAACGTGGCCCGTGAGCCCAGGTAAACATGGCCTGTGAGCCCAGATAAACGCCGCCCATGACCCTAGATAAACGCAGCCCGTGAGCCTGGATACATGCAGCTCATGAGCATGGATAAATGTGACCCATGACCCTGGATAAATACAAGCCGTGACCCTTGATAAACATGGCCTGTGACCTTGGATAAACAGAGCTGTGACCGTGGATCAACATGGCTTATGAGCCTCAGTAAATCCTTTTAGCATGACAAAAAAATCAACTGCAATTGAAATAAAGGTCAGGATTCTCAGTTGCGAGTCCGCCCCGCTACCGCTGCTAAGGCGGGTGGAGATTTGGCACGCAATTCGCTGGTGGCAGTATTCTCCACGCTCACCACTTGTCAATGAGAGTTCCCATTGAAAGCACTCTCGCACTGCCGGTGGGGTCAGAGAATCCCACCCCCAGCAAACGGCCAGAGCATTCAAGCCAAAATCAAACTGAGGTTTCAATTTCTTACTGAATTTGATTCAGGTCACAGCAGAAATATTTGCGTATTCAATCAAAAATGGAAGATAACCCCCGTGTTTGATTTGTAAAATATTTACTTTATTAACGCTCGCCGAAAATTCACAGATGTTTTGAGGATATTGAATGAAAGAGGTTTTTATTCTGGTAGTTGAAGGTTTAAATAGGTCATCCGCAGCTGTAAAGGCAGAGATGGAAAATATTGCTGCATAAAAGATACACAGGGCAGATTTGACTGTGACAAATTAGCAATGGCTCCAGAAATGGATTTTTCCGACATTCAGGAGCCTGAAGAGCTGGCCAGCTAGAATGTTTTCCTTTGGGCACCATCTGTTAACATGAAGTTAATGCTTGGCAATTTAGCTCCCTTGATGGCTCTGTTGGTTAATGCAATGCCTGTGTGTGGATGTAGAAATATTCCTGGCTTAATCCAAAACTGGGTTTAATTTTCTGATCTCAGACAGAGCTCTACAAATGCCCTCATTGTTGCCGGGGCTCCTGTCCCTATTGATATCCTCCAACCTTACAAATGAAGAATGTCCCTCGGGACAAGTCTCAGAGGGCTGCATGGAATCTGCATCAGTGCGACTCAGGGAGTGGGATTAGATTAAAGATTTAATACCAAGGAGATCATTGTGGCATTGTTGCCAATCATTAAAGTCTTTGCTGATGATAGAAAAAAATAGCTTTGTTTTTCTTTAAGTTGATGTCGGTTGACGGATAAATATCAGACAGGACAGTGTGGAGAATTGCCCTTCTATTTTTCCAAACCTCCGTGATATCATTTATGTCCTCTCAAGAGAGAAGAGCTTGGTTTAACATTCCGTATGGAAGACGGCACCGGCAAGAGTGCAGCACCCCCATAGTACTGCATTGAAATGTCAGCCGAGATGTCAAACTCAATCCTCTGGAGTGGGTCTGGAACCAGGGGGTCCTGGCTCAGAGGTGGGGGTGTTACCACAGAGGCATGGCTGACACTATAGAAACAGAGAGGAGACAACAATGTAGAGAAATAGCAACTGTGCAGTACGGAAGTCTATCTCCGTTCCAGCAGACAGGTTATTTTCATACCAGACAGCACCCAGCAGGTCTAGCCAAATCGGAGTGTTCTCAAACCCACAAGATTTTTAAGAACTGTTGTTGCTACAGGTCAATCATTGGGCACTGCAAGTTAAAGGCATGCAGTGTGTGTGGGTAGGTGTCTATATGTGCTTTCAGGATTTCCAAGAGTGTGGTATACAACTGCAGTATCATCAGAAGCCACTCAGACTATATGATCATTTCTCACAGGAAGCACAGTACAGAGTGAACTGGGCTAACTGTTATCCTGTGGTCCAACTGAAAACCGTCACACACGTTGACATCAAATACGTGCACGAACATAAGAACATAAGAACTAGGAGCAGGAGTAGGCCATCTGGCCCCTCGAGCCTGCTCCACCATTCAATGAGATCATGGCTGATCTTTTGTGGACCCAGCTCCACTTTCCGGCCCGAACAGCATAACCCTTAATCCCTTTATTCTTTAACCGTCCATAGCCCCTGTTAGACAGTCGACACGGTTTATTCTTAGAGTGCGAGGGGATAATTCTTTTGCACTCCTCTACAAGTGATGAAGCGCTACAGTTCATTCAGAGTCCGGGTTGCTGTGGGAACTTCCACGTTTGTTTTTTTTTTAAATAAATATTATTCAAGATTTTTGGCCAAACATAACAGTACGTAGTGTTTCTTTTACACAACATGAAAGCAATATAAATAACAGTGGCCAGTTTTAAACAAATAAATAAATAATATATAAACAAAAACAAAACTGAATGGCAACTGCCTTGTCCAAAATAAATACTCTCCAAAAATACAATCCAACAATCCAATATACAATTACCTATACATATTATACATATACAATAACATCTCTGAGAGTCCGTTCGATTCCCCCCCCCCCCCCCCCCCCGCCCCCCGCCCCCCGCCCCACCCCCCTCCCCCCCTGGGTTGCTGCTGTTATCTACGTCTTTTCCATTCCCTCTATCTTTCTGTGAGGTAATCGACGAACGGTTGCCACCGCCTGGTGAACCCCTGAGCCGAACCCCTTAACACAAACTTAATCCGTTCTAACTTTATGAACCCTGCCATGTCGTTTATCCAGGTCTCCACACCCGGGTGTTTGGCTTCCTTCCACATTAACAATATCCTGCGCCGGGCTACTAGGGACGCAAAGGCCAACACGTCAGCCTCTCTCGCCTCCTGCACTCCCGGCTCTTCTGCAACCCCAAATATAGCCAACCCCCAGCTTGGTTCGACCCGGACCCCCACCACCTTCAAAAGCACCTTTGCCACCCCCACCCAGAACCCCTGTAGTGCCGGGCATGACCAGAACATGTGGGTGTGATTCGCTGGGCCTCTCGAGCATCTCGCACACCTATCCTCTACCCCAAAAAATTTACTGAGCCGTGCTCCAGTCATATGCGCCCTGTGTAACACCTTAAATTGTATCAGGCACACGAGGACGATGAGTTTACCCTACATAGGGCATCAGCCCACAGCCCCTCCTCAATCTCCTCCCCCAGCTCCCCTTCCCACTTCCCTTTCAGCTCATCCACCATGATCTCCCCCTCGTCCCTCATTTCCCTGTATATGTCCGACACCTTACCATCTCCCACCCATGTCTCTGAGATCACTCTATCCTGCACCTCCTGCGTCGGGAGCTGCGGGAATTCCCTCACCTGTTGCCTCACGAAAGCCCTCAATTGCATGTACTGAAATGCATTCCCTTGGGGCAACCCATATTTTTCCGTCAGCGCTCCCAGACTCACAAACATCCCATCTACAAACAGATCTCTCAGTTGTACTACCCCAGCTCTTTGCCATGCTCCAAATCCCCCATCCATTCTCCCCGGAACGAACCTATGATTGTTTCTTATCGGGGACCACACCGAAGCTCCCGTCCTTCCCCTATGCCGTCTCCACTGCCCCCAAATTCTCAATGTAGCCACCACCACCGGGCTTGTGGTGTATTTCTTTGGTGAGAACGGCACGGCGCCGTCACCATTGCTTGTAGGCTAGTCCCCCTGCAGGACGCCCTCTCCAATCTCTTCCACGCTGCTCCCTCCCCTTCTCCCATCCACTTACACACCATTGAAACATTGGCGGCCCAGTAGTACTCACTTAGGCTTGGTAGTGCCAGCCCCCCCCCCCTGTCCCTACTACGCTGCAAGAATCCCCTCCTCACTCTCGGGGTCTTCCCAGCCCACACAAAACTCATAATACTCTTCTCGATTCTTTTGAAAAAAGCCTTCGTGATCACCACCGGGAGGCACTGAAACACAAAAAGGAATCTCGGGAGGACCACCATTTTAACCGCCTGCACCCTACCTGCCAATGACAGGGACACTGTGTCCCATCTCTTAAAGTCCTCCTCCATCTGTTCCTCCGACCGCGTTAAATTAAGCCTGTGTAATGTACCCCAATTCTTGTCTATCTGGATCCTCAAGTACCGGAAGTCCCTTGTTACCTTCCTCAACGGTAAATCCTCTATCTCTCTGCTCTGCTCCCCTGGATGCACCACAAACAACTCACTTTTCCCCATGTTCAGTTTGTACCCTGAAAAATCCCCAAACTCCCCAAGTATACGCATTATCTCTGGCATCCCCTCCGCCGGGTCCGCCACATATAGCAACAAATCATCTGCATACAGAGATACCCGGTGTTCGTCTCCCCCCCTGAGTACTCCCCTCCACTTCCTGGAACCCCTCAATGCTATGGCCAGGGGTTCAATCGCCAGTACAAACAATAACGGGGACAGAGGACATCCCTGCCTCGTCCCTCTATGGAGCCGAAAATAGTCAGACCCCCGTCCATTCGTGACCACGCTCGCCATCGGGGCCCTATACAGCAACTGTACCCACCTGAGATACCCATCCCCCAAACCAAATCTCCTCAGCACCTCACACAAATAATCCCACTCCACTCTATCAAATGTTTTCTCGGCATCCATCACCACCACTATCTCCGCTTCCCCCTCTGGTGGGGGCATCATCATTACCCCTAGCAGCCTCCGTATATTTGTATTCAGCTGTCTCCTCTTCACAAACCCAGTTTGGTCCTCATGAACCACCCCCGGGACACAATCCTCTATCCTCATTGCCATTACCTTGGCCAGAATCTTAGCGTCCACATTCAGGAGGGAAATGGGCCTGTAGGACCCGCATTGCAGCGGGTCTTTTTCCTTCTTTAGGAGGAGCGATATCGTTGCCTCTGACATAGTCGGGGGCAACTGCCCCCTTTCCCTCGCCTCATTAAAGGTTCTCATCAGTAGCGGGGCCAGCAAGTCCATATATTTCCTATAGAATTCAACTGGGAATCCGTCTGGTCCCGGGGCCTTCCCCGCCTGCATACTCCCAATCCCTTTCACCACTTCCTCCGTCTCAATCTGTGCTCCCAGTCCCACTCTCTCCTGCTCCTCCACCTTGGGAAATTCCATGTGATCCAGAAAGCACATCATTCTCTCCTTCCCATCCGGGGGCAGAGCTTCATATAATCTTTCGTAAAATGCCTTGAACACTCCATTCACTCTCTCCGCTCCCCGCTCCATCTCTCCCCCCTCATCTCTCAACCCCCCTATCTCCCTCGCTGCTCCCCTTTTCCTCAGTTGGTGGGCCAGCAACCTGCTCGCCTTCTCCCCATATTCGTACTGTACACCCTGTGCCTTCCTCCATTGTGCCTCTGCATTACCCGTAGTCAACAAGTCAAATTCTACATGTAGCCTTTGCCTTTCCCTGTACAGTCCCTCCTCTGGTGCCTCCGCATATTGTCTGTCCACCCTCAGAAGTTCTTTCAACAACCGCTCCCTTTCCCTACCCTCCTGCTTTCCTTTATGTGCCCTAATAGATATCAGCTCCCCTCTAACCACTGCCTTCAGCGCTTCCCAGACCACTCCCACCTGTACCTCCCCATTATCATTGAGTTCCAAGTACCTTTCAATACACCCCCTCACCCTTAAGCACACCCCCTCACCCTTAAGCACACACCCTCATCTGCCAATAATCCCATGTCCATTCTCCAGGGTGGACGCTGTTGTTTTTCTTCCCCTATCTCCAGGTCCACCCAATGTGGAGCATGATCCGAAATGGCTATAGCCGTGTACTCCGTCCCCGTCACCTTTGGGATCAGTGCCCTTCCCAGAACAAAAAAGTCTATCCGTGAATAAACTTTGTGGACATAGGAGAAAAACGAAAACTCCTTACTCCTAGGTCTACTAAATCTCCAGGGGTCTACTCCTCCCATCTGCTCCATAAAGTCCTTAAGCACCCTAGCCGCAGCCGGCCTCCTTCCGGTCCTGGGCCTCGATCTGTCCAGCCCTGGGTCCAGCACCGTATTAAAATCTCCACCCATTATCAACTTCCCCACTTCTAGGTCCGGGATTCGTCCTAACATACGCCTCATAAAGTTGGCATCATCCCAGTTCGGGGCATACACGTTCACTAATACCACCGCCTCCCCTTGCAATTTACCACACACCATCACGTATCTGCCCCCACTATCCGCCAATATAGTCTTTGCCTCAAACATTACCCGCTTCCCCACTAGTATGGCCACCCCCTGTTTTTTGCGTCAAGCCCCGAATGAAACACCCCCCATCCTTTGCGTAGTCTGACCTGGTCTATCAGCTTCAGATGCGTCTCCTGAAGCATAACCACCTCTGCCTTAAGTTTCTTTAGGTGTGCGAGTACCCGTGCCCTCTTTATCGGCCCATTCAGCCCTCTCACATTCCACGTGATCAACCGGGTTGGGGGGCTCTTTACCCCCCCCCCCCTTGATGACTAGCCATCTCCTTTTCCAATCCAGCTCCTCACCCGGTTCCCACGTAGCCGTATCTCCCCCAAGCGGCGCCCCCCCCGCCCCGACCACCCCCCCCCCCCCAAACCAGTTCCCCCTTCTCCCCAGCAGCAGCAACCCAGTAAACACCCCCCCGCTAGGTCCCAAACTAGCGTAATTGCACCCCCATGTTGCTCCCAGAAGTCAGCAAACTCTGGCCGACCTCGGCTTCCCCCCGTGACCTCGGCTCCCACTGTGCAAGGCCCCCTCCTTCCTGCTTCCCTGTTCCGCCGTGATTACCATAGCGCGGGAACAAAGCCCGTGCTTCCCTTTTGGCCCCGCCCCCAATGGCCGGCGCCCTCAGCTCCTCATCCTCCCTCCCCCACGACATGAGGAAGAGAGAAAAGTTACAGGGTCGCAGGATTAACAACTTGGGAAGTCATCTCTTCCCTCTTTTCCCCCCCTTCATCCCACATATTCACCCCTCCACTTTGTCCCAAACGTTCTTTTTATGGCCCGCTCACTCCAGTTTCTCCTCGACAATAAATGTCCACGCCTCATCTGCCGTTTCGAAGTAGTGGTGTTTCCCTTGATGTGTGACGCACAGTCTTGCCGGTTGCAGCATTCCAAATTTAATCTTCCGTTTGTGCAGCACCGCCTTGGCCCGATTAAAGCTTGCCCTCCTTCTCGCCACCTCCGCACTCCAATCTTGATATACGCGGATCACCGCGTTCTCCCACCTACTGCTCCGAGTTTTCTTTGCCCATCTGAGGACCATTTCTCTGTCCTTATATCGGAGAAATCTCACCACTATGGCTCGAGGAATTTCTCCAGCCCTCGGTCTTCGCGCCATAACTCGATAGGCTCCCTCCACCTCCAGCGGACCCGTCGGGGCCTCCGATCCCATTAACGAGTGCAGCATCGTGCTCACATATGCCCCGACGTCCGCCCCTTCTACACCTTCGGGAAAACCAAGAATCCTTAAATTCTTCCTCCTCGCATTATTCTCCAGCACCTCCAGCCTTTCCACACACCTTTTGTGTTGTGCCTCGTGCATCTCCGTTTTCACCACCAGGCCCTGTATGTCGTCCTCATTCTCAGCAGCCTTTGCCGTCACGACCCGAAGCTCCTGTTCCTGGGTCTTTTGCTCCTCCTTTAGCCCCTCAATCGCTTGTAATATCGGGGCCAACAGCTCCTTCTTCATCTCCTTTTTGAGTTCTTCCACGCAACGCCGCAGGAACTCTTGTTGGTCAGGGCCCCATATTAAACTGCCTCCTTCCGACGCCATCTTGCTTTGTGCCTGCCTTCCTGGCCGCTGCTCTAGAGGACCCACCGCAATCCGGCCACCTTCCTCTCTTTTTTCCATCCATGTCCAGGAGGGATTCCCTTCTGGATTACAGAACAGTGTTTTTTGCCGTTAAAATTGCCGTTGGGGCTCCTATCAAGAGCCCAAAAGTCCGTTCCACCGGGAGCTGCCGAAACGTGCGACTTAGCTGGTCATCGCCGCACCCGGAAGTCTCCACGTTTGTTTTTAACATGCATGCCATATTCTGGAACTATGGATAGTCATGGTAGAGGCTCCAGTCTTCCTTCTGTCGTGTGGCTGACCACCAATCTCTCCCACTCTTACTGCCTGCAATTGGCATCTGTTGGAAGGATTTTGCAGGTTGATACTGAACCTGTTTGGCTGCATTATGAACGCACCTTCCTTGGTCACTAAGTCCTGGAGTGAGGCTCAAATGCAAAGGTGCTGCTCAGAGGCAGGGACACTACCCACTGCATCACAAGACCTCCTCCGCTACAAGAATCCATTAAAGGGAAAAGCACCACTTCCCCACATTTTTTTCAATGTTTCATTTTGGAGATTTGTTTGCAGTGACTATTTAGTTTCAATGTCTTGGTGCATTCATAGAGGCAAGCCTACCGAAAACACCCAGGGTGTTTTGCCCGGCCCCGGTCGGGCGCACTGGAGTGAATAGCATGAAAGGCCAAAATCGAGACTCATACCGGCGCGAAGCATTTTGCAATTCTCCCGGCCTGCTGGCCGATGGCAAGTTCCGGATCCCGCCCAGAAATGGTGAAGTCTTTAAGCCTAATAAACATTAATTTCATTCTCATTGGCGATATTGAAGTCGAATGCAGCGACCTCCCGGGAGTAACCAGCAACAAGTCACATGGACGTTGTTTAATGCTCCTTTAAAAAAACAGAAAGCTGCCGCAATGGCCATCGAGGGGAAGTGAGGAGGTGAGCAGCCTTCTTCATTTACCGGCATACAGCTCAAAGGCACCGGGGTTGCTACCCCAGTCCTCGGGGTGGGGGAGGGGGCATTCAGAGAGGTTAGTGTTGTTCGGGGGGCTGGATGAGTCCAGGTCAGGGGTCACCACTGGGCCTGGGGAGTGTGGGGCTTTGCGTTTGTGATGCCTTCAAGCCATCTTTAAATATTGTGGAGACGAATAACAGGGAGTTGCAGCCTGTGTGTCCTCCCAAACTCTCCAGGACAGAGCCCTGCTGCAGCTTCTCTCATGAAAATCAATTTCACTCCCTTTGACTGTGAGTAGCCTCTCGCTTCACAGCTAAAGACGATTTTAAAAGAGGAATTAGCCTTGCTAGGTGTGATAGCGCTTCACGCTCCTGAGCTCTAAGGCGCCTCCTCGAAGAAACAGGTGCCATAGAATTTACAGTGCAGAAGGAGGCCATTCGGTCCATCGAGTCAGCACCAGCACTTGGAAAGAGCACCCTACCCAAACCCACACCTCCACCCTATCCCCTTAACCCCAACTAACCTTTTTTTTTGACACTAAGGGCAATTTAGCATAGCCGATCCACCTAACCTGCACATATTTGGACAGTGGGAGGCAACCAGAGCACCCGGAGGAAACCCATGCAGACACGGGAAGACTGTGCAGACTCTGCACAGACAGTGACCCAGGCGGGAATCGAATCTGGAACCCTGGAGTTGTGAAGCAACTGTGCTAACCACTATGCTAGCATGCTGCCCATGTCTGAGAATTAGTGGATTGGATGTCCTGCAATCTTTGATTACTGAACAGTGTGTCTGTACTCTAGGAGTGTCAGTCAGCACCATAGAGGCAGCTGCCAACATTCCCAAACACTAAAGAGCAGAAATTCACCACTGAGGATCCTCTCGCAGCTAAAGACAAAGGGCTCGATTCTCAACCCCGACGCCGAAATCACATTCAGCGATGGGGCGGAGAATCCCCGATGACGGTAAAATCGGGGGCGCCGCCGCTTTCGTGATGCTCCACCCCCTGAAAAACAGTGTATCCATGGCCTCCTTATGCTGGCCCAAATTACCTAAAGCACGTCTTTCACACCCTAAATAACGGGTTATCCACCAGGCTGAGGTGGGGGTCAGAAGGGGAGGACAGCAACATGCCAAGGTGTACTGGAGCTGTTGGTCCTTCCATACGCTGGTGGACAGCATATGCTGCAGCAGACAGTGGGCTGGATTCCCCATTTCTGAGACGAACGGCGGGATTCTCCGTTGCCTGACGCCAATATCGTAATCGGCGATTGGGCGGAGAATCCCTGTTTATGACCAAATCGGGGGCGGCGCTCCCTCCAAAACAGCATCATCGAGGAGTACGTTGGGACTGCCTCAGGATGTTACCTGAAGGCCCTCCCCCGATGCTCCGCCCCCGATAGGCCGAGTTCCCGATGGTACAAGACACGTGTGTTCTTAGTTTTCGTGAACCCGGCGTGGCAGCTGCGGACTGTGCCACAGTCAGGGGAGAGCCGTGCCGCTGGCCGGGGTTCCTCGGCCAGGGCTGGGGGGACTGGTGGGGGGTGGCCCAAGGGTGGCGAGAGTGTGTCCAGGGGGGCACTATCTGCCAGGCCGGGTCCGTGCGTGGCCGGCGTCATGTTGTATGGTGCGCGACCACGGATCCGGCAATTCTCCAGGCGTTTATATCGGGAAGGCCCTGTGCTTTACATGACACGACTGCTAGCCCCTCACTGGTTGGAGGATCGGTGCTGGGGCGTTGCCGATTTTCCCATCGTAAAACCAGACACTTTCTCCGGACATAGCCTCAAAATCGGAGAATCCAGCCCTAAGTGGTGACGCTGGTGCAGTATCCGTGGTCTTCCAGGACAGCAAAACTGGCACCTCACCTGGACCGATTCAGCTCCTGTTGAGGGGCTAGCACCAGAATCAAGTGGAACACAATCGAGTCCAATGAGAAATGGTGCCGGATTCGCAGGTTTTGCGATTGACACTCAGGAGGCTGACAAGCTGCGGCCGCATTTACACACTGCACTCCCCGCACACACCATCCCAGCCAACAAGATGGCAGCAAGGACAGCAGTTCCAACACCGAGCTGGAGACCGTCCCAGATGCGGTGGAGGAGAGGCTGATGACCCTGTACCTCAGTCCGGGAAGGAGGCTGCAAGCTGAGGCCGTTCGCAATGCCTGGACACAGGTGGCAGAGATGGTCAGCAGTGGGTAACGCCGTCTGGGCCAGCCAGAAGTGCCGGAAAAACTCAACGACCTCCTCACGACGGACAGGGTTAGGAGGCAGCACAGGGTCCCTAGAACTAACCCCCGCCCCACACATCCATAATCCTCCCCTCCGCAACCCAGAAGGTGGCTGAACCCTCACCCTGCACCCCATGCATGTACTCACACTGGCTGCCATGGCCGGGTGCCCTGGCCACTGAGGGCACCAGCTTCCCAACCCCTGGGCTGCATGTGTCGGGCTGTCTAACATTGTCGTTTTCTGTTTGCCCCTCCCCCCCCCCCCCTCCACCACTGTCCTCCAGAAGGCCGCCCATAACCGTGGGGAGTGGGAGAAGCCTGGAGGGGGACCGGCAGACTTGCGGCCCCTGACCATGGCAGAGCAGAGGGCCCTGGATGTGGTCGGCGGCCCGGAAGAAAGGGAGGTTGGCGGAGTGAAGTTCGACCGCAGGCCAGGAAGTGAGACCCCGCTGAGTTGCAGTTCTCAGTGACATGTGTGTCAACCCCCACCCCCAAACACCACCCCACACCACCCTCACGTCCCATCACCCCCCAGCCCACGGTATAATCACGTGTCTTGTCTTGCAGATCTGCTGGAGATGGGCGTGTCTATCTGGTGTTCCCTGCCCCCAGTCAGAGCACCCCCGTGAGCCAAGCTTCGATGATGAGAGCTGCTCGACGGCAGCCCCCTGCCCAAGACTCAGGACACCCCGGAGCTCGAGTCTGAGGATGACAGTGACTTCCCCTCACATCTGTCTCCAACATCCTTCACCACCCCAGAGGCACTCACCTCGGTTGGGCACTTTAGTGAAGAGGCTCCTGGGACACTCTCTAGTGCACACCACACAGTTGATCCGGTACAGTAGGAACACCCAATGGGGTGGACAATCGGACAGCGGGCCAACCCCCGGAACTAGCTTTTGTCCAGAAGGGTTTTGGGCTTCTGGAATGGACAGTCCCATCGATTGTGGAGATGCAGTCACAGAGCCAGGGACTACATGAGGGGTTGTCGGCGAACATCCAGCACCTGCAGATGCAGCACGGGAGCACAAGTGGATAGCACTATGGCTTCACAGCGCCAGGGTCCCAGGTTTGATTCCCCGCTGGATCACTGTCTGTATGGAGTTTGCAAGTTCTCTCCGTGTCTGCGTGGGTTTCCTCCGGCTGCTCCGGTTTCCTCCCACAGTCCAAAGGCGTGCAGGTTAGGTGGATTGACAATGATAAATTGCCCTTAGTGACCAAAGAGGGGTTATTGGGTTACGGGGATAGGGTGGAAGTGAGGGCTTAAATGGGTCACTGCCGACTTGATGGGCCGAATGGCCTCCTTCTGTACTGTACGTTCTAATACTAACACAGGTGCAGTTGGAGGAGTCCAACCGCGAGCAAGAGCAGGTGGTGCCGACCATGCGTGCCACCCAGGCCAACACCGCACGGGTGGCATCTGCGGTGGAGGCATTGGGGGCGATGCGTTTTTCTATGGATCAGCATGTCCAAGGCCTGGGGCATTCTGTGCCGGTGTTGGCCGAGGCCTAGGACAGGGTTGACGTCTCACAGGCAACCATGTGCCAGAGCCACCTGGAAATCGCAGCGGTGTTTCTGGGCATGGCCCAGTCATAGCAGGCCATGGCTGGGAACGTCGGCAGCATTGCCTCTGCGCTGCATCTGGTGGGCAGTGGGCAGAATAGGGCGTCACCATGCCACCTGGGATACTGGGAAACAGCAGTCACTGGTTGATGTTGCACAGTTCCAGACGGAGATGGTCCACTCCCTGTGCTCCATGACCGCGAACATGCAGTCCTTGTTCAAGACCAGAGCGGGCCTCCAGGCTTGGTAGTGCCAGATGGCGGGGGAGCCTCAGGGGTTAACTCCGCTCGCACCCAAGTCCCATGGAGTAGCCCGTGGGCCATCAGGCACCCCGAGAGAGGAGGTGCTGGGAGCCATGCCAGTGACTCCTGCCGGGGAGGTCTCAGAACACCGCAGCAGCTAGGACTTCCCCCTCCCCTCCTGTCCCTCCTGCATCTGGTGGGCAGCGGGCAGAACAGGGTGGCACCATGCCACCTGGGACACCGAGCAGCAGTTTGGCCCATCCAGGCCCAGTCGCCCTAGGTTGCAGGGTGGGAATCACAGCAGGCCGCCTCCACTCCTGCTGTACTGTCTGGGGATCCACCAAGATGTAGCGTTAGGGCCATATGGCCAGAAAGTTAGACACTAGTTAAGTTGGCACAGGTTCAGTTACAGGAGTTAGGGCATTGTATATACATTGTCACATTGAACACCTGTCACACTGCTACAACCTGCCTGGGTGCTCTGTCAGATGGCTGTGGAGTGGACTGGTCTGGACTGGCCAGTGGGGAGGGGAAAGAATGGGCGGATATTGTGGGTGGCAAGGGCTCCCCCGAACCGACCCCACCAGTGTCACCCCAGGGATTTGATGGAATGGCCAGCTCGCAGGGATCACCCGTGTGGACAGTGCTACTGTGGGTAGGAGTCAGACGTTGTCAAATGATATGGAGCACCAGAGCTCATCGCAGAGCGGTTATCACCATCCATCCCATGGACCAGACTCGGCGTTACTACCAATCTAGGGCCCACACACCGTAGTGCGGCATGTGTGTCACAGAGGGGGAGGGGAGGGAGTGTTGCAGGCGGCGAGGGGGTGGTCCGGGTGGGTGGGGAAGAATGTGTGGGGGTAGGATCTGTGCCCCTGCTGGCCAGTCCCCCACATTAGTTGGTGAACCTGGAGGCCATCAGAGCGTCCGGTGCACATTGGTGCTGGTGCACACATCGTGCGGCCTCCCTTGCCTGCCTGAGCTCCATGTCCTGCCCATCTTCCCTCTCCACCGCATCCTCCTCGCCAGACGAGGACTGCCGTTTCTCCATCGCCTCCAGCACAGCAGCCCTCTGTTGCGGGCCTGCTTAATATGTTCAAAATGTCCTTGACGCCAAAACTTACTTACGATTTCAGCACAGTGGGTAATCCCTGTCTCACAGCAAAGTAAAGGTCCCATGGCCTATGCTGCCAATAGGGACCAATCGGAATAACCCCTTGGCGAGAGAGTCTCCTTTGCAGAGACATTTTGGAGTTAACCACAGCCATGTGGCTGCTTTACAATTCTCATTAATAAATACCTTTTGTGTTCATTAAGAAGTCTGTGAAGGTGCATCTTTATATCTGGCGAGGAGGCCAAACGATCCTGACACTGCCTCTGACCTGACATCTGTATGTATCCTGTTTTACGGAGTCTGGAAATAAAATGTACTTGCCAAAATGCCTCTCTTTGGGCGAATAAACCCATTTGACTCCTCCTTGGAGGACTGGACATAATGGGCGAAATTCTCCGGAAATGGCGCGATGTCCGCCGACTGGCGCCCAAAACAGCACATATCAGTCGGGCATCGCGCCGCGGTGCGGAATGCGCCGCATCTTTGGGGGCCGAGCCCTAACCTTGAGGGGCTAGGCCTGCGCCGGATGAATTTCCGCCCCGCCAGCTGGCGGAAAAGGCCTTTGGTGCCCCGCCAGCTGGCGCGGAAATGACATCTCCGGGCGGCGCATGCACGGGAGCGTCAGCGGCCGCTGACGGCATTCCCGCGCATGCGCAGTGGAGGGAGTCTCTTCCGCCTCCGCCATGGTGGAGACCGTGGCGAAGGCGGAAGGGAACGAGTGCCCCCACGGCACAGGCCCGCCCGCGGATCGGTGGGCCCCGATCGCGGGCCAGGCCACCGTGGGGGCACCCCCCGGGGCCAGATCGCCCTGCGCCCCCTCCCCAGGACCCCGGAGCCCACCCGCGCCGCCTTGTCCCGCCGGTAAGGTAGGTGGTTTAATCTACGCCGGCGGGATAGGCATTTTAGCAGCGGGACTTTGGCCCATCCGGGCCGGAGAATCGCGGGGGGGGCCCGCCAACCGGCGCGCCGCAATTCCCGCCCCCGCCGAATATCCGGTGGTGGAGAATTCGGCAACCAGCGGGGGCGGGATTCACGCCAGCCCCCGGCGATTCTCCGACCCGGCGGGGGGTCGGAGAATCGCACCCAAGATGTTGAACGCTTTGGGTATTGTTTCCAAGCAGATAAAATAGGAGAGAAGGCGAAACAGAAATCAACTCTCCTAAGTGTTTGTGGAACTCAGACCTTATTCGCAGCCTTACAACCCCAAGTGCGCCCGATTCCAATCAATTATTGAGCTCGTAGATTTAGTGAAGGTTCAATTGCAATCAGTCACACTTCAGAAATTCAAACATAATTCGAGGCTGAGAGCCCCAAGAGGATCGATCGCGGCTTACATCGCGAAACTGAAGCAATTATCAGGACATTGTGATTTTGCAGCCACCCGAAGTGGCACAGTAGGGGACAGGTTAGACTGTGCTGTGAACAATGAAGCGTTTCAATGCAGATTGCTTGCAGAGGTCAGCATAAATATTAAATGAGCGATAGAGATAGAGTGGCCGTGGAATGCGCAGAAAAAGGTGTACAAGAGCTGCAGAGTGCACAGAATGGTGATGTTCACCAGTTAGGGAAGGAACCTAGTCAGCCAAGACACCAAAACCACCGAAGCAGCTGTGAAACGGGAAACAATTTCAACCACCAACAAAACAAACAGGAACTGGGACGGCATGTGGCGCAGTGGGTAGCACTGGGACTGCGGCGCTGAGGACCCGGGTTCGAATCCCGGCCCTGGGTCACTGTCCGTGTGCAGTTTGCACATTCTCCCCGTGCCTGCGTGGGTTTCACCCCCACAACCCAAAGTTGTGCAAGTTAGGTCGATTGGCCATGCTAAAAGGCACCACAATGATCCCTGTAACCTCTAGACAAGTCTACCCAGCTCCCAGTGATAATAGTGATGGATGGAGAACCGAGCTTTCTCAGCCGCGATTGGCTTAAAGACATCAAGTTGAATTGGGCCAAGATTTTTCAAGTGCGGGAAGAGGGATTGTCCGAACTGATAAGAGAATACAAGAATGTATTCTGTGATGAATGAGGTCAAATCAAAGGGCTACTTTGATTTCTGTGAAATCCAGACGCGGCTTCATCATTCTTTAAGGCACGACCGGTATCAGAAACCTTACGAAAGAAAGTGGGCACTGAGTTAAACAGGTTGGAAGAGCTAAGCGTTATCCAGCCAGTTCAGTCCTCGGAATGGGCAGCACCTATAGTCCCCGCATTAAAACTGGGCAAGACCATTGTCATTTTCTGTGATTAATCAGGCTGCCAAACTGGATAAATATCCAAACCTGAGAACTCAAGACCTCTATGCAAAGCTGGCAGGCGGTCAATCTTACACAAAGCTGGATATGAGTCACACGTACAAGCAACTCAGATTAGATGACACTTCCCAGGTGATACCCCTGGGAAGGCCGATTTCAGTTTACATGCCTGCCGCTTGGCGCAACTTCGGCATGTGCAATATTTCAAAGGACAATGGAGAATCTGCTACAGGGGCTACCGTGGGTTGTAGTATACCTTGATGATGTCCTTATAACTGGATTGACAGAGGCCGAACATTTAGGAAACTTAGAGGAGGTGCTAAAGAGATTTCCTGAGACTGGAGTTCGCCCTAAGAAAGAAAAATGCACCTCTGAAGCCACTGAGGTGATCTATCTAGGGCAGTGTGTAGATACACAAGGATAACACCCTGTGGAAGACAAAGTGAAGGCGATAAAGGATGCGCCTTCCCCCATAAACACAACTGAACTCAAATTGTTTTGAGGGATGGTAAACTACTTTGGATGTTTTTTAACCAAACATATCTGCAGTACTGCCCCCCCTTGTATATTCTGCTGAAGAAACACCGTCATCGGTCTTGGAGACCAAAATCTCATGATTCCTCCTTAGCTATTGTACCACTACACCCAACAACAACTTGAGTTCCACCAGCAGAACTGCTAAAGAAATATCATTTTAGAACATAGAATTTACATTGCAGAAGGAGGCCATTCGGCCCATCGAGACTGCACCGTCTCTTATAAAGAGCATCCCACCTTCACCCTATCCCCGTAACCCTGTAACCCCACCTAACCTTTTTTGGACACTAAGGGCAATTCATCACGGCCAATCCACCTAACCTGCACATCTTTGGACGGTGGGAGGAAACCGGAGCACCCAGAGGAAACCCATGCAGACATGGGGAGAACGTGCAGACTCCACACAGTGACCCAAGCCAGGAATCAATCATGGGACCCTGGCACTGTGAACCAGCCGTGCTAACCACTATGCTTCCTTGCTGCCCACAGTGGTTAGCACTGCTGCCTCATAGCGGCTGGGGCCGGGTTTGATTCCGACCTCGGATGACTGTCTGTGCGGAGTCTGCACATTCTCCCCGTGGCTGCGTGGGTTTCCTCTGGGTGCTCCGGTTTACTCACACAGTCCAAAGATGTGCTGTTTAGGCTAAACAATAATAATAATCTTTATTATTGTCGCAAGTAGACATACGTTAACACTGCAATGACGTTACTGTGAAAAGTCCCAAGTCGCCACACTCCGGTGCCTGTTAGGGTACACAGAGGGGGAATTCAGAATGTCCACTGCACCCAACGTCACGGGTAGATTCTCCCATTTTGAGGCTATGACCGGAGAAAATGCCTGGTCTTACTACCAAAAAGTCGGCGCCTCCCCTCACCGATGCTCCACCTGGTGGGAGGGCTAGCAGCCGCGCCCCGTGAAGCTCCCCGGCTTTACCGAACGCCGAATGGCCGGGTCCATGGCCGCACATGCGCAAGGCCTGTGGCGGCAGCGCCGTACAACATGGAGCCAGCCACGCGCAGACCCAGCTTGCCAGATTGTGCAGGTGTAAACCCCATCGTCACCCCCGGACCATCCCCCACCACTCCCCCCAGCCTCTGCCGAAGCCCCCACCCCCCTGCCAGTGGAACGACGCTGGACACAGTCCACAGCCGCCACGCCAGGTACATGGAAGATGAGAGGACACGCAACCGACATCATCAGGAAGTCGGTCCATCGGGGACAGGCCTTAGATGACGTCCTGAGGCTGTCCCAACAGCGTGCGCCGTACTCCTCGAGTACGCTGCTTTTGAGGGGCGGAGCATCGAAAAAACAGCATTGCCCCCGATTTCGGCATGAAAACGGATTCTCCGGCCAATCGCCGAAAGCTATTTCGGCGTCGGCAATCGGAGAATCCCGCCGCACGTCTTTCGGACTTGCGGGAGGAAACCAGAGCACCCGGAGGACACCCACGCAGGCACGGGGAGAACGTGCAGACTTCGCACAGATAGTGATCCAAGCCGGGAATCGAACCTGGGACCCTGGAGCTGTGAAGCAACAGTGCTAACCACTGTGCTACCATGCCGCCCTATTGCCCCTAAATGTCCAGAAGGTTAGGTGAGGTTACGGGGGAAGGGCGGGAATTGGGCTAGATAGGGTAGTCTTTCGCAGGGCCGGTTCAGACTCAATGGGCCGAATGATCTCCTTCTAAGTGGGCGGCATGGTAGAACAGTGGTTAGCACTATTGCTTCACAGTGCCAGGTTCGATTCCCGGCTTGGGTCACATTCTGTGTGGAGTCTGCATGTTCTCTCCATGTCTGCGTGGTTTCCTCTGGGTGCTCCGGTTTCCTCCACAGTCCGAAGATGTGCGGGTTAGGTGGATTGGTCACGCTAAATTACCACGTACTGTCCAACAGTTAGGTGAGGTCGCTGGGTTACAGGGATAGGGTGGAGGAGTGGGCTTAGGTAGGATGTTCTTTCAGGGGCCGGTGTAGATTCGATGGGCCGAATGGCCTCCTTTTGCACTGTAAATTCTGTGAAACAAGACTGAGCCTCGTGTTTCCAAATTTGCCAGGGAGGGTAGCAGCCAGCCAAAGCAATCAGAAAGCAATCCCTGATTCACACAGTACAGCACCATCATTTATGGTGAATGAGCTGTATATGTGAGAATCTTTGGCAATGGACCAAATTGGATCCCCGCAATTACTGTCTCTACGAGCAGACGAACCCCTTCCATATCAAAGTGGATGTGGAGGGCCGAATCGTTCATAAAAAAGTGGATCGCTTGAGCAGTAGAGAGATGCTCCAGTAGTCAGTGTTACCATCAAGAAATGTTTTTAATTGGGGGGACTTCCGGTGACGGTGGGTGGGAGGGGGGGCAGCCGCACGTTGGAGGGCTCCCGCTCGGGAATAGAATTTTCGGGGTTTTAATGCCCGGTCCCAGGGGCAACGGATGCTGAAAAGGTTGTAGGAAGACACAGTGAGGAGAAATGTCCAAGTTTTCAAAAAAAACGGCTGTGAAAAAGGGGATTAATGAAAGTCTGCCGGTGAGTGGAAAAGACCTGGGAAACAGTTCCAGGCGGCGGAATCCGAGGATCGTGGGGGCGGAATCCGAGGATCGTGGGTATGACCGAAGGGGTGGAAGGCCCGAGGCCGACGGAGTATTTTGCTACGATGTTGGCGGAGCGATTGGGGGAGGGGGACGATCCCTCTCGATATGAACTGGATCGGGCTCATAGGTCGTGGAGGCCTATACCAAAGGTGAGTGAGCCGCCAAGAGTAGTGACTGTTTGTTTCTGTAGGTACAGCGTGAAGGAGAAGGCCATGTGCTGGGCAAAGCAGAAGCGGGTGGTGCAGTGGGCTGGAGCTGGTATATGCATCTACCAGGACTTTACAGTGGAGTTGGCGATAAGGCGGGCAGCCTTTGGCCGGGTGAAGAAGGCACTGTACAACAGCAAGGTGCAGTGTGGCACAGTGTAACCAGCTAAGTTGAGGGTGACCTACAAATCCAAGGACTTTTATTTTGGGACGGCAGGAGCGGCGGAGGGGTTTGCAAAGGCAGAAAGACTGTGGCAGAATTGAGAAATGGGACTGAGAGCTGGTCTAGTAATGATGTAGCCTCATGTAACTTTATTTTTTTACTGTGTGTTGGTGTATGTACTGAATGAATCGATGCTGTATATTTGGACAAGGGAGGAGTTGGGACTTTCATTTGCCATGATGGTTCTTTGGGGCTTGGGTGTGAATGCTGGGGTTGTGTGCTGAAGGGGATTTCGTTGTTTTCCGGGGACCGGGCAGGGGGGGGAAGGAGACCCGGGCGGGGGCCTCCACGCTGGCTGGTTTAAGCCGGCCAGTGAACGGGAGTGAGGTGGGGGAGGAGCTGCGGGCATCGGAGCATAGTAGAACAGGTTTCTGTGAGTCTAGCCGGGGTGAAAAGTTGGGGGAAGGAACCGATGCTGGGGGGAGGAGTTTACAAGAGGAAGTGGGGGGGTCTTCAATTCATGGGTGTCATTCACAGTACACTTTCGGGGATTGGATGGCTTTGAATATTAGGGGAGGGGTTGGTGGGGTGGACTATATATGTTAATGGTGACCATGGCCGATTCCTGATTCCTTTTTCATTTTTGGGCAGATTTCTTTTTATTTGATGCTTATATTGTCAGGCGGGCCATTGTTTGGGGGTTGGTGGGAGGATGGGATCGTTGTTGTTAATAAGGGGATTGACATTGTATCCATTACCGTTTACTGTTTGTTGGTGGGGTGTAAATTTTGAAGAAATGTGAAAAGGGAGAATAAAGTATTTTTAAAAAAGAAATGTTTTTAATGGCGCAGTGGTTGGCACTGCTGCCTCGCGACGCCGAGGTCCCAGGTTCGATCCTGGCTCTGCTTCACTCTTCGTATGGAGTTTGCACATTTTCCCCGCGTTTGCGTGAGTTTCTGCCCCACAATCCAAAGATGTGCAGGTTAGGTGGATTGGCCGCACTAAATTGCCCCTTAATTGGAAAAAAATGAATTGAGTACTCTAAAAAAAAATTTTTTAAATGTTTTTAAACTGTAAGCACCATAGTACATGATCGACCTGCTATCACCATAACTGATGTCTCCATAGAAACAAATGGTGATGAATTGCCTGTGCCAGAAGAGGTACCCGTTTTTGCAGTTCCTATTTAATTTGATCGTGTGGAAGCATCTCAGAGTACAGAATTATGGCTCTCTACAAGCAACAGAAAACTCCCTCAAAGACTCGACTAATAATTGTCTGACCCACAATCACTGCAGTGCAGGCGGCCCTTCGCCTCATCAAGTCTGCATTGACACTCCGTAAGAGCACCCTGCCCAGGCCCATTCCCCCACCCCATGCCCGTAATCCAGACTTAAAGGAGAGGGATGAGGTGATTGTCCCTTTAAGGGAACACAGCAGGGTAAGGGTCACATGGCCTATGTGGCCAATCGGAACTAAGAGTATGGAATCACCCCATGGTGAGACAATCTCCTAGGCAGAGACTTTTGGGAGTTAGCTACAGCCATGAGACTGCTGTACAATTCTTATTAATAAATACCTTTATGTTTTCACTAATGAGGTCCGTGAAAGTGCATCTTTACACTTCCTAACAGCACCGTGGGTGTACCTACACCTCATGCACTGCAACAGTTCAAGAAGGCAGTTCATCACTAATTGCTTGAGGGCAATTAGAGATGGGCAATAAATTATAGCCTAGCCAGCCACGCCCACATTTCATGAATGTACAATTAAAAACATTTGGTCTGCTCACTGGTGAGGCTTCAATTTGGCTGCCAGGCAGCACACTGCAGATTTATTCATGCAAGGTCCAGCCAGTATGGCCACCCCTTTATCTCCATGTCATCAGTTATAACGGTTGCATCGCCTGTCAATGTTTCCAACTCCCCCTTCCCTTCACACACATTAAAATTGGAGCTAATGTTCCTGAATATTATCCATCTGATGGTTTATTTACGACCCCCAAGGATTTTCCCTCTGTCCTCTCTATTTCTCTGATGGTCTCAAACGAGTTGAACAAGACAGGCTAAGAAACACATTTTCAACAAAATAAAAACGGGACAAAGGAAATTCAAGCTCACAGAGTGCTGTCAAAAGATATTCAAACAAAGCCCACGCGTTTCTTGTATCTGAATTGAATGGTTTGTGCCCTCTCTCTGACACGTGGGCTAATGTATCAAACCAATCTAGGCCAGCCAGTAAAAATGACTTGTGTCCGACTCCACAGCAGCTACAGGTTAAAAAGTATTCTTAGATTCAGGAATGTACTGCATTTAGAAGTGCACTCGAGCAGCTTTATGAATCCCACGCCAAGTGAAAAATAACTCTTTGATGAGCAGTCCATCAACATTAAGTACTTTGTGAAGAGAAATTTCCCCTGCAATTCAATATCGCACCTGCTTCAAGAGGAGGGTTAATGGTAGTGAATCTGGCTGGTGCACTGAAGCCAAATGAATGCTTTTCATGACTTATCTGTGAACATTCCATGTTCTTCATGGACAGTGGACATGTGAATCCTGTAATTAGCAGAACCTCTGAACATATTCAATCCACTGGAGGTAACTTTAAGTATCACTTCCTGGATGGTAACCAGGCCATAAGACCATAAGCTATAGGAACAGAATTAGGTAATTCAGCCCATCCAGTCTGCTCTGCTCTGCCATTCCACACCAAGAAGGTGGAATTGGACATGACAATTATTTCTTGGAACATAAGAACATAGGAACCAGGAGCAAGAGTAGGCAATTTAACCTCTTGAGCCTGATCCACCGTTCAAGACAATCATGGCCTCGACTCCACCGTCCTCCCCGTTCTCCGTAATCCTTCAACCCATGACTAATTAAACATCTGACGAACTCCTCCTTAAATTTACTCCCTGTCCCAGCATCCACCAAATTCACGTCCCTTTGGGAGAAGTAGTTTGTCCTCATCTGTTTTAAATTTGCTACCTTTTATCCTGAGACTATGATCTCTTGAATGCCCCACAAGAGGAAACATGTCTACTTTATCCATACGTTTTATCATCTTTTTTTTAGATAAATTTTAAGAGTTCCCAATTATTTTTTTTTTCCAATTAAGGGGCAATTTAGCGTGGTCCAATCCACCTAACCTGCATCTTTGGGTTGTGGGGGTGAAACCCACGCAGACTGGGGGAGAATGTGCAAACTCCACACGGACAGTCACCCAGAGCCGGGATTCGAACCCGGGTCCTCAGCCCCGCAGTCCCAGTGTTTTTTTTAAAAATGTCTATTCAAATTTAACAGATTTTCAACAAACCCCCCCCCTACAGAAAAAAGAAACAAGAACATAAGAACACAACCCGCAAGAATTATACATAGAATTTCCCCAAACTACCATAACCCCCCATATAACAATAAAAACACAAATAGGGATACACCCCACCCTAACCCAAACGCCACCCCAGAGGAACCCCCCCCCCGGGTTGCTGCTGACCTCCTCCAAACGCTCCGCGAGAAAGTCTAGGAACGGTTGCCACCGCCTGAAGAACCCCTGCACAGACCCTCGCAAGGCAAACTTTATCCTCTCCAGCTTGATGAATCCTGCCATGTCATTAATCCAGGCTTCCACGCTAGGGGGCTTCGCATCCTTCCACAGTAATAAAATCCTCCGCTGGGCTACCAGGGACACAAAGGCCAGAATATCGGCCCCTTTCGCCTCCTGCACTCCCGGCTCGTCGATACCCCAAATAATGCTACACTCCAGCTCGGCTTGACCCGTGCATTCACCACCTTGACATAGTCCTCGCAAAGCCCCTCCAAAACCCAACCAACGCCGGGCACGTCCAGAACATATGGGCGTGATTTGCTGGGCTCCCCGAGCACCTCACACATCTGTCCTCCACCCCAAAGAACCTACTCAACCTCACCCCTGTCATATGAGCTCTATGAACAACTTTAAACTGTATCAGGCTGAGCCTTGCGCAAGAGGAGGAAGAATTAACCCTACTCAGGGCATCAGCCCACAGAGCCTCATCTATCTCCTCCCCAAGCTCTTGCTCCCATTTGGCCTTTAGCTCCTCCACCGAGGTCTCCTCCTCTTCTTGCCTTCTCCAACCCATACCCCCAAGATCACCCTGTCCTGAATCCTGCGTGTTGGAAGCAGCGGGAATTCACTTATCTGCCGCCTCACAAACACCCTCACTTGCACGTACCTGAAAGCGTTTCCCGGGGGTAGCCCAAACTTCTGCTCCAGCGCCCCTAAGCTCTCAAATGTCCCATCGATGAACAGGTCCCCCATTCTTCTAATCCCTGCCCGATGCCAGCTCAGAAACCCCCCATCCATCCTTCCCGGGACGAACCGATGGTTCTCTCGAATCGGGGACCAAACCGAGGCTCCCACCTCACCCCTATGACGCCTCCATTGCCCCCAAATCTTCAGAGTCGCCGCCACCACCGGACTCATGGTGTACCTTGTCGGCGGGAGTGGCAACGGTGCCGTCACCAGCGCCCTCAGACTCGGACCCACACAGGACGCCATCTCTAGCCTCTTCCACGCCGCGCCCTCCCCTTCCATTAGCCACTTACGGATCATCGCCACATTGGCTGCCCAGTAGTAGCCACATAGATTCGGCAACACTTGCCCTCCTCTGTCCCTGCTACGCTCCAGAAACACCCTCTTCACCCTCGGGGTCTTATTCGCCCACACGAATCCCATGATGCTCCTGCTTACCCGTTCAAAAAAGGCCTTGGGGATCAGAATGGGAAGGCACTGAAATACAAAGAGAAACCTCGGAAGGACCGTCATTTTGACCGACTGCACTCTACCCGCCAGTGAGAGTGGCAACATATCACATCTTTTAAAATCCTCCTCCATCTGCTCCAACAACCGTGTCAAATTGAGCTTGTGCAGGGCCCCCCAACTCCTAGCTACTTGGATCCCCAGGTACCGAAAGCTCCTTTCCGCCCTCTTCAGCAAAAGCTCGTCTATCCCCCTTCCCTGGTCCCCTGAATGCGCCACAAAGAGCTCACACTTCCCCATGTTAAGTTTATACCCTGAAAAGTCCCCAAACTCCCTAAGGATCCGCATAACCTCCGCCATCCCCTCCGCTGGGTCCGCAACATACAACAGGTCATCGGCATACAGCGACACCCGGTGTTCCTCTCCACCCCGAACCAATCCCCTCCAGTTCCTGGACTCCCTCAATGCCATGGCCAGCGGCTCAATTGCCAGTGCAAACAACAAGGGGGACGGGGACACCCCTGCCTCGTCCCCCGGTACAGCCGAAAGTACTCCAATCTCCACCGGTTCGTAGCCACACTCGCCACCGGGGCTTTATATAGTAGCCTAACCCAACTGATGAACCCCTCCCCGAACCCAAACCTCCGCAGTTCCTCCCAAAGATACTCCCACTCCAGCCTATCGCAGACCTTCTCCGCCTCCATAGCCGCCACTACCTCCGCTTCCCCCTCCACCGAAGGCATCATAATTACATAAAGGAGCCTCCGCACATTGGTGTTCAGCTGCCTACCCTTCACAAATCCAGTCTGGTCCTCATGAATCACCCCCGGGACACAGTCCTCAATTCTCGTGGCCAGAACCTTCGCCAGCAATTTCGCGTCGACATTGAGGAGCGAGATCGGCATGTACAATCCACATTGTAATGGGTCGTTGTCCCACTTCAAGGTCAAAGAGATCAGCGCCCTGGACATTGTCGGGGGTAAGGTACCCCCCTCTCTCGCCTCATTGAAAGTCCTCACTAGCAACGGGCCCAGCAGGTCCACGTACTTCTATAAAATTCTACCGGGCACCCATCCGGCCCCGGGGCCTTCCCTGCCTGCATGCTCCCTAGTCCCTTAGCCAGCTCCTCCAGCCGAATCGGTGCCCCCAGCCCAACCACCTGCTCCTCCTCCACCCTCGGGAACCTCAGCCGATCTAGAAATTGGCGCATCCCCCCTCCCCCTCGGGGGCTCCGACCTGTACAGCTCCTCATAAAAGTCCGAATGCCTCGTTTATCCCCACCGCACTCCGCACTGTGTTCCCCCCTTTATCCCTAATTCCACCAATCTCCCTCGCTGCCTCCTTCTTCCGAAGCTGATGTGCCAGCATCCGACTCGCCTTCTCCCCGTACTCCCCTGCGCTTTCCTCCACTGCGCCTCTGCTTTCCCAGTAGTCAGCAAGTCGAATTCAGTCTGGAGGTTCCGTCGCTCCCTAAGTAGTCCCTCGGGGGCCTCTGCATAGCTCCTGTCCACACTTAATATATCCCCCACCAGCCTCTCCCTCTCTCTCCTCTCTCTCTTCTCCATATGGGCCCGAATGGAGATTAGCTCTCCCCTGACCACCGCCTTCAGTGCCTCCCAGACTACCCCCACCTGCACCTCCCCATTGTCATTGGCCTCTAAATATCTTTCGATGCACCCCCGAATCCGCCCGCACACCTCCTCATCCGCCAACAGTCCCACATCGAGGCGCCACAGCGGGCGTTGGTCCCTCTCCTCCCCCAGCTCTAGCTCCACCCAATGTGGGGCATGATCTGAAATGGCTATGGCCGAATATTCCGTGCCCTCCACTCTTGGGATTAGCGCCCAACTCACGCTGAAAAAATCTATCCGGGAGAAGGCTTTATGGACATGTGAAAAAAAGGAGAATTCCCTGGCCACCGGCCCGGCAAACCTCCATGGATCCACTCCCCCCATCTGGTCCATAAACCCCCTAAGCACCTTGGCCGCAGCCGGCCTCTTACCCGTCCTGGACCTAGAACGGTCCAGCACCTTGTTGAAGTCTCCCCCCATTATCAGGCTCCCCGCCTCCAAATCCGGAATCCGACCCAACATGCACTTCATAAATACGGCATCATCCCAATCGGGGCATGTACGTTCACCAATACCACTCGCACCCCCTGCAACCTACCACTCACCATCACGTACCGACTTCCATTATCTGCCACAATGTTCAGCTCGTCAAACGACACCTACTTCCCAACCAGAATCGCCACCCCTCTATTCTTCGCGTCCAACCCCAAGTGAAAGACCTGCCCTACCCACCCCTTTCTCAGCCTAACCTGATCTGCCGCCTTCAAATGCGTCTCCTGGAGCATAACCACGTCTGCCTTCAGTCTCTTTAGGTGCGCGAACACCCGGGTCCTCTTGACCGGCCCGTTCAGGCCCCTCACATTGCAAGTTATCAGCTGGGTCAGGGGGCTTCCTGCTCCCCCTAACGTCCCTTGCCGACTAGCCATCTCCCTTTTTAGGCCAGCCACGTGCCCGCGCCTCCCGCAGTATCCATTCCCCCAGGCGGCGGACCCCCGCCCCGACTCCCTCTCCTAGCTCCAGCTCCCCTTTTGCCAATGCAGCAGCAACCCAGTTCCCCCCCCCCCCCCACTCCCTACCCGCACCCCCCCCCCCCACCCGCCTAGCTAGATCCTCCTCTAGCCGTTTTGCTCCCCCATGGCACTCCCGTAAGTCAGCTGACTCCTGCAGACCCCGGCCTCTCCCGCCGCTCTATCGACCCCTCCGTGTGAGAATCCCTCCACCTCCCCCTGGCAATCAGCATGTGCTCCTCTCCAGCACCGCCCTTCCCCCCGGCCCTGCCCCCTTCCTTCCCCAGCATGGGAAAAAGCCCGCGCTTTCCATCCAAGGCGGCCCCGCCCCCTCTGGCGCAGCTCCCTTACTGCGGCCTTGTCTCAACTCCCCATCCCCGGGCCTCCAACACCCCCCCCCCCCCCCGCCCCCCGCCCCCCCCGCGGGGCCCTGTCCTTCCAACACCGACGCCCACATCACACAGCCCCCACAACGACCCATTTCGCCCAACCCCACCCAGCACCAAAGAAAACAGAACAGAGCATCCCCAAAAGCACAGTAATCCCCCTTGGCACCCCCTCCCATCAAACCCTCAGTTTGAGTCCAACTTTTCAGTTTGGATAAAGGTCCACGCCTCCTCCAGCATCTCGAAGTAGTGGTGCCGATCCTGAAATTTGACCCACAATCGCGCTGGCTGCAGCATCCCGAACTTCACCGCCTTCCGATGTAGAACCGCCTGAGCCCGGTTGAAGCCGGCCCTCTTCTTGGCTACCTCCGCGCTCCAGTCCTGGTATATTCGGATCTCTGTGTTCTCCCACCTGCTGCTCCGTTCTTTTTTGGCCCATCTCAGGACACACTCCCTGTCCACAAAGCGGTGGAACCGCACCATTACTGCCCTTGGCGGCCCATTGGCCTTGGGCCTCCTCGCCAGGACTCGATGAGCCCCGTCCAGCTCCAGGGGCCTCAGGAAAGCTTCCGCGCCGGTCAGCTCGTCGAGCATCGTGACCACATACGCCCCGGCATCAGACCCATCCACTCCCTCCGGGAGACCCAGAATCCGGAGATTCTTCCTCCTCGACCGATTCTCCAGGTCCTCAAATTTGTCTTGCCACTTCTTGTGCAGCGCCTCGTGCGCCTCCACCTTCACCGCCAGGCCCAAGATCTCATCCTCGTTCTCCGAGGCTTTTTGCCGCACCTCCCGGATCGCCGCCCCTTGGGCCTTCTGAGTCTCCACAAGCTTGTCGATCGACGCCTTCATTGGCTTTAGCAGTTCTGCCTTCAGCTCAGCAAAACAGCGTTTGAGGAACTCCTGCTGCTCCTGCGACCATAGCGCCCACGCTGCTTGGTCTCCACCTGCCGCCATCTTGCTTCTCCTCCCTCGCACTCTTCGCTGCACTAAAATCACTTTCTTGACCGCTCCACTCCTGGTCCAATCCATACAGTGCCGGGGGAGCCGCACTGTCATCTTCCCACACTGGGAACCGTCGAACAATTGCCGTTGGGGCCCCTCAAGAGCTCAAAAGTCCGTTTCTGGCGGGAGCTGCCGAACATGCGACTTAGCTCAGCATAGCCGCACCCAGAAGTCCCCACAGTCCCAGTGTTAACCACTGCGCCACGTGCCATCCTTATACGTTTTATCATCTGAGATAACTCAATTTGATTTCCCCTCATTCTTCTAAACTCTCGAGTGTCTAGGCCTAAACTGCTCAATCTCTCTTCATAAGACAAACCCCCTCATCTCTGGAATCAATCTAGTCATTTATTGACTGGAAAAGATATAGTTCGAGTACATTAGATGGGTTGTTTTTTGTACAGTGTGTGCAGGAGGGTTTCCTGACACAATATGTTGACAGGATAAAAGGGGCGAGGCCACGTTGGATTTGGTTTTGGGTAATGAACCAGGCCAGGTGTTGGATCTGGAGGTAGGAGAGCACTTTGGGGACAGTGACCACAATTCGGTGACGTTTACGTTAATGATGGAAAGGGATAAGTATACACCGCAGGGCAAGAGTTATAGCTGGGGGAAGGGCAATTATAATGCCATTAGACGTGACTTGGGGGGGATAAGGTGGAGAAGTAGGCTGCAAGTGTTGGGCACACTGGATAAGTGGAGCTTGTTCAAGGATCAGATACTGCGTGTTCTTGATAAGTATGTACCGGTCAGGCAGGGAGGAAGGCGTAGAGCAAGGGAACCGTGGTTTACCAAAGAAGTGGAATCTCTTGTTAAGAGGAAGAAGGAGGCCTATGTGAAGATGAGGTGTGAAGTTTCAGTTGGGGCGATGGATAGTTACAAGGTAGCGAGGAAGGATCTAAAGAGAGAGCTAAGACTAGCAAGGAGGGGACATGAGAAGGATTTGGCAGGTAGGATCAAGGAAAACCCAAAAGCTTTCTATAGGTATGTCAGGAATAAGCGAATGACTAGGGAAAGAGTAGGACCAGTCAAGGACAGGGATGGGAAGTTGTGTGTGGAGTCTGAAGAGATAGGCGAGGAACTAAATGAATATTTTTCGTCAGTATTCACTCAGGAAAAAGATAATGTTGTGGAGGAGAATGCTGAGACCCATGCTATTAGAATAGATGGCATTGAGGTACGTAGGGAAGAGCTGTTGGCAATTCTGGACAGGCTGAAAATAGATAAGTCCCCGGGGCCTGATGGGATTTATCCAAGGATTCTCTGGGAGGCCAGGGAAGAGATTACTGGACCTTTGGCTTTGATTTTTATGTCATCATTGGCTACAGGAATAGTGCCAGAGGACTGGAGGATAGCAAATGTGGTCCCTTTGTTCAAAAAGGGGAGCAAAGACAAACCCGGCAACTATAGACCGGTGAGCCTCACGTCTGTAGTGGGTAACGTCTTGGAGGGGATTATAAGAGACAAGATTTATAATCATCTAGATAGGAATAATATGATCAGGGATAGTCAGCATGGCTTTGTGAAGGGTAGGTCATGCCTCACAAACCTTATTGAGTTCTTTGAGAAGGTGACTGAACAGGTAGACGAGGGTAGAGCAGTTGATGTGGTGTATATGGATTTCAGCAAAGCGTTTGATAAGGTTCCCCACGGTAGGCTATTGCAAAAAATACGGAGGCTGGGGATTGAGGGTGATTTAGAGATGTGGATCAGAAATTGGCTAGCTGAAAGAAGACAGAGGGTGGTGGTTGATGGGAAATGTTCAGAATGGAGTTCAGTTACAAGTGGAGTACCACAAGGATCTGTTCTGGGGCCGTTGCTGTTTGTCATTTTTATCAATGACCTAGAGGAAGGTGCAGAAGGGTGGGTGAGTAAATTTGCAGATGATACTAAAGTCGGTGGTGTTGTCGACAGTGTGGAAGGATGTAGCAGGTTACAGAGAGATATAGATAAGCTGCATAGCTGGGCTGAGAGGTGGCAAATGGAGTTTAATGTAGAGAAGTGTGAGGTGATTCACTTTGGAAGGTATAACAGGAATGCGGAATATTTGGCTAATGGTAAAGTTCTTGGAAGTGTGGATGAGCAGAGGGATCTAGGTGTCCATGTACATAGATCCCTGAAAGTTGCCACCCAGGTTGATAGGGTTGTGAAGAAGGCCTATGGAGTGTTGGCCTTTATTGGTAGAGGGATTGAGTTCCGGAGTCAGGAGGTCATGTTGCAGCTGTACAAAACTCTGGTACGGCCGCATTTGGAGTATTGCGTACAGTTCTGGTCACCGCATTATAGGAAGGACGTGGAGGCTTTGGAGCGGGTGCAGAGGAGATTTACCAGGATGTTGCCTGGTATGGAGGGAAATTCTTATGAGGAAAGGCTGATGGACTTGAGGTTGTTTTCGTTGGAGAGAAGAAGGTTAAGAGGAGACTTAATAGAGGCATACAAAATGATCAGGGGGTTAGATAGGGTGGGCAGTGAGAGCCTTCTCCCGCGGATGGAAATGGCTGGCACGAGGGGACATAGCTTTAAACTGAGGGGTAATAGATATAGGACAGAGGTCAGAGGTAGGTTCTTTACGCAAAGAGTAGTGAGGCCGTGGAATGCCCTACCTGCAACAGTAGTGAACTCGCCAACATTGAGGGCATTTACAAGTTTATTGGATAAACAAATGGATGATAATGGCATAGTGTAGGTTAGATGGCTTTTGTTTCGGTGCAACATCGTGGGCCGAAGGGCCTGTACTGCGCTGTATCGTTCTATGTTCTATGTTCTATTTGTGCAGTCATTTTCAAATTCAGGATTGCGTCCCGCAGGTGGGTCGCGGCAGGTGTTGGAAGGGTGAGGGGCCATCGGTTGCAGCATTCCCAATCGCCGGGCCAACGGCCGCGAGCAGCTTTTAAAACTGCCGGCCACGGTCAGCTTTCAGAATGCCGGCCGTCCCGCGCATGCGTGCCTCCTCAGCAGTGCGCAGGCCCGGGACTCGGACATGCAGACTGCCTCCTCCTGACATCCGTACGCTGACCCAGGAGCAGATTCTTTTTAAAAATCGATGGAGTCTTCTCTCCTGAAGCAGCGGCAGAGAGCAGGTCACTGTACACTGACGTCACGTGCTCTGGGTTCGAGAGATTCCTCCATTTTGTAGCTCCCAGCTTTAAGAAAAAGCTGAAATCGTGAACAAAGCAGTAGAAAGATGATTTCTTGAGGAATGGATTTATTAATTATGCCATTGCAGATCAGGATGCAAAGCTCATGTGTGTTATATACAGGGAAGTACTGGCAAACAAAAGATTAAAACCCTCAAAACTTCAAAGGCTTTTGAAAACTAAGCATGGCAAGTTCGAGGACAAACCTCTCGATTTTTTTAACGGATGCAGTGAGAACTTAAATCATCAGCTAGAGTCCTTAGCAGGAATGTAACATTGAATGACAAAGCAAGTGAGATCGTGAGGACCAAACAGGCTCATCGGTCACATAAAAGCTAAGCAAAAATGGTAGGTCATGAAGCTCATGTTGCATGGGTTGTGAAGGTCAGACGGCATGGATCGCGAAGGTCGGCCGGCGTAGGTCGCAAAGGTCAACCGGCGTGGGTCACAAAGGTCGACCAGCATCGATCTGGAAGGATGGCCGGTTAGTAAAAATGGGTCCAGGCAAAAAAGTTTGAAAACACTGATCCAGTGAACCTCCTCTGAACTGTCTCCAATGCCACTACACCTTTCCTCAAATAAGAGGGACAAAAATTGTGCACAGTACTCCAGGTGCAGTCTCACCAATGCCTATAGTTGCAACAACACTTCCTTACCTTTATACTCTATTCCTTTAGCTATAAATGCCAACATTCCATTCACTTCCTTCATTACCTGCTGTACCTGCATACTAGTTTTCTGCAGGGCACCCAGATCCCTCTGCATCATAGCACCCCAAAGTCTCTCCTCATTTAGAAAATAAAGTTGCCTTTCCATTTTTCCAACCAAAATGGATGCCTTCACAGTTATCCACGTTAAACTCCATCTGCCACATTTTGGCCCACTCACCAAGCCTATCTATATCCATTTGTAAGGTTATTTCCTCATTGCAACTTACTGTTCCACCTAATTTACTGGCACAGAAGATCATCTGCTAATTATCTCTCATGTACCTTCATATATCCAGCAGGAAATTAATTACTATTATTGATCTCACCAGGTTAAGTACACATGCAGGGTGACACCAGATCACACTAATGATTTCTAATAACAACAGGAGATTATGCTTACGCTCTGAGTGGTGAAAGATTAAACGGGACAGGATTTTGTTTTACAACACTTCAATGGTGTGGCACTACGTTGTCTGGATGAGGAAGATCAGGGGCGGGATTCTCTGACCCCCCCCCCCCCCCCCCCCCGCCGGGTCGGAGAATCGTCGTGGGCTGTCGTGAATCCCGCCCCTGCCGGCCCTGCAGAGATTGGGGCGGCCCGACGCTGGAGTGGTTCCTGCCACTTCATCCCGCCAGGACCCCCGCCCCGCCGGGTAGGGGAGAATCCCGGCCCAGAGGTTTGAAACCTGCGGATTTCTCCACACCTTTAGGGGCCAAGCCCTCACCTTGAGGGGCTAGGCCCGCGCCAGAGTGGTTGGCGCGCTGCTGGCCGGCGGGAAAGGCCTTTGGCGCTATGCCTGCCGGGGCCAAAGGACGTCGCCGGCCGGCAGAAGTCCCCGCATGCGCGGGAGCATCAGCAGCTGCTGACGTCATCCCCACTCATGCGCAGGGGGGGGGGGGTGGTGTCTCTTACGCGCGGCCATGGTGAAGGCTGTGGCCGAGGCGGAGGGAAAAGAGTGCCCCACGGCACAGGCCCGCCCGCGGATCGGTGGGCCCCGATCGCGGGCCAGGCCACCATGGGGGCACCCCTCAGGTCCAGATCGCCCCGTGCCCCCCCCCCAGGACCCCGGAGCCCACCCGCGCCGCCTGGTCCCGCCGGTAAGAGAGGTGGTTTGATTCTCGCCAGCTGGACTGGCATTCCAGCAGCGGGACTTCGGCCCATCGTGGGCCGGAGAAACGCCAGGGGGAGCTCGCCGACCGGCGCGGTGCGATTCCTGCCCCCGCCAAATATCCGGTGCCGGAGAATTCGGTAACCGGCGGGGGGCGGGATTCACGCCAGCCCCCGGCGATTCTCCAACCCGGCGGGGGGGGGTCGGAGAATCCCGCCCATGTTCTCAGCTCAGAGTTGGCTGATCTCAGCGCCTTCAAAAGAGGTGGTCTTGTGGAGAGAGAGTAATAAGCAATAATTTGAACTGTGAAAACTAATGTTTTTTTTATAAATAGTTAATTGTCAGTGAGGCCATGCCACTATTCCATGATTGTTTATGTCAATTAGCCCGTCAACAATTAACCTGCCTAATGTTTGTCTATCAATTAGTAATGTTAATACTACATTCTGCAATATATGCTATATTACTCCCCTTGTAAAACATCAACCAACTTACTGCATGTCAGGGAAATTTGACGCAAGTAGCTATCTAAGTAATACACTCACTGCACTGTTTCATCCTGGTACTCGATAGAACTTTATTCCTCACTGTGAACACACAGGGATTTCTCCTGGCCATCCTACAAGGCACACAAGTGGGACCTGGTGAAGTTGACACTGAATTCTCAATTCTGTGGAAGGAAATGTTTTTCCCACTTTGAGGCAGCACTACATGTGCACACTGACCTCACTTGAACTTGTAACATTATGCCAGAGTAGTTTGATAGGTTGTACAACAAATTATCTACTCCATGGTGCAGTACAGCCTTCTGTTTGCTGGGAGTGCATTGTCTTTGCCTGTGGCTGCAGCTGGTTTTCAGCTTTGCAAGCCAGCTAAGTTTATGGCTCAACATGTGCATTCTTGCTATCAGTTACCACACTGAGAATTTGGCACATTTCCCTCGCCTGGTCATTTGATTGAACCTGCCATTGATGGTCATGGGTTTAAGAGGGCAAAGGGACACTCTTGAAGCGAGAGAAAAGGCGGGTGCACCTCAGGTGACTGGAGCCCATCTTTATGCAGCCTAGCATGTGAGATGATTCAGACACAATTACCTGGACAAGTCAAAAGAGCCCCACCCTCACCATCAATAGAGTGGCAATCGCTGCTTTATGCCATCTGCTGGAGTCTGACTTGCAGATTACATCTAATACAAGAACAGTCCTGCAGACTGTGAGTTAGCTCAACAACACATGATACCACTGGCACAGTTCAAGCCTCCACTGATGATTTTGCTAGAGCAGAGATCTGTGTACCACTGCACTAAGCAATTCACTGAAGCTACGTTTGCCAGGACCAATCCGTGTAGTGCCAGAGGAGTGCTTTGCTATCACGGCTGCTGAGTTTTAGATGAGACATTAAACAGACGACCCATATACCCCCTCATGTGGGCATAAAAGATTCCATGGCATTATTTGGGAAAAGGGCAGGGGAGTTCGGTGTCCTAACCGATATTTATCCCTCAGTCAACACCATTGAAACAACACAGAACTAGGTGGGCGAGGAAGCTGTGAGGTGGACACAAAGTGGCTTCAAAGGAAAGTATAGTCATTTCTCACTTAACGTTAAGTTACATTCCTGACACTGCTGCCTCATGGCGCCGAACACCCGGGTTTGAACCCGGCCCCGGGTCACTGAGTGTCAAGTTTGCACATTCTCACCGTGCCTGCGTGGGTCTCACCCTCACAACCCAAAGATGTGCAGGGTAGGTGACTCTCACGCGCCTGCGCGGACTTCCACCGGCTGGCGAAGTCCTTTCGGCCCCGGCTGGCGTGGCGCCAAGGCCTTTCCCGCCAGCCAGTGGAGCGGAAACGACTAAATTGCCACGCTAAATTGCCCCTTAATTGGAAACAAAGAATTGGATACTCTAAATTTATTTTTTTAAAGTTACATTCCTGAAAAGTATAACTTTAAACAAAACAACAGAAAGAAAATCAGAATTTTCCCACAACAACCAATGAAAAAGCTTTGATCAGGTTCCATAGGACCTTTCCATGGCAGCACGGTAGCACAAGTGGCTTCACATGGTCCCAGGTTCAATTCCCCGCTGGGTCACTGTCTGTGCAGAGTCTGCACGTTCTCCCCATGCCTGCGTGGGTTTTCTCCAGGTGCCCCGGTTTCTTCCCACAGTCCAAAGATGTGCAGGTTAGGTGGACTGGCCATGATAAATTGTCCTCAGTGACCGAAAAGACTAGGAGGGGTTATTGGGTTACGGGGATAGGGTGGAAGTGAGGGCATAAATGGGTCGTGGCAGTCTCAATGGGCCGAATGGCCTCCTTCTGCACTGTATGTTCGATGTTTCCCATCAGAGCAAAACATTTCAAAATTATACCCTGTAAGGTTAAATATTGTTTGCTAAAATACGTACATTTAATGTTGCATCTAAAACTTTAAAATTAATTTGAAAATAAAATATGCTAGCTTTTTCTACGTACTTCTAGCTCATCATCTCCTCTGCAACCCCCTTCCCCCACTCCTGTTCCCCAACCTTCCTGGTAGTCATTTCTCAAGTTGGCCAATCCTCCCTCTCCTGAACCGCTCGCTGGCCACCTCTCCGGCTCATTGACCCTCTCCCACTCACCAAGCTTCCCACTGACTGTTTCCCTCTCCCAAACACTCGCTGTGAATGTGAACTGAGGAGATGAGTGGGAAATGACAGGACGTAATCCATGGAGTAAGAGCAGATTTGCACCGAAAGAGAAAATGCTGGAAAATCTCAGCAGGTCTGGCAGCATCTGTAGGGAGAGAAAAGAGCTAACGTTTCGAGTCCAGTGACTCTTTGTCAAAGCAGATTTGCAGTGCAGGTCTACAGGGATAAGCCAAAAGCTGGAGAGGCAGCAAGCAAGAGGGTTGGCACAAAGTGAAGACGTACTGTAACCTGGCATGAAGGTGACAGATGGAAGGATAATGTGTGGGGGGGGTGAAATTATCCACTTTGGTAGGTCGAATGGAGAACTGGAATTTTTTTTTAAGAAACACTGTTACTCAGGAGCGACTTGGAAGTCTGTGTACATGAATCCTAGAAAGTTAACATGTAGGTACATCAAGCAATTAGGAAGGTAAATTGCATGTTATCCTTTGTTGCAAGGGAGTTCCATAGAATTCATAGAATCCCTACAGTGCAGAAGGAGGCCATTCGGCACATCGAGACTGCACCAATCCTTTGAATGACCTCGGCCCAATCCCCCCCCTCCGATTTCTGAAACCCCACCAGAAGGGGCAATTTAGTATGGCTAATCCTCCTAACCTGCGGGAAGAAACCAGAGCACCCGGAGGAAACTCACGCAGACAGGAGGAGGAAGTACAAACTCCACACAAATAGTCTTCCGAGGTTGGAATCGAACCTGGGTCCCGAGCGCTGTGGGGTAGCAGTGCAAACCACTGTACCACCGTGTTGCCCCTTTAAATTCCAGATTTGTATTGTATTCAAGTTTCACAGTCTGCCGTGCTGGGATTCAAACCTCGGTCTCCAGACCATTACCCTGGGTCTCAGGATTACTAGTCCAGTGACAATACCACTACGCCACTGCCTCCCCTTTGGAACATAAGAAAAAGGAAGTTTTGCTGCAATTATACAAGGCTTTGGTAAAACCACATCTGGAATAATGTGTGCTTTTGATCTCCTTACCCAAGGAAGGATATGCTTACCTTAGCGAGGATGCAACCAAGGCTCACTAGACTGATTCCTGGGATGAGATGGATGTCCTATGAGGAGAGTTTGAGGAGGATGGATTTATATTCTCTGAGGTTTAGAAGAACAAGATGTGATCTCATTTAAAGACATAAAATTCTAACAGGGCTTAGCAGGATAGAAACTGAGTGGCTGTTTCCCTTGACTGGAATACCAAATACTAACAGTATTTCAGGGTCAGGAGTCAGCCATTTGGGACTAAGAACATGGATTACGGTAGAATGATGGGGTGTAGATTAATTTGTTCTTAATCTAAGACAAAAGTTCGGCACAACATCGTGGGCCAAAGGGCCTGTTCTGTGCTGTATTTTTCTATGTTCTATTAAGGAGGGAAAGAGTTCTTCACTCCTGGGAGCGAGAATCTATGAAATTCACTAATCCAATGGGCTGTGGATGCTTACTTGGGTATATTCAAGACTGAGATTGATTATTTGTTGGCACTGGTGGGAATTATAGGATACGGGCATGAAGTGAGGAAGTGGCATTGATGGAGAAGTTCAGCTATGATCTTACTGATTGATGGAGCAAGCTCAGGAAGTTGTACAGGTACAGCCTACTTCTACTATTTATTCTGGTGTGATTTTTAAAAAACTGCCATATTACCCAATCATTACCTCAGTGCTCTTTGTGGATGCTTGCTGTACATAAATTGGCTCCAGGCCTGGCAACATTCTAGTAAATCTTCTCTGCACTCTCTCCAGAGTAATTACATCCTTCCTGTAATATGGTGACCAAAACTGCACACAATGCTCCAGTTATGGCCTCACCAGTGTCGTACGCAGTTCCATCATTATATCCCTACTTTGTACTGTATACCTCTGCCAATGAAGGAGAGCATTCAATTTGCCTTCTTTACAATCTGCTACCTTTGGGACTTGTCACTTGCATGCCAAGATCTCTCACTTTGTCTGCCTCTTTCAGTTTATTCCCACTTATTGTACGTTCCCTTTTACTGTTTGATCTCCCTAAATGTATTACCTCACACTTATCAGAGTTGAACTCCATCTGTTACTTTCCTGCACTCTCCAGCAACCCATCTATAACATTTTGAAGTTTAAAGCTATCCTCTACACTATCCACTGCACAGCCAATTTTTGTGTTGTCTGCAAATTTCCCAATCGTGCCACCCACATTCAAGTCCAAATCTTTTTTTTTGTATGTTATTTACAGCAAAGAAAGAGGCCATTCGGCCCGTCGTGTCCACACTGGCTTCCAAAAGAGCTACCCAGCCTGTCCAATTCTCCAGCCCTAGCTCCGTAGCCCTCTAAATTAATCACTCTCAAATACATATCCAGCTCTCTTTTCAAACCTCCTATGGAATCCACCTCCACCACTCTCCCAGGCAGCGCACTCCAAACCCTAGCAACTGAGTAAAACCAGGGTGGCATGTGGCGCAGTGGATAGCACTGGGACTGCAGCGCTGAGGGCCCGGGTTCAAATCCCGGCCCTGGGTCACTGTCCGTGTGGAGTTTGCACATTCTCCCCATGTCTGCGTGGGTTTCACCCCCACAACCCAAAGATGTGCAGGTTAGGTGGATTGGCCATGCTAAATTGCCCCTTAATTGGAAAAAAAAATATGACTCTCTGAGTAAAGTAGTTTCTCCGCATCTCACTCCTAGCTCTCTTTCTGACCATCTTGAAACTGTGACCCCGAGTCACTGACATACCAACTACTGGGAACAGAATATCCTTCTTTACCCTGCCAAAATTGTTCAGAATCAGGAGCGTCATTCTCCGAACCCCCGCCGGGTCGGAGAATGGCCGTTGGCCGCCGTGAATCCTGCCCCCGCCGAGGTCTCCGGTACCGGAGATTGGGCGGGGGCGGGAATCGGGCCGCGCCGGTCGGCGGGACCTCCCGCTTGATTCTCCGGCTCGGATGGGCCGATGTCCCGCCCAGAAATTGCCAGTTCCGCCGGTGTAAATCAAACCTGGTATTTACCGGCGGGACCAGGCGGCGTGGGCGGGCTCCGGGGTCCTGGGGGGGGGGGGCGCGGGGCGATCTGACCCCGGGGGGTGCCCCCACGGTGGCCTGGCCCGCGATCGGGGCCCACCGATCCGTGGGCGGGCCTGTGCCGTGGGGGCACTCTTTCCCTTCCGCCTCCGCCACGGCCTCCACCATGGCGGAGGCGGAAGAGACTCTCCCCACTGCGCATGCGCGGGAAACGGACAGCGGCCGCTGACGCTCCCGCGCATGCGCCACATTTCCACGCCAGCTGGCGGGGCAACAAACGCCATTTCCGCCAGCTGGCGGGGCGGAAATCCCTCCGGCGTCGGCCTAGCCCCTCAATGTTGGGGCTAGGCCGCCAAAGATGCGGAGCATTCCGCAGCTTTGGGCCGGCGCGATGCCCGTCTGATTGGCGCCGTCTTTGGCGCCAGTCGGCGGACATCGCGCCGTTGGGGGAGAATTTCGCCCCTGGTGCCTGGAACTGAACAGAGGTCTAGCATCACTTCTTTGCTTTTACAATCTATGCCTCGATATATAAACCCAAGGATCTTAGAAACCTTCTTAACAACTTTTTCAACTATCTGGCTACCTTCAGAGAATTATGCACTTGAACCCCAAGGTCCCTCTGCTTCTGTACTCCCTTCTAAGTTGTACCATTGAGCCTGCATTGTCTCCCCATGTTTCTTCTACCAAAATGCATTACCTCACATTTCGCTGCATTGAGGTTTTTCTACCAGGCGCCTGCCCATTTGTCCAACTTGTCAATGTCCCTCAGAAGTCACCCAGTGTCATCCTCGCAATTCACTGTTCTCCCTAGCTCAGTATCATCTGCAAATTTAGAGATTTTTCCCTCAAGACCCATTTCTAAATCTTATATATAAATCGCAAAGAGTCCCAACACTGAGCTCTGGGGAACATCATTTTCAACTCGGCTCCAGTCTGAGAAATGCCCATCTATACCTACCCTCTGTTTCCTATCTCTTGCCCATTTACTAATCCATGCTGCCAAGGACCCATCAATCCTAAACATTTTTAATTTGCTAACCAACTTGCCATGTGGCACCATATCAAATGCTTTCTGGAACTCCAAATATACAACATCCACGGCACTACCCTCATCCGCTGCCTATGTCACCTCATCAAAGAACTCAAATAAATTTGTCAGACATGACCTGCCCTTGACAAAGCCATGTTGACTGTCTAGTATTAACTTATTTTTCTCTATCCCATATTATGACCTCCATCAGTTTTCCCACTATTAATGTCAAGTTCACAGAGTTGTAGTTTCCTGGGTTATCCTTTGCCCCTTTCTGAAACAACGGCGTCACATTTGAAATCCTCCAGACCCCCAGGACTAATCTGTGTTCAGAGAGATCTGAACATTTTCTGTCAATGGCTGCGCAATATGCTCCCTTACCTCTCTTAGCAATCTAGGATGCATCCCATCCGGGCCTGGCAATATCTCTACCTGGGTGCTGCCCACCTTTTAAACACCTTTTCTTTATCTATCACTATGCTGCTCAGCTACTCACCACCCACATTTTCAACTGGTCCATTGCCACCAGCTTCTATTTTGGAAAAGACAGAAGCGAAGTACTAATTTAGTACCACTGCCATGCCCTCCACTTCAGTGAGCAGCTTACCCTGCTTGTACCACTGCCATGCCCTCCACTTCAGTGAGCAGCTTACCCTGCTTGTCCCTTACGGGCCCCACTCTATCCTTCACTAATCCTTTACCATTAATATGTTTGAAGAACAATTTTTACTCTTTGTTTTAGCACAGCCTGCCATCCTTTCCTCATGCTTCCCCATAGCCTTCCTTATTCCAACCTTCGGCAATAAAATATATAAAAAATAGAAGGGGTCCCAACACTAAGGCCTGCAGAACACCACTTGAAACAGTTTTCCATTTGCATGGGATTTGTTTCCTGTTAGTAAGCCAATTTTGGATCCAATTCGCCACATTACCCTGTGTCCCATGGGCTTTTACTTTTTCGACCAGTCTGCCATGTGGGACCTTGTCAAATGCTTGACTGAAATACACTTAAAAGGTAGATAACATCCGCTACACTACCCTCATCAATCCTCCTCCTCACTTCCTCAAAGAAGTCAATCAAATTTATCATGCATGACCTTCCTTTAATAAAGTCATGCTGACTATCGCTGACTAGTCTGTGCCTTTCTCGTGACAGTTTATCCGATCTCTCAGGATTAATTCTAACAATTTGCCCACCGCAAAAGTAAGACTAACTGGCCTATAATTGTTTGGCATTTCCTTCATACCCTTCTTAAACAACGGGACCACATTTGCATTCCTTCAATCCTCCGGCACCTCCCCATGTCTAGAGAAGATTGGAAAATAATCCTCAGAGCATCTGCTATCTCCTCTCTGACCTCCTTCAACATCCTAGGAAACAATCCATCCAGCCCTGGCGACTTATCACTTTCAATGATGTCAACACCTCTAACACTTCCTCTCTCATTATGATTATTTTATCCAATATTTCACACTGCTCCTCATGATTTACTATATCCGAATCATCCCTTTCCTTTCCATGTAGGAGGAGCCCTACACTACCACCCCAAAATAGTGTCAAAGGTGATATGCATCTGCTGGGGGAAGGGGGGTGGGGGAGGCTTCACCACTTCAACACCTGGACAGAAGGATTGTTGCATTTAGGACAAGAGATGCACCTACCAGGTTTACCTCCTAAGAGGGAGGAGGAAAAAGCAGCGTGTAGGTGGAAAAACGGAAGATGGCTGAAGTTATGCACAGACAGTAGGGTTTAAACATCAAGTCTCGCTCTTAGAGGTGGTCGGTCACACAGTCTTGACTAGTATACTGGGCCTGAAATAACATGTTGTCTCACTATCATCTACAAGGGTCACCCAACAGCAAAATTCACACCTTCCTTCTGTACATAAAATTATGGTGAGAAATTAGTTTGATTCCATCCTCCCACAAGTGTGCCTCTTCCTCAAGCTTTGCTCCTCAATACTGGCCCAAGGTGAGAGGGCGGGTGTTTACCATTCATTTCTTCAAAATGTCATTTCAGTTTCTCGCAAATGGGATGTCCCATTTCTGTAGGGTCAGGAGATGGTCCTGCCCATTGCAGCTACCAGCTCGGTACCTGCCCTGGTCAGCTGCTGTTCCACCCCAGCACTCACCAGTCACGCTTATTGGCTTTTTTTGAGCTAATTGTTAAGCTTTCAGAATCCGCCATACTGTGCAGCTGCACAGCTGCAAACACTTCAAACCGCAGAGATACTTTAGACTCTACTAAAGCCATTCGATAGCAAAAGGGAAGGAAAGATTTGTACTTTGTTTCCCCCCCACCCCACCCCCCCACTCTCGATTAGTATTGACGTGCAATTATGTTTTAGTCTTCAAACTAGAATGTATTTCCAGTATTGAGTCAGCGATGCTTTTCATTTACTTTTGCTTTTGGAGCCATCTAGTGTTCCACTCTGGAACGGCAGCAAGTCCCAGGTTCAAGATTATTTCTCAATGGATTTCCATTAATCATACTGTCATGAGCCGACACAACACGAGAGGGAAAGCCACAATTAAGAGAGGAGCAGAAACAGAGCTAACATAGATTTAATCACTTTTCTAAATATCTTGGCCGTCACTGGGGCGAAGAATCCAGTTTGATGCCGAAATCGTGGCCAGCGCCGATTTTCCGGGCACTGAAAAGTGGCGCCACCAGGGAGTACCCCACGCCACCTTGCGCCTTTGCCAGCAGCCCACTCCGACATCCTCCACCCCTGACCGGCCAAAGTCCCGACAGCGTGGAACTAACCTGGTCCAGCTGGTCGGGAGACTCGCGTGGTGGTTGCGGATTCGGGGGCGGACCAATCGGAGGGCAGGACAGGCCTTGTAGGCGGCCGGAGGAGGCTTGTGCGGAGGTTGAGGGTCGGGCGCGCGGCCGATCGGGTGGTCTCCTTTGTGAGTCTACCTCCACAGTCCAAGTCCGCCATGGAGCACGGCGCGGCCGCTGGGGGTTGTCGCCGTGCGCATGCGCGACCTCTGACCCGGAAATACGGGGTTCCGTATCTGCAGCAAAAGCGGTGAGATTTACTCCAGGTCCCTGCTAGCCCCCTGCAGGCCTGGGAATTCATGTCCCTTTAATCCAGGATTTTCAGGAGTAAAACTCCACGGTTTTGACACCGGCATGGGGGACATAGTCCCAATAATGGAGAATCCAGCCCGTTAAATCCGTAATCTAATCTTGAGTTTGCAGGATGAAGAAAACTTTAAAATCCTAACCCACCATGTTCTCGGATGCCAACTCCAGCCGGGTATATTCCCACAGACGGTGGCAGAGGTGGCAACACAGGATCCAGACGACGTGGATAGAGTGTGCGAGTCCGCCTGGGGATCCGAGGTCCAAATCCCCAAACACGAGTGGGAGGGGATGGGTTTCTTTGACCCACATAAAGAAACAAAATAATTTTGAATCCTTGTTTCGAATGGGCTGGTTCGGACACCCTGCTGGAACTGCAATCAGGTGCCTGTGAAAGTAGCTCAGCCCAGACTCATCTTTCTGCTTGCCATCCCAGCCTCCGATTCACCACCGGGCTCCTGAAGGATGATCCATCGAGCACAGACACGCTGGGTGCTGGCAAGCGGCCACCTCGGGTTCTGATCTCTGGCTGGCGGTGGCGCTGATCTGCTCCCTCCTGATGTTTACATCAGCAGACCGGAGTGCTCCATCCCTGGGCCCAGCTCCATGCAGCAGTGCCGATACTCCTGCTGGCTCACACCGCATTCACCTCGGTGCAGGCGGGGGAATAAGGAACAGGTAGGGCAGCACATCCATGAGACGAGTACGCGTGCTTGGCCATGATGGAATGTGCTATGTCATCAGCCGGCTGTGCCTGGGCACAGGTGCTGCCCAGCCTGCTGGCGAAGTGTCGTTCAGTGAAATAGAATCTGTGGGACCAAGACAGTACTCCATCGACTAATATTGAGTCTCCCGGCCATTCAGCGAAGATTGGCAACCCTGGTGTGACAGGAGTTCCTGGTGATAGAGCATGGCTGCACCAAAGTATGGGGTGGGACTTTTCACAGTAACTTCTTTGCAGTGTTAATGTAAGACTACTTGTGACAATAAAGATTATTATTATAATGGAGAAGACTTGTGTTGGTGCTTGATGAGGATCTCCAAACTGTACATGGTTAGCAGGGTTGGCTTCACTGCTCATCTAATGCTCCCTTGAATTCCTCCATTGAACCTGCCTTCACCATATTTCCAGGCAGTGCAATCCACACCCGAACCGCTCGCTGTGTGAAGAAGTTTTTTCTCTACTCTGTTCAGCCGTCTCATGATTTTCAACACCTCTACCAAATCTTCCCTCCAAAGAGACAGCCCATACCTCTCCAGGCTCTCTTCATAACGGAGGCATCTCATCCCTGAAATCATTCTGTTGAACCTCTTCTGCACTCTCTCCAATGTGTTCACATCCTTCCTATAGTGCAGCATCCAGAACTATTCACAATACTCAAGCTGAGGTCAACATATAGTTGAGGACTCTGGGTCTGTATTGTTGGCCTTTAGAAGGATGAGGGGGGATCTTATTGAAACTTACAGGATACTGCGAGGCCTAGATAGAGTGGACGTGGAGAGGATGTTTCCACTTGTAGGAAAAAACTAGAACCAGAGGACACCATCTCAGACTAAAGGGACGATCCTTTAAAACAGAGATGAGGAGGAAAGTCTTCAGACAGAGGGTGGTAAATCTGTGGAACTCTTTGCCGCAGAAGGCTGTGGAGGCCAAATCATTGCGTGTCTTTAAGGCAGAGATAGACAGGTTCTTGATTAATAAGGGGATCAGGGGTTATGGGGAGAAGGCAGGAGAATAGGGATGAGAAAATATCAGCCATGATTGAATGGCGGAGCAGACTCGATGGGCCGAGTGGCCTAATTCTGATCCTATGTCTTTTGGTCTTATAACCGCCTTGCTCTTGTACTCTATTCCCTTTTTAATAAAGCCCAGAATACTATGTGCTTTATTAACTGTTCTCTAAACCTGTTTTGCACTTTAATGAACTGTGCACATATAGATCCAGGTCCCTCTGCTCTTGCACCCCCTTAAGAACTGAACTTACAAATATTCCTGGTTACAAGGTGTTCAGAAAAAATAGGAAAGGAAGGTAAGGAGGTGGTGGCAGTATTGGTTAAGGAGAGAATTGCAGTGCTGGAGAAAGGAGATGGCCGAGTGGGTTCATGGACAGAATCAATTTGGCTAGAGCTAAGAAATAAAAAGGGTGCAATGACATTGCTCGGTGTAGTCTACAGACAACCAGCTAATGAGAAGGATGTAGAAGAACAAATCGGCAAGGAATTTACAGAGAGATGCAAACATTAGAGAGAAGTTATACCAGCCAAAGATCTGGGTAACACTCTGGGAACCCAGGCTCAAAGCCACCACGAGATTTGAATTCAAAAAAATCTGTAGTTAAAAGGTTAATGATGACCATTAAACCATTGTCAATTGTTATAAAAACCTACCTTGTTCACGAATGTCCTTCAGAGAAGGAAATCTGTTATCCATACCTGGTTTGGCCTACATGGGACTGTAACTCCAGACCCACAGCAATGTGGTTGGCATTTAACTGCCCTTTGAAATGGCCTAGAAAGCCACTCTGTTCAAGGGCAATTAGAGATGGGCAATAATACCAGCGATGCCCACATCCCATCAATGAATAGAAAAATAATCCCAACAGCTCTTGCTTAAAAGTTGTCTGTCTGACATCTTCCAATTCTGATGAAAGGTCATTGATTAATTTGGTTTCTCTCGACAGATGCTCCCAGTGTTTCCAGCACTTTCTATTTTTCTTTCAAATTTGGAGCATTTGGCTTTTATATGATAAAGAGGCTTGCAAAAGGTAATGGACCGTGAAATTGAATGTAAACAATGCAATTCAAAGCTTTTAGGCGTCTCAGAAAATCCAGAGGCTGGAAAAAGTCAAAGGGGAATGAAATTGAATATGAAAAAAGAAATTCAACGGTTTGCAACACATTAAAGAGAAGACCTTTACCTTCATCTGACAAATCATTGAAATTGGCATGCTGAAAGAGAATTTAAAGGTTTTCAAGGCTACAGAGGGAAGACTTGCCACGTGATCCCCATCCCAGGAAAGGCTCCCAAACTGAGCCCCTACAGCCCGGCCCAATCTCCCCCCTGCCCACCAAACCCCCCTCCCCCTTCCCTGAAGGGCCCCCCTCCCCTGGGAGGCAAGCATAGAGAGGGTATTCACCCCCTTGCGCTCCCCCCCCCCCTCCTCGGTGACCCTCGCACCTAGTTCCCGCTTTTAGGGACCAGTAGTGATCTGCGCCTGCAGGTCTTCGAACTTGGAGAGTGGGGGTGGGGGGGCGCAGAGGCATACCAGGAGGCTGCAGAATTCCATTATAACCTTGTTAATGAGATTGAAATGGATGCTAATGAAACAGTGAGAACAGCACGAATCCTGTTTTGGGCAGCAGGCCAGATTCAACAGGCTAGCAGAAATCCCGGCTAGGGCTAGCAGCCCCGGAGAATCACCCCCATTGTGTCATAATGAGGGTGGTTCAGAAGGTGGACTGAAAACTGATGTTGGAGAGATCGGACTCGAGAGGGTCCTTAAACAATTGAGTTGGGGGGAGGGAGGAGAAAGAGACAGTAAGGGGGTGTGGGGGAGAATTCCATAGCGCAAGTCCCAGCATGGGAAAAGGAAAGGAGAATTAGATACAGACTCAGGATTGGCGCGGTCCATAGGTACTTAGGGTGGAGGCAGAGATCGGGTGTAGAATGGCAATGGTGAGACTTCAGATTGAATTCACTGATCTACATTGATTTGCAGTCCAACAGTGAAGATACATTTAGAATGACAACTAGCAGGAAGTTATCACCTCCCACAGATCTACACTTCAGCACACGTTATCACCTTTCAATCAGGAAAGATTGCAGCCTTTAATTCTGGCTATGTGCTTTAATGGCATGTATCCATTATTCAACTCAACTGTTCAGTACTCTGCACGTGGAGCACCTCTTAAATACACAGCACACTAACCAGAATATTTAATACAACAAACTAACTGGTTGATTAACTGCAAAGATAATAAATGATATGGAATTGTCACCCTGCCTTTTTGCACTGTCGCACTCAGTCTGCGTGCATATTAGTCAGGGATGGTTATATGCTGCCGTAGCACGCCATCTTCTAATTTTCATAACCGGCCGTGACCACTGTGATTTTGCCTAGAATCGGTGAGATTTTTAAATACTGATGCGCTTTATGGCAAGGATTGCTAGATAATGACCAAAAGTGGAAATCCTGATTTATTCACACACCACGAAAAGGTAAATATAAAACAAAGGTGAAAGCCTGGGGGAAGCCTGAAGTTACAATCTCGGTGTTCCTTCAGCAGTGCACAAGTACTGATTTCAGTACACATCAACGTTCCCGCTCCATTCCTCCTACCCTCCCTTAAACCCGTCTGAAACGTTAACTCCACTCCTCTCTCCAGAGGTGTTGCTGGACCCGCTGAATATTTCCAGTATTTTCTAGTTTTGGTTCAGATTTCCAGCACCCACAGTACTTTGCTTTTGATGTAGAAACTAGACTTTAAAACTAGACTTAGAATCATAGAATTTACAGTGCGGAAGGAGGCCATCCGGCCCATCGGGTCTGCACCGGCTCTTGGAAAGAGCACCCTACCCAAGGTCAACACCTCCACCCTATCCCCATAACCCAGTAACCCCACCCTAAGGGCGATTTTGGACACTCAGGGCAATTTATCATGGCCAATCCACCTAACCATCTCCAGGCTGACTCGTTCACATTCTGAACTCCAACTTTGAAAAGTATCCTCCAGTGTCCTGCAACGCTCTTTCTAAATGGATGGCTGCAACGTGAAAAACAGTGTTTTGACATTTTTTTAGTCCTTTCATAAGATGCAGGGGTGACTGACTGTTGCCCGTTCCTAATTGCCCTTGAACTGAGTGGCATATTAACCCATTTCAGAGAACAGTTGACAGTCAACCACATTGCTGTGGATCTGGAGTCACATGTAGGTCAGACCAGGTAAGGATGGCAGATTTCCTTCCCGAAAGGACATTAGTGAACCAGGTGCATTTTACAATCGATGGTAAGTTTCATGGTCAACATTACTGAGGCTAGCTTCATATTCCAGATTATGACTGGATTTAAATTCCCCCCCCAGCTGCCAGTGGGATTTGAACCCGTGTCCCCACAGCATTAGCCTGGGCCGCTGGATTACTGGTTCAGTGACTTACCATCATCCCCCCACCCCCACCCCCCCCACACACACACAATCTGGGTTAGATGATAAGCCTTCGTTTTTACTGGAGGGATAATGACTGAGAACATAGAACATAGAAAAATGCAGCACAGAACAGACCCTTCGGCCCACGATGTTGTGTCGAACTTTTGTCCTAGATTAAGAACAAATTAATCTACACCGCATCATTCTACCGTAATCCATGTACCTATCCAATAGCCACTTGAAGGTCCCTAATGTTTCCGACTCAACTACTTCCACAGGCAGTGCATTCCATGCCCCCACTATTCTCTGGGTATAGAACCTACCTCTGACATCCCCCCTATATCTTCCACCATTAAATTTATGTCCCCTTGTAATGGTTTGTTCCACCCGGGGAAAAAGTCTCTGACTGTCTCCTCGATCTATTCCCCTGATCATCTTAGAAACCTCTATCAAGTCGCACCTCATCCTTCTCCGTTCTAATGAGAAAAGGCCTAGCACCCTCAACCTTTCCTCGTATGACCTACTCTCCATTCCAGGCAACATCCTGATAAATCTCCTTGAACCTTTTCCAAAGCTTCTACATCCTTCCTAAAATGAGGCGACTGAAACTGCACACAGTACTCCAAATGTGGCCATACCAAGGTTTTGTACAACTGCATCATCACCTCGCGGCTCTTAAATTCAATCCCTCTGCTAATGAACGCTAGCACACCATAGGCCTTCTTCACAGCTCTATCCACTTGAGTGGCAACTTTTAAAGATGTATGAACATAGACCCCAAGATCTCTCTGCTCCTCCACATTGCCAAGAACCCTACCGTTAACCCTGTATTCCGCATTCATAGATGTCCTTCCAAAATGGACAACCTCACACTTTTCAAGGTTAAACTCCATCTGCCACTTCTCAGCCCAGCTCTGCATCCTATCTATGTCTCTTTGCAGCCAACAACTATCCACAACTCCACCAATCTTCATATTGTCTGCAAATTTACTGACCCACCCTTCAACTCCCTCAACCAAGTCATTAATGAAAATCACAAACAGCAGAGTACCCAGAACTGATCCCTGCAGTACGCCACTGGTAACTGGGCTCCAGGCTGAATATTTGCCATCCACCACCACGCTCTGACTTCTATCGGTTAGCCAGTTCGTTATTCAACTGGCCAAATTTCCCACTATGCCATGTCTCCTTACTTTCTGCATAAGCCTACCATGCGAAAACTTATCAAATGCCTCACTAAAATCCATGTACACTACATCCACTGCTTTACCTTCATCCACATGCTTGGTCACCTCCTCAAACAATTCAATAAGACTTGTGAGGCAAGACCTACCCCTCACAAATCCGTGCTGACTATCCCTAATCAAGCAGTGTCTTTCCAGATGCTCAGAAATCCTATCCCTCAGTACCCGTTCCATCACTTTGCCTACCACCGAAGTAAGACTAACTGGCCTGTAATTCCCAGGGTTATCCCTATTCCCTTTTTTGAACAGGGGCACGACATTCGCCACTCTCCAATCCCCTGGTACTACCCCTGTTGACAGTGAGGACGAATAGATCATTGCCAACGGCTCTACAATTTCATCTCTTGCTTCCCATAGAATCCTTGGATATATCCTGTTAGGCCCGGGGGACTTTTTTAAAAAAAATATTTTTATTCTCCTCCTTTTACACATTTTCTCCCAAATTTACACCCACCAACAATAAACAATGATCAGCAACAAATATGTCAATCCCCATAACAAAAACAACGATCCCATCCTCCCACCAAACCCCAAACATTAGCCCGCATGTTTACATAAACAAATGAGAAAAAGGAATCAGAAATCACCCAGTCACTCTTAATACACACAGCCCCCCTCCCCACAACCCTCCCACCCTCCCCCCCCACCCCCAACTAATGTTCGATGTTATCCAGTTCTTGAAAGTGCATGGTAAATAATGCCCATGAATTGTAGAACCCCTCCGTCCTTCCCCTCAGTTCAAACTTAACCTCCTCAAGAGTCAAGAATTCCACAAGTCCCCCCGCCACGCTAGGGCACAGGGTGGAGAGGTTGCTCTCCATCCCAACAGGATCCGCCTTCGGGCAATCAACGAGGCGAAGGCTATGATATCTGCCTCCGCACCCATTTCCAACCCTGGCTGGTCCGACACCCGAATATGGCCTCCTGGGGACCCGGGTCCAGTTTAACGTGCACCACATTGGAAATTACCCTAAAAACGTCCTTCCAGTAATCCTCTAGCTTTGGACAGGACCAAAACATATGAACGTGGTTAGCCACCAACCCCCCCCCACCCCCAACGTTCACACACATCTTCTACACCTTCAAAGAATTGGCTCATCCTCGCCCTCGTGAGGTGTGCTCTGTATAACAGTCCCGGGGGCCTTGTCTATCCTCAAGTTTTTCAAAATGCCCAACACATCTTCCTTCCTAACAAGTATCGCCTCAAGCTTACCAGTCTGTTTCACACTGTCCTCTCCAACAATATGGCCTCTCATTCGTAAAAATGTGGCTGTGGTCCTCTGGCTGATACAGAGGTTGTGAGGAATGGCCTGAGAAAATTGATGAGTATCAAAAGAAATCAATCAGTGCCATGAATGAAAGGTTCAGTTGGCCGTGTGGCCTAATGCATAAGGTGCCTGACTTTGGTGATGTCGAATGAATGAGAGGTTTCAGCAGGTGGGGCAAAGGAAAGGGCTATCGGTGACAATTTTTAAAAAAATATTTTTATTAAGGCATTTGTATATAAATTAAACACAAACCAACACAAGGGTAAGAACAAACAGGCAGCACAGCGGCGCAGTGGTTAGCACTGCTGCCTCACGCCGCCAAGGTACCAGATTCAATCCGGGTCACTCTCCGTGTGGAGTTTGCACATTCTCCCCGTGTCGGCGTGGGTCTGACCCCCCACAACCAAAGATGTACAGGATAGATGGATTGGCCACGCTAAATTGCCCCTTAATTGGAAAAAATTAATTGGGCTCTCTAAATTTAAAAAAATAAATTTTAAAAATGTTTTAAGAGTAAGAACAAATAGAAACCTCATAACAAATAAATAACTAATGCCCCGACATACCAAGAATCACCACTTGTGGACTTGGGACCACCTTCAGTACCTTGGACATTACATCCGCGAACACCTGCCAGAACCCCTTTAGCTTCGGACATGCCCAAAACATGTGAACATGATTCGCAAGCCTCCCCGCGCACCACCCACACCTGTCCTCCACCCCCTCAAAGAACCTACTCATCCTGCCCACCATCATATGCAGCCTGTGAACTACCTTAAACTGCCAAATGACGAAGGTGCATTCACCCTCCTCAGAGCCTCCTCCCATAATCCAGCCTCCATTTCCCCCCCAGTTCTTCCTCCCACTTCCGTTTGACTTACCCGATCAGGGTTCCCCCCCCAGTCCATTAGCTTCTTGTAAATCTCGGACATCTTATCCTCACCTACTTCTGCTTTCGATATCACCTTATCCTGTAGCTCCAGAAGCGGTAACTTGGGAAAGGATGGCGCCTGCTTCCCCACATAATCCCGTACATGTAAGTACCGGAACCCGTTCCCACTGGGCAGATCATACTCCTCCTCCAGCTTTTCCAAATGCGAAAAGCTAGCCCCCCACAAACAGGTCCGCAAACCGCTCGATCTTTGCCCGTTGCCACCCCCGAAATACAGCATCTAACTGCGCCCCCCACCCCCCCCGGTGCAAGTCGATGATTACCGCAAATCGGTGCCCAGACCTTCCAACCTCAAATGCTGCCGCCACTGTCCCCCCCCCCCCCCATACCCGCAGGGCAGCCACCACCACCCTACTCATGGAGTACTCGGCCAGCGAGAACGGCAGAGATGCCGTCAACAATGCCCCTAAACCCGTGCTCCTGCAAGAGGCTGCCTCCATCAGCTCCCACACTGACCCCTCCCCCACGACCCACTTCCTAACCATGGCTGTATTCGCTGCCCAGTAATAGTTCATTATACTTGGTAAGGCCAGCCCCACCCCCCACCCGCGACTCCGCTCCAACAGCACCTTCTTTACCCGTGGGGATTTCCCCGCCCACACAAATCCCAAAATCAAAGCATTAACCTTTCAGAAAAATGATTTTGGGATGATGATCAGGAGGTTCTGAAATACAAATAAGAGCCTCGGGAGTACCATCATTTTCACTGTCTGCACCCGCTCCGCCATTGAGCACATCCCTCCTCTTGAAATTCCCACTCATCTTTTCCAACCACCAAATTCAATTTATTCAGTTATTCCCATCCCCGCGCCACCTGCATACCCAAATATCTAAAGCTCACCCCCACCACCCTGAACGGCAGCTCGCCCAACCTCCTCTCCTGCCCCCTGGCCTCAATCGGAAAGTCCTCACTCTTCCCCATGTTTAACTGAAATCCGAAAACCGGCCAAACCCCCTCCAGAATATTCATAATTCGCCCAATGCCTCCCAATGGGTCCGAGATATAAAGCATGTAGCGAGACACTGTGCTCCACCCACCCCCCTGCACTATCCCTCTCCACCTCCTTGACGCTCTAAGCGCCATTGCCAGTGGCGCTATTGCCAAGGCAAAGAGCAACGGGAAGTGTGGGCACCCCTGCCTTGTCCCACGGTGTTGCCCAAAGTTCCCTGAGCTTACCAATTTGTACGTACACTCGCTACAGGCGATACAACAAACGGACCCAGTCGACAAACCCTTGCTCGAACCCGAACCCGAACCATCCCAACACTTCGCACAAATACTCCTACTCCACCTGATCGAATGCCTTCTCCGCATCCACTGCGACTGCCACCTCCACATCCGGGGGCACCATTATCACATTCAGTAATCTCCTGGCGTTTGCCGACAGACGCCTCCCCTTTACAAACCTCATCTGGTCTTCCCCTACGCTCCTGGCACACCGTCCTCAATCCGCGAGCACAAGGCCTTTGCTGGTAGTTTGGACTCCACACTTAACAACAATATTGGGCGATAGGACCCACACTGCTCTGGGTCTTTATCCTTCTTTAATATTAAGGATATGGAAGCCTGTGATAATGTAAGGGGGAGTTCCCCCTTATCCCTCGCCTCATTATATGCCCTTACTAGCAGGGGCCCCAGATCCCCAGAAAACGTCTAATAAAATTCTACAGGGAACCTATCCGGGCCCAGGGCCTTCCCTGCCTGCATCGACCCATCTCCTCCATCACTAGTCCAATGGGGGCCCCCAGCCCCTCCACCAAGTCCTTCTCTACCTTGGGAAACTCCAACCCATCTAGGAAATGCCGCATTCCCACCCCCCACGCCCGCTTGGGGACTCCGATTCATAGAGCCTCTTATAAAGTTCCTCAAAAACCCCATTCACTCCCACCGGGACCAGTACCACTCTTCCCCTCTTGTCCTTCACACTTCCGATCTCCCTCGCCGCCTCCTGCGTCCTAAGTTGGTTAGCCAGCATCCTGATGGTCATCTCCCCATATTCGTACACTGCCCCTCTGCAACTGCCCCACAGCCTTCCCCCCGGAGTCCACCTGCAACTCTGAGACCACAAGTACAAAACTTTCTTCACCCTCGACCTCCCAAACCTCTAAGGGTGTCCCCCACGCCCCCCCGAATGCCCACCATGAAGTTCTTCAGCTCCTTCGCCACCGCCGACACCCTCCCCGACCGTGGTCTCAACCGGTCCAAACCTGGTTCAATGACCACGTTAAAGTCCATAAAGTCCCACCCCATAATCAACCGGTCCAAGTCCAGCTCCGGGGTCTTTCCCAGCACCCGCCTCATGAACTCAACATCATCCCAGTTTGGGGCATAAACATTCACCAAGACCACTGGCATCGCCTCCAGCTTCCCACTCACTGTCACGAACATACCTCCCAAATCTGCCACTATATTCCCCACCTCAAACGCCACCCATCTGTTATCAGCACCGTCACCCCCCCCCCATTTTCATATCTGATCTTGAATGAAAGTCTTGCCCTACTTACCCTTTCCTTAACCTCGTCTGGTCCCTAACCATCAAGTGCGTTTCTTGGAAAAAGGTCATATCCGCCTTCAAGCTCCTCAGATGCGCGAACACGCGTGATTGTTTGACTGGCCCATTCAGCCCTCTCACATTCCATGTGACCAACCTGGTCGGGGGGGCACCCCGCCCCCTCTCCTGACGATCAACCATACCCCTTCTTTGGCCAGCCCCCAGCCCGTGTCACGCGACCTTCCCGGACCGCCCTCAGATGTCCACTGCCACCTCCCTTCTTGCTACTCCACAACAGTCACACCTTTTCAGCAGCACCCCCATCCTAAAGAAGACAACACTCCCATCACCCTCTGCTACACTGACCACCTGCTCATCCCTCATTGCGCTCCCCTTAATTAGCCCGCCCAGCTAGCCTGGCAGCCCTCGCCCATGCGCCAAACCTCCTATCCCCCCAGATTCTCCTCTCGCCCGCTCACACACTGCCATAATGAAATTTTAAAAAGGTGCACTCACCCTCCACGTTCCCCAAACATTCCACCACAGAACCAAACAAAACATCTCTAAGGACAGGTTCTCCTTAACCAACAGCCTAAATAAAACAAAAAGGCAGAGAGAACCAACATCTTCTCATATTTCCTCCACAGTTCAATGTCCTCCCTCCCCTGCCAGTTCATTGTCTCTTAGAAACTCCATTGCCTCCTCTGGTATCCCAAAATAATGCTCTCGACCGTTGTAAGTCACCCAGAGGTACAGCATCCCAAACTTTACCCCCTTCTTAAAGAAGGCAGCCTTCACTCGGTTGAACCCGGCCCTCCTCTTGGCCAGTTCCACTCTAAGATCCTGGTACACCCGGAGCAGGTGCAGCTCCTTGTCTGCCTGGCCCACCGCAAAACCTTCTCCTTGTCAAGGAACCGGTGGAGCCACACCACCATCGCCTTCGGCGGCTCATTCGCCTGCCATTTTCTCATCAACGCCCTATGCGCCCAGTCGATCTTCGGGGGCCAGTCGAAGGCCCCTCCCCCATCAGCGTCTCCATTATCTTGGTTACATTTGAGCCAGCGTCCGCTCCCTCGATAGTCTCTGGCATCCCTACATTTCTTAAATTTTGTCTCCAGCAATTCTCCAGATCCTCCACCTTCTCCTTTAGCCGCCTCTGGGTCTCCTGCATCATCCCGATCTCGGCCACAAATGAGGGAAGCTGCTCCTCATGCTCCCCCACCGCCTCCTCCACTTTCTGGATCACCTGGCTCTGGGTCACCAGCCTCTGCTCCACCCGGTCGATCCCTGCTTTCAGTGATTCCACCACCTTGGCCAGGTCCTCCTGGGCTTCCGTCCTGTGCTGGCTGAACTTCTCATTCAAGAGGTCCACCAGCTGCTTTGTAGACCATTGGGTTGGTAGGGCCGACCCTTTACCCTCCGCCATCTCCACCTGTGGCACATGAAGAATTTCTTGCTCCAACTGCCCCTTCCTTCTCGACCCACTTCTGGTCCATGGATCCATACAACAACATCACCAGTGGAGTTTAACTTTCCTCAACCAACTCTACACTTTTTTCCACCAAAACATCCACCAGCAAACGGGGAAAAGGATCGAAAAAAACGCTCGAGCAGGAGCTGCCAAATGTGTGACCACTCACTCCATGGCCGCCACCAGAAGTCCCTATCGGTGACAATTGTCAGACAGCTGAAGGATAATATGTGGATTTCTTTAGTCTGCAAATATGCACTGAATAAATATGCAAATGAACAGGGTTAGCTGCTGGACATCATAGAACATAGAACAATACAGCGCAGTACAGGCCCTTCGGCCCACGATGTTGCACCGAAACAAAAGCCATCTAACCTACACTATACCATTATCATCCATATGTTTATCCAATAAACTTTTAAATGCCCTCAATGTTGGCGAGTTCACTACTGTAGCAGGTAGGGCATTCCATGGCCTCACTACTCTTTGCGTAAAGAACCTACCCCTGACCTCTGTCCTATATCTATTACCCCTCAGTTTAAGGCTATGTCCCCTCGTGCTAGCCATTTCCATCCGCGGGAGAAGGCTCTCACTGTCCACCCTATCTATCCCTCTGATCATTTTGTATGCCTCTATTAAGTCTCCTCTTAACCTTCTTCTCTCTAACGAAAACAACGTCAAGTCCATCAGCCTTTCCTCATAAGATTTTCCCTCCATACCAGGCAACATCCTGGTAAATCTCCTCTGCACCCGTTCCAAAGCCTCCACGTCCTTCCTATAATGCGGTGACCAGAACTGTACGCAATACTCCAAATGCGGCCGTACCAGAGTTCTGTACAGCTGCAACATGACCTCCTGACTCCGGAACTCAATCCCTCTACCAATAAAGGCCAACACTCCATAGGCCTTCTTCACCACCCTATCAACCTGGGTGGCAACTTTCAGGGATCTATGTACATGGACACCTAGATCCCTCTGCTCATCCACACTTTCAAGAACTTTTCCATTAGCCAAATATTCCACATTCCTGTTTTTCCTTCCAAAGTGAATCACCTCACACTTCTCTACATTAAACTCCATTTGCCACCTCTCAGCCCAGCACTGCAGCTTATCTATATCCCTCTGTAACCTGCTACTTCCTTCCACACTATCGACAACACCACCGACTTTAGTATCGTCTGCAAATTTACTCACCCACCCTTCTGCGCCTTCCTCTAGGTCATTGATAAAAATGACAAACAGCAACGGCCCCAGAACAGATCCTTGTGGTACTCCACTTGTGACAGAACTCCATTCTGAACATTTCCCATCAACCACCACCCTCTGTCTTCTTTCAGCTAGCCAATTTCTGATCCACATCTCTAAATCACCCTCAATCCCCAGCCTCCGTATTTTCTGCAATAGCCTACCGTGGGGAACCTTATCAAACGCTTTGCTGAAATCCATATACACCACATCAACTGCTCTACCCTCGTCTACCTGTTCAGTCACCTTCTCAAAGAACTCGATAAGGTTTGTGAGGCATGACCTACCCTTCACAAAGCCATGCTGACTATCCCTGATCATATTATTCCTATCTAGATGATTATAAATCTTGTCTCTTATAATCCCCTCCAAGACTTTACCCACTACAGACGTGAGGCTCACCGGTCTATAGTTGCCGGGGTTGTCTCTGCTCCCCTTTTTGAACAAAGGGACCACATTTGCTATCCTCCAGTCCTCTGGCACTATTCCTGTATCCAATGATGACATAAAAATCAAAGCCAATGGTCCAGCAATCTCTTCCCTGGCCTCCCAGAGAATCCTAGGATAAATCCCATCAGGTCCCGGGGACTTATCTATTTTCAGCCTGTCCAGAATTGCCAACACCTCTTCCCTACGTGCCTCAATGCCATCTAATCTATTTACCTGGAGCTCAGCATTCTCCTCCACAACATTATCTTTTTCCTGAGTGAATACTGACGAAAAATATTCATTTAGTATCTCGCCTATCTCTTCAGACTCTACACACAACTTCCCATCCCTGTCCTTGACTGGTCCTACTCTGTCCCTCGTCATTCGCTTATTCCTGACATACCTATAGAAAGCTTTTGGGTTTTCCTTGATCCTTCCTGCCAAATACTTCTCATGTCCCCTCCTTGCTCGTCTTAGCTCTCTCTTTAGATCCTTCCTCGCTACCTTGTAACTATCCATCGCCCCAACTGAAACTTCACACCTCATCTTCACATAGGCCTCCTTCTTCTTCTCAACAAGAGATTCCACTTCTTTGGTAAACCACGGTTCCCTCGCTCGGCACCTTCCTCCCTGCCTGACCGGTACATACTTATCAAGAACACGCAGTAGCTGATCCTTGAACAAGCTCCACTTATCCAGTGTGTCCAAAACTTGCAGCCTACTTCTCCACCTTATCCCCCCCAAGTCACGTCTAATGGCATCATAATTTCCCTTCCCCCAGCTATAGCTCTTGCCCTGCGGTGTATACTTATCCCTTTCCATCCTTAACGTAAACGTCACCGAATTGTGGTCACTGTCCCCAAAATGCTCACCTACCTCCAAATCCAACACCTGGCCTGGTTCATTACCCAAAACCAAATCCAATGTGGCCTCGCCTCTTGTTGGCCTGTCAACAAACTGTGTCAGGAAACCTTCCTGCACACACTGTACAAAAAACGACCCATCTAATGTACTCGAACTATATCTTTTCCAGTCAATATTTGGAAAGTTAAAGTCTCCCATAATAACTACCCTATTACTTTCGCTCTTATCCAGGATCATCCTCGCCATCCTTTCCTCTACATCCCTAGAACTATTTGGAGGCCTATAGAAAACTCCCAACAGGGTGACCTCTCCTTTCCTGTTTTTAACCTCAGCCCATACTACCTCGGAAGATGAGTCCCCATCTAGCATCCTCTCCGCCACCGTAATACTGCTCTTGACTAGCAGCGCCACACCTCCCCCTCTTTTGCCTCCTTCTCTGAGCTTACTAAAACACCTAAACCCCGGGACCTGCAACATCCATTCCTGTCCCTGCTCTATCCATGTCTCCGAAATGGCCACAACATCGAAGTCCCAGGTACCAACCCATGCTGCCAGTTCCCCTACCTTATTTCGTATACTCCTGGCATTGAAGTAGACACACTTCAAACCACCTACCTGAACACTGGCCCCCTCCTGCGACGTCAAATCTGAGCTCCTGACCTCTATACTCTCATTCTCCCTTACCCTAAAACTACAATCCAGGTTCCCATGCCCCTGCTGCATTAGTTTAAACCCCCCCAAAGAGCACTAACAAATCTCCCCCCCAGGATATTTGTGCCCCGCAGGTTCAGATGTAGACCATCCTGTCTGTAGAGGTCCCACCTTCCCCAGAAAGAGCCCCAGTTATCCAGAAATCTGAATCCCTCCCGCCTGCACCATCCCTGTAGCCACGTGTTTAATTGCTCTCTCTCCCTATTCCTCATCTCACTATCACGTGGCACGGGCAACAACCCAGAGATAACAACTCTGTTTGTTCTAGTTCTGAGCTTCCATCCTAGCTCCCTGAAAGCCTGCCTGACATCCTTATCCCCTTTCCTACCTATGTCGTTAGTGCCAATGTGGACCACGACTTGGGGCTGCTCCCCCTCCCCCTTAAGGACCCGGAAAACACGATCCGAGACATCACGTACCCTTGCACCTGGGAGGCAACATACCAAACGTGAGTCTCTCACGCTCCCACAAAATCTCCTATCTGTGCCCCTGACTATAGAGTCCCCAATTACTAATGCTCTGCTCCTCTCCCCCCTTCCCTTCTGAGCAACAGGGACAGACTCTGTGCCAGAGGTCCGTACCCCATGGCTTACCCCTGGTAAGTCCCCCCCCCCACAAGTATCCAAGGCGGTATACTTGTTTCTCAGGGGAACGACCGCAGGGGATCCCTGCACTGACTGTTTTTTCCCCGTCCCCCTTACAGTTACCCATCTATCTCCAATCTTTGGTGTAACTAATTCCCTGAAGCTGCTATCTATGACCCCCTCTGCCTCCCGAATGATCCGAAGTTCTTCCAACTCCAGCTCCAGTTCCCTAACTCGGTCTTGGAGGAGCTGGAGATGGCAGCACTTCCTGCAGGTAAAATCAGCAGGGACACTAACGGCATCCCTCACCTCAAACATCCTGCAGGAGGAACATTGCACTCCCTTCCCTGCCATTCCTCTAACTTTCTACCAAGATCTGGCTAACAACTAAATTAATTTTTTTTTATATATTAAAAAAAAAATTATTATTAATAACAATAATAAAATATGGATAATGGATAATGATTTCAAACAAATAGTTTCCTTGATCAGTTGAGTAGGGCACTACCCCTGAACTGGGGTGCAACGCAGCTGGCAAATCTTTCAAGAGGCCTCTTGTGCGATTTACCCCGCTCGCCATGCCTCGTGAGATCTAACAGGATCTTGGGAGACGTTGTGATTTGGATCCTGGCCATTAGTATTAGCAGCACTTTGATATGGACTCGCAGGAGTTACCCAAGGCACAGGATCTAATTCCCATGCCTCAGAGACCCCGAGCGAGTGCCAGTTAATACTGGTCTTCACAAATGGGGGCCAGACGTATCGGCACTTGGGGCGGAAGTGGGGGCGACTCTCAGGGGACTGGGGCCCCTGGATGACTAGGCTCTGAGCAGGGTGGTACCCTTGTATCCCCGATGCTACCTGGGCTACCTGGGCCAGCCTGGCACCGCCACCTTGGCACTGCCAGGATGCCCAGGTGGTACTGCCGTGCTGGCAGGGGCACTGGCAGGCCCGGTTTACATTTTGCCTGTGGCGGAGATCGGGCCCATGGATGCCTGCCCTTATCAGCTGGGATGTGGGGGACTCAATAACCCTCTTATTGGTGAGTTGGGGCGCTGGGGGGAGGGGTCCGGAGATCGTGTTTTGGGGTCTCAAGATCGGGACGCTATTTTGCACTGGTGAGTCGAGTTCCTCAGTACGCGAAATGGGACTAAGTGTGGCCTTGGTGGGGCGTTTCCCCCGAGGCCCCGAAATGAGTCCCATTAGCTGGCGGGGTCTTTGTCGGCTAATCACGCTGGACACGGGACTCTATTTCATTTCCATTAAATCGAGCGCTAAGACTTAGAACTGATATACTACTAACATGAGGGGACACAAAAAGCATAGAAATTCATGGTTAAAGGCTGTTAAAGCTACCAACAGATAAAACGAAGGATGGGATTTTCAGGCCCATCTGTGGGAGCACCGCTATGGACAAGCCAAATGTCCAATAACCAGAAGTTACCGGCAGCGGCCGAGGTTGGAAAATTCTGGCCAAGTTTTGAACCTAATTCATCTAATACAACATGGGGGGTTCCAAAATGGAGGAAATCACATAGATTTGATTAATGCGTGTGCTCACAGCAGACTTCACTGTGTCTGGCCAAAGTGTATTCTACTGGATTATTGTCAGTTCTTACCCATCATGAGGATTGAAAGGAAAATATTACTGATTTCCTGGAGGGCCTTATTCCCAAATGCAAGCAACAAGCCTCCAATCAACTCAATCCAGCCCACCACAAGTTGGTAATCCATGGGGTCTAACTTGACACCCACATCGTTTAATGGGAACACATCGGCAAACTTCACAAACTCGTCCACCTGTTGGAGAAGCACAGAAAGGGAAAGAAAATCAACTGCATTGTACAGCAAGAAACAAAGAACAGGATGAGGCTAAGTGAGCGAACAATCTTTCCTGTTTCCCTCGATCAAACTACCCACCTTCTGAAAGCACCCCTCAATCATCTCTTTCTCTAGAAACACACACATGAGCCCATTTATATTGTTTTCTTAATTGGCCTGAACTATTAAGTTATTCCATAATTACTATATTACACTTAAGACAAAACATAAGCTGATGCTGCGGTGAAATAATAGGAGAGGGTGCTGCCCTGACAGAGATGCAATCTTTTGGATACGATGTTAAACAGAGCCCTCATCGGCCCCAACAGGTGGATGGAAAAGATCCCATGGTATTATTTCAAGGAAGAGCAGGGAAGCTTTCCCCTGTGTCCTGGCTGTTATATTCTTGGAGTGCTGCAAAGAGAAAAGTTATGGAGTTGCAACACTCTTGGATTTCTTAGAAACACAAGGTTTATTGCTCATACAATCCAAGATGGTGAACTGAAAGACCAAGCAAAACACTCTGCTGACGTCACGCCAGATCAAGTGACATTCCACCAGCAGGGTTGTATTGTCGGATACAAAACACTGGCCAATATTCATCCCTCATTCAACATGCAAAAACAGATTGTCTGGTCATTATCACATTGCTGTTTGTGGGGGTTTACTGTACGCAAAATGGCCGTGACATTTCCTACATTACAGCACTTGAAAAGCTAGCTGATAAGGTGCTCTGAAATAACCCGAGGTCATGAAAGGCATTGGGTAAATGCAAGTCTTTCTTTTCATAAAAAGTTTTACTCGACAATACACCTTCGCATCCTTGTTTTAAATTTGTGCCCCCTGGAAGTTTAGACAGGGCGGGATTTTCTGGCCGTACCCACCGGCAGGATCTTGCGGTCACGCCAGCAGCGACCCCCTGCCACAGGTTCCCCGGCAGCGGAGGATACGAGAAACAGGAAACCCCGCTGATAGCGGCGGGACTTGAAGATCTTGCTGCCGGCCAGTGGCAGGCTGCCTCTGCCGCTATAAAACATGCCGCAGTGCAGGAAATCCTGCCCAAAGTGACCAATTTGCCTGGATCAACTCTTCCCAATCTCCCAGATGGGGTTTGACCAATTTTGCTTACTCTTTGCTTTAAAAACATTCACGTGAATTATCACATAATCAAGAAGGAGATCAAAAGAAAATTATCACTTGACCATTGCTGAAGGGCACTATGCTGGTGGCTGGTAACTGCCCCCCCATCCTCTCTATCACTTCAGGCATGTGACTTTAGTAGACCACAAACCGGTCCGAATTGAGTTGGTAAAAAGAAAACTCGGTTTATTGCAAAGCAATTATATTTACAATATACATCAGATCCCAGCCGGTCTATTCTTTCAGTTCCATACCTGGCCGACATTATATAGAGCTCAATCATGAATGTCCTCGGGCTCCCCGCCCCCTTAACGGAGGAGTTTGTAATCGGTGAGACTCACAGGGAGACTGATTGCTCCAATCCTGTGGTCTCGTGCGGGTTATAACATTCCCTCACCCCCAAAGTCCGACGACTGCTGAATAGGACTATCTTCGCCCCTGTCTGTGCTCCCTGCACTTGGATTTGGTGGTGTATATCTGGACGGCGAACGTCGTTTCTGTTTGGAATGCCATGATGGATGCACGGGGGCTGCTGCACTACTTGAATCCCGGAGACCTCCGTTGCCTGGGTCTCCATTCCAGAATCCATATATACAACCTTTGGTGTCTTGACCCGCTTGGGGTAATGTTCTAGCCTCTACTAGCATTGGATTTGATTGGACTGTAATTTTCCCCACCAGAGGAATTTATCGTAAGACGCGTCCTCTGGACCTTATGTGATAGAGGTGCTTTTTGATGATGCGACCTTGTGCCTGAACGTGATAAGATACCAGCCCTGTCTGGTGGACGATTGTCCCCGAGATCCACTGAGCACCATCAGCAAAGTTTCAAACATAGTTTGCGCTACTTGGCACAGTCTGGGTGGCTTTCGTCTAACAAGGCAGTCTCCTTTCTGTTCCTGGCTATGGCGTATCTTCCCACCATTATCAGGGAAAATCAGACTAAGGCAGGTTTGAAGCCTCCAGCCTGTTAGCAATTCAGCCAGGACTCGCCCCGGTCGCGGCATGCGGAGTGGTCCGATAGCAGAACAAGAATCTGGCCAGTCTCGTGTCCATCAACCCGAAGGCTGCTTTCTCAGCTCTCGTTTGAACATCTGTACCGCCCTTTCCACCAGCCCATTCAAAGCCGGGTGGAACGGGGCCGTATGGATGTGCCATACCCCGTTGATCTTCAGGAATCCTGAGAATTCCTCACTTGTGAAAGGTGTTCCATTGGCAGTAAGTAACACCTCTGGGAGACTGTGCTGAAAGACAGATGCAATTTCGCAATGGTCGCCTTCGAGGTGCATTTTTTTCCAATTAAGGGGCAATTTAGCGAGGCTAATCTTTGGGTGTGTGGGGGTCCACGCAGACATAGGGAGAATGTGAAAATTCCACACAGACAGTAACCTGGGGCCGGAATCGAAACCGGGTCCTCAGCGCCATAAGACAGCAGTGCTAACCACTGTGCCGCCCACGCCTTTGAGGTGCTTGACGACATTCTGTGGACTTCCAACCACTTAGAAAGTGGGCATCTATCAGAAGTAAGAACATCCAGCCTTGAAAGGGGCACGCAATATCAGCGTGTAACCGCACCCACGGTCATCCCAGCTATTTCCATGGGTGAAGGGGGACGGCTAGTGGAAGCTTCTGTTATTCCTGATCGACACCACACTGCTAATCTACCCATTCTGTACCTGCTTCCAAGTCCAGCCAACAAACATAGATGCAGGCGAGTATTTTGATTTTGGACACCCATCTCTAGAAATGACGGAAAACCTTGCCCAAATTATTTCAATGTTCCTGTTCAGTTGCCCGTGACTAACACATCGTCCATATACACCACCACTTGTGCAAGGCAATCATCCCAGTATGTTTTCCATTACGCTTAAGAATGTGGCACAGGCCGACGACATTCCAAAGGGTAGTCTGGTGTACTCGAAGAGGCCTCTACGGGTGTTTATAGTGATGTGTTTATGTATGTCTAACTACAAATACACATGACTTTTTATCGAGCTTCGTAAATGAGTGTCCACTGGCCAGTTTTGCGTATATGTCCTTGATACGGGGCATCAGATAACGATCCAGTGGGAGGTCCTGTTGACTATCAACTTATAGTCCCCACATAGTCTGACCACCGTAAAACTGGTTTGAGCACCGGGACCACCAGCACCACCCAATCGGCAAAACGTACTGGTCTAATGGTCCCAAGGCCTTTCAGCTGGCTGAGTTCGGCCTCAGCTTTTGCTAAGAAAGCATAAGGCCTGAAGTACCTTGGTTGTGTGTCTGAATCTACCTGAATTTTTGCCATGGCCCCTTTTATTTTCTCAGATCCTGGTTGGAAAACCTTGGGGTATTTCCCTAGCGCTTCGTATCCTCCCCCGCATCCCAATTGGAAAATTTGCTGCCAGTCCAGTGGTAGACATTTCAGCCAATTGCAGCATAGCAGGCTGGATCTGTGTCCCTTTACTGTGCACCTAGTTCCTGCAATGGCTAATGGTTCGCTGGTGTACGTTGCTAATCTTGCCTCCGTGTCCCGGATATCTAACTGCCACATCCCTGTCCTTATCCTGTCGAAGGTCTGCTTCCCAATAACTGAAACCGCAGCTCGTGTCTAGTGTTATGGGCCAGGGTTTAGAGAACAGCAAAGTGTATCATGGAGTTCACCTGACCCACAATTTTTAATAGATTGTGGTATTGGGAGCACACAGCCCACTCTACAGATGTGGTACAGCAGAAATGGAAAAGTATTTTTTAAAGCAAAACAATGTTTATTCTATGAACTCAAGTTAAACTTTTTAAAACATACAGTGAACATCTTAGCAACCATTAATTCAAAAACAACCCCCAAAGAATACAACACTAAGTAATCCTTTAAGCTTTCCTTTTAACATCCGTAAGACTTAAAACACCTTTTACCAGAAGCACATCAGGTTAAAGTCACTACTGTTATTAGTTTTAAATTGCCAGGATCTATTTACAGTTGTTAGATTACAGAGAGAGACTCTAATACACCTTCTGGCTGTGACTGCAGCTATCCAGCTCTGAAAACGAAACTAAAACACACCCTGCAGCAAACAGCCTAAAACAAAAGTAAAAAAGCTGACAGACAGCCCAGCTCCAACCCCTCTCTGACATCACTGCAGTGATAAACACCGATTTCTTAAAGGTCCTCTCACTACAAAGATTTATATACACACCCATTTATAAACACCCATTTCTTAAAGGTACTCTCACATGACACTGTTCTATAAATTGGAGAGGGCATATTGAAATCAATCTGCTCCCAGCACTCAAACCCACTTTGAACTTGTTATGGCAACAGACAAATTAAAGGAAGTAAACCCACTGGGAAATGTTGGGAGCATTTAAAGATGCAATGGCCACACGAGCAGGCATTTTGCAAGAGTGCGTTCCCTCTTCAATTTTCTAAAACGCTTTTTGCCTTTTCAAAATATATAATGCCGAGGCGTGAGAAGGAGGCTGTAGGCGAGCGATGGCACAACGCTGGCGCCAACTCTAATTGCTGGCTGGAGATGGAGTGTACATGATGCTACAGACAGGTTTGCAAAGAGGGCACCTCATACAAGCTGGCTGTTTACCATGCCCAACAGGAGGTGGAAGGCTAGCTGTATGCGGTGTACAAATAGGGAGTGAACAAGGGAGAAGGTGATAAGATTATAAAAGGACATGACAAGCTGAGATCAGAAGGAAAAAAATGACAATGTCTTCTTGCGACAATGAACAGAATTGGTCCCGTCCCCCCCTCCCCGCCTTGCCTGTATTCCTCCCCCACAGCTTTCACATTCCTCCCACCCTCCACATAAATTGTCACGTTCACGTCTCCCAGGAATTACAGGCAAACCACTGCGCAGAAACATGGTCACCTACTGACACCCAGGGTGGGAACTAAACAGCCATCAACGACCTTTCACATTTTGTGAACTGCATCACACAATGCAAAACAACCTCCTCAACAAATCTGCTGGCTCTCCATGGGGTGCAGATGCTCAAACGTTAAGGACCTCAGCTCTTGTCATTGACTACTTGACTGTGCACCAGTATGGTACAATTCATCCCACACCAGTCTTGTAGATGCCCAGCTCAACACAACGTGTATCATCTCGGGTAACCTTCGATCAACTCAACTCTCCTAGCTCCCAGTCCTGACCAACATCCCACCCCCTCACATAATGAGGGATGGTGCAACATGAAAGCTCCTCGGGAAGGTTTACATCAACCCAAACCTGCAGCTACACAAGGACCTTATCAATCCACCTGCTGCTCGCCTCCCATCATGCAAGTCTGTATGACTAAGACCATCATGCCAAGGAATAACAGCAAAGGCTCTCTGGTAGCAGGAATGGAACCAACGGACCACCGTTAAAAACAGCTTCCTCGGGACAGCACGGTGGGGCAGTGGTGGGGCACTGCTGCCTCACGCTGCCACGGTCCCAGGTTCTATCCTGGCTCTGGGTAACTGTCCGTGCGGAGTTTGCACATTCTCCCCGTGTTTGCGTGGGTTTCGCCCTCACAACCCAAAGATGGTCAGGGTAGGTGGATTGGCTACGCAAAATTGCCCCTTAATTGGAAAAAATTAATCGGCAATTTATTTTTAAAAAACAGCTTTCTAATCACAGATCCTACAGCCCACCCACCCGGCTTCAACCTGTCGCACCAACATTGGGCACTCCTCAACTATTTCCGCATTGGCCAAGGCCCTTGTGCAGCAAATTGGCACAAGTGGGGCCTCGCAGTGAACCTGGGCTGCAGCCGTGGTGCACCCCAATCAATGACTCACATCATTGAAAACTGTCCCGACAAAATTCAGCGGAGGACTCCATTTAGTCACTACAGAAAATATTGCCTGGCTTAGTGATTACTGCACATGCTAAAAGAAAAAGGGCAGTTGTGCTCTGTTGTTCATTGTGAAGAGAGACTGAGGCATCAGGCATCTGTCTATGAGTCAGCAGTGAGCAGCTCATTGACTGGTTTTGCAGAGCTTTTTTTTGTAACAAGGCAGAGCTCAGAGCACAACCATCCCCAAGTTACAATTTGCCTGCCGGCAAGTTTGCTCCAAATGGCAACAGTATCTTGCAACTGACATCCTGCTGGACTACACGAGGTGGAGCCAGTATTCTCAATCATTGGCCAGTAGCTGATCCAAGGCCGGCATGTATGTTTGGAGGTCTGTCGATTCCTCCTTTTTAATCTCGCACCATACAAACACTTCAAATAGCAAATTTAGCACAAACATCGACCTAAAATTGGCTGCCGAAAATCATTTTCCAACAGTTTACGATTTTAATGTCAAAAATAATCTGAAGTCCATAACATCAGCAGCCCCCAACCAAAAAAATTTTTTGGGAAGAAATAAAAAGCTTTTGCCATTTTGAAGACTTCCTGTGGGTATAAAGCTTCTATTGATCCCAGCCAACACTGTATTATAATGATGTGTGCTCTTCTAAACAAGCCTGAAAACTTAACAAGACTCACTCATGGCTTGCAGCTAAATTCTCAGTGCTCCAGGCCACTCTGAAACGTGATGAATTCACACCAGTACTGCTTCGCTGCAGCGGGCACAGGTGCCAGGAGGTTTTCTTCTCGACACCCCTCACTAACTGTAGCACCTCACAGTTGCACTGGCAGGGCAGCACGGTGGCCGCACGGTGGCACAGTGGTTAGCACTGCAGTCTCACGGCGCCGAGGTCCCAGGTTCGATCCCGGCTCTGGGTCACTGTCAGTGTGGAGTTTGCACATTCTCCCGGTGTTTCTGTGGGTCCCCCGCCCCCCCCCCCCACAACACAACCTCTTAATTGGAAAAAATTAATTGGGTACTCTAAATTTTTATTTTTTTAACTGGCTAAAATTGGGTAATCTCACTACAGACGGGCATAAATTTGGCCAGAATACCTCATAGTGCAGGGTGCCCTAATGAAGTCCGTTTCTGGTGAAGAATCACTTCAGAGGCTTTTTTTAAACAAACAACATAATGAATGCAGTATTGATGGAAATCATTTACATCAAAGAAGTTCTTTCGCCCACTCTGAGCAATAAGCAATGCCCTCGAGTCTTCTTGGTATCGGGCCAACTAACTGTCAATCTGTCCGAAATGAAGTTCAAATAGCAAAGTCGTAATCAATAGTTCTATCTCAGTTAAGTGAGAGGCTGCCAAAAACTCCATCAGCACTCTTAGCCTTAGAATTGCTGACAAACAAATCCATGAACATTCAAACTCTGAACCCACCAAAGTGAGACTTACACTTTCACTGGTCATTAACCAAGACTCAAGTGCGAAACGATGCCAGAAGAATACATTAGTAGATCAATACTTAGCACATGTACATGAAACATTTGCCTTCTCTTTTAATGAATGAAGAAATTTTATTCAATCAAGGTAAATATTTGGACACTAATAATAATGGCCTTACTTTTAATAAACAACTGTCAGCACAGAGGCTGCTTTCATCATTTTTGGAATCGTCCACATTCACTCCCACATATGCAGGGGCCATAGCTCATGAATAATTAGTCTGTTCTCTTCTATCATAATCTCACACCTCCCTAAATTGCACAACAAAGGGATTGTTTCAGAATCAGCTGCCTGAGTTTGGATTAAGACCTGGTGAGGTGAACCAAATTTTCAATAGGGAAACTCTGCACAGTAAGTAGCTTTAACAGATGAAACATTCCCCCAAAGTCTAGTTGTTTTGTGTTCTCCCTACAAGACAAGCTTTAGCGGCTACTTAATGCAATGGAGAAAATGCCACAATGGCCACCTTAGACTATCCGACAATATCACTTAAAGCTGCTGAAACATTTGTTCACTTCCAGCACAGAGCGAGATATAATCATTAACATGCACAAATACATGAACTCTCCTGTTTAACCATTTGTCAAATTTGCTTTTCCAGAGAGTTCCAAAGTAAAAGGCTTTCCCTGCTCACTCAGGCTTGTTCCTCTTCCTCGTTCCAACAATAGCAGAGCACAGAATCAAAGTTATAATGGCCCACCATATGCAGCTCATGGAAACTGGAACAATTAATGCAATATACTTGTTCAGTGGCCGCACTGATAATAGTTTCAAACCTGTGTCCGTTAATCAGTGTAGATTGCAACCGTGTGCAATGTTCTAGAAAACCTGGTGGTATGGCCAGATGAATAATTCCCTACTCAAGATATAGATGGTGAACCCAAGGGTGGAGTGAGGGCAAAGGGCAAATAGATGGCACAAGATGAGAAGAGACCATACGGATCGCAGCAAACAGCAGCCAGTCTGTACTGGAAAACAAAGGAGAACAAGTAAAGAAACTGAAAACAGATGGACTAAAACTTCCTTCAGGTGCACAGCAGTGAACATCTAATGAACATTAGGAAATGTGTGAGAACGGGCTGCAAGGTGGCTCAGTGGTTAGCACTGCTGCTTAACGGGGCTGAGGAGCCGGGTTTGATCCAGGCCCCGGATCACTGTCCATGTGGAGTTTGCACATTCTCCCCATGTCTGCATGGGTCTCACCCCAACAACCCAAAGATGTGCAGGGTAGGTGGATTGGCCACTCTAAATTGTCCCTTAAATGGGAAAAAAAAAATTGGGTACTCTAAATTTAAAAAACGAAACCCCCGGTGAGAAATCAATAGATCAAACAAGTTACCTATTATCTTTCTTTTCTTGCTGAAGTCACAAGCACTGATCCAGTTTTAATTTTGAGTTATGGGAAAATAAATATGACCAGGTTTCAGAACAGTGGAATTCAGGCCAGATCAGGGGGCGGAATTCGCTGTTAATGGGACTATGTCCCCACACCCACGGGATAAGGGGAGCAAATCACTCTGGACTTTCCTGGAGAAAATCCAGAGTGATTTTCCGTTTTGAAGGGGGCTTGCAGGGTCCCGGAGTACTCCACGCAGCTCCGGCAGCCGATATGGGGCCCTGCACTTCCGCCCGCGGGTCCGCGCGGCCCCGCGCAACATGGTGCAACAGGCCCCCCACCAGGGCGGCCGCGGACTGTGTCTGCAGCCGTCACTCCGAGTGCCCGCCGGGTGGAACCATGAGCGAACCACGCCGGCGGAAACTCAACCAGTTGTCGGCGGAGGATCGCCTCATTCTCCACCCCGAGCGCGTTTGCGGCTCGGAGAATCCTGGCCAGGGTTTATTCGGGTCAAGCCCTTCTTTTTTTTTTAATTTAGAGTACCCAATTATTTTTTCCAATTAAGGGGCAATTTAGTGTGGCCAATCCACCTGCACTGCACAATGGGCTTGAAAGGTCAAATGGTTCCTTTGAAGCAAATTTTTTTTAATTTATAAATTTAGAGTACCCAATTATTATTATTTTTTACAATTAAGGGGCAATTTTGCATGGCCAGTCCACCTACACTGCACATCTTTTGGGTTATGCGGGTAAAACCCACGCAGACACAGGGAGAAAGTGCAAACGCCACACGGACAGTGATCCAGGGCCAGGATTCGAACCCGGGTCCTCAGCGCCGTAGGCAGCAATGCTAACCACTGTGCCACCGTGCTGCCTGGGTCAAACACTTCTTAGGTTATTAATGTTTGCAGGAAACGATAGCAGGTCTCAGTAGAAATGGTGACTATGGCCCATTGGTAGTTTATAAATGGAACCAAATGTCAGTAAACAGGCTGAGAATCAAAAGGCCTGAAGGCTTTTAGCGTCACATTGTAGGTACATGCAGAAACCTCGAACATGTAAAATCGGGTTATGCTAACTTTGATAGTTAAACCTGCTGGCGAATATTTCATTTTTTAAATTTCATTTACGGGATGTGGGCATCGCTGGCTGGACCAGCATTTATTGCACAGCCCTAACTACCCTCCATTGCTGTGAATCTCGAGTCATGTGTAGGCCAGACCAAGGAAGGATGGCAGATTTCCTTCCCTAAAGGATATTAGTGAATCAGATGGGTATTTACAACAACTGACAATGGTTGCATGGTCATCTTTAGACTTTTAATCCCAGGTTACTTCTTAATTGAATTTTTTATTGAATCTGCCATGGTGGGATTTGAACCTGGGTCCCCAGATCTTGCCCTGGGTCTTTGGATTAGTAGTCCAGTGACAATACCACTGCCTCCCCCAAACTATCAGGATACATCGCAGCTGAAGTGCGTAAGAAACATTTCTACTAAAGCATGAGAAATAATACAAGTGGCCCAGCAGCCAAAGTCTGCTAAGATCAGTGACTGAGCGTGAAGTTTCAACTTGTAAGAGCTAGCATTTCAGGAGCAACTTGAAAATTCACAGCAGATGAAAGAGTTGCTGCCAAAGCTTACGGAAAAAAGCAGATAAGACATAATGATACTTAAAATTTTGCTTTTGCTTAAAGATTGCAGAATTTATTGGATAAGAATCAACTCGTGAGTGCTGTACGAATAGAAATGTATCTGAATGTACAGACTGTGATGTTAATTCTATAAAACGTCTCATCCAATGAGAAATCCTCCAAAAGAATTGTAATATTGGAGCTTGGAGGTAAAGACACTTTAAAGGGAGGAGTGATACAAGACCATAAGAACATAAGAACTAGGAGCAGGAGTAGGCCATCTGGCCCCTCGAGCCTGCTCCGCCATTCAATGAGATCATGGCTGATCTTTTGTGGACTCAGCTCCACTTTCCGGCCCGAACACCATAACCCCTTTATTCTTCAAAAAACTATCTATCTTTATCTTAAAAACATTTAATGAAGGAGCCTCTACTGCTTCACTGGGCAAGGAATTCCATAGATTCACAACCCTTTGGGTGAAGAAGTTCCTCCTAAACTCAGTCCTAAATCTACTTCCCCTTATTTTGAGGCTATGCCCCCTAGTTCTGCTTTCATCCGCCAGTGGAAACAACCTGCCCGCATCTATCCTATCTATTCCCTTCATAATTTTATATGTTTCTATAAGATCCCCCCCGCATCCTTCTAAATTCCAACAAGTACAGTCCCAGTCTACTCAACCGCTCCTCGTAATCCAACCCCTTAAGCTCTGGGATTAACCTCGTGAATCTCCTCTGCACACCCTCCAGTACGTCCTTTCTCAGTTAAGGAGACCAAAACTGAGCACAATACTCCAAATGTGGCCTCACTAACACCTTATACAATTGCAGCATAACCTCCCTAGTCTTAAACTCCATCCCTCTAGCAATGAAGAACAAAACTCCATTTGCCTTCTTAATCACCTGTTGCACCTGCAAGCCAACTTTTTGCGACTCATGCTCTAGCACACCCAGGTCTCTCTGCACAGCAGCATGTTTTAATATTTTATAATTTAAATAATAATCCCTTTTGCTGTTATTCCTACCAAAATGGATAACCTCTCATTTGTCAACATTGTATTCCATCTGCCAGACCCTAGCCCATTCACTTAACCTATCCAAATCCCTCTACAGATTTCCAGTATCCTCTGCACTTTTTGCTTTACCACTCATCTTAGTGGCGTCTGCAAACTTGGACACATTGCACTTGGTTCCCAACTCCAAATCATCTATGTAAATTGTGAACAATTGTGGGCCCAACACTGATCCCTGAGGGACACCACTAGCTACTGATTGCCAACCAGAGAAACACCCATTAATCCCCACTATTAATTAACCAATCATCTATCCAGGCTACTACTTTACCCTTAATGCCATGCATCTTTATCTTATGCAGCAACCTTTTGTGTGGCACCTTGTCAAAAGCTTTCTGGAAATCCAGATATACCACATCCATTGACTCCCTATTATCTACCGCACTGGTAATGCCCTCAAAAAACTACACTAAATTAGTTAGGCACAACCTGCCCTTTATGAACCCATGCTGTGTCTGCCCAATGGGACAATTTCCATCCAGATGCCTCACTATTTCTTCCTTGATGAGAGATTCCAGCATCTTCCCTACTACCGAAGTTAAGCTAACTGGCCTATAATTACCCGCTTTCTGCCTACCTCCTTTTTTAAACAGTGGTGTCATGTTTGCTAATTTCCAATCCGCTGGGACCAGGCCAGAGTCCAGTGAATTTTGGTAAATTATCACTAGTGCATTTGCAATTTCCCTAGCCATCTCTTTTAGCACTCTGGGATGCATTCCATCAGGGCCAGGAGACTAATCTACCTTTAGCCCCATTAGCTTGCCCATCACTACCTCCTTAGTGATAACAATCATCTCAAGGTCCTCACCAGTCATAGCCTCATTTCCATCAGTCACTGGCATGTTATTTGTGTCTTCCACTGTGAAGACCGACCCAAAAAAAACTGTTCAGTTCCTCAGCCATTTCCTCATCTCCCATTATTAAATCTCCCTTCACATACTCTAAAGGACCAATATTTACCTTAGCCACTCTTTTTTGTTTTATATATTTGTAGAAACCTTTACTGTCTGTTTTTATATTCTGAGCAAGTTTACTCTCATAATCTTCTTTATAGCTTTTTCACTAGCTTTCTGTTGCCCCCTAAAGATTTCCCAGTCCTCTAGTCTCCCACTAATTTTGCCACTTTGTATGCTTTTTCCTTCAATTTGATACTCTCCCTTATTTCCTTAGATAGCCAGTCGATTTTCCCTCTTTCTACCATCCTTCCTTTTTGTTGGTAGAAGAAATCATTAAGATTAGGAAACCTACAAATTGAAAGTACAGAATTGATCCATTACACAGTGTAGAGTCCATAAGAATCAAAAATTCTCAAAATTGTGACGTATTCTAAATTCAAAATAAGTGACATTTACGCTGTCAGCCTCTAAAATAGGCAGCTATTAACCTGAATCACCAAATAATATTGCAATGTATTCACAAAAGACAATAGCCCAAGTTGAGCAGGTCTCACATTGTCAGTTAGAAAACCCTCATTTACATTGTAGCCCGGTGAAGTACAGCCATGTCCAAGACTCCTTCCGCAACAACTGCCCAAACCCTCTGATGTGTAAATCTACAGTACAAATATACACAGCTGTATCTTCAATGTACACTCCCATAAATGCTGCATTAAGACAACCTGCAATGGTCCGAATGTGCAGACCGCTGTACAAATCATTCAATTAAAGATTATCAAAGATGATTTGATCACTGATGTTCAAGTTACCAAGTTGTTTCTGTATACCTGCTTTTTCCAGCTACACTGATGCAATGAACAGCTCAAAATGTTCAGTCGGCCACAGGAAAAGGCAGCGAGATCCATGAAAATTGTATATCTGCACTCCTCCCTGCACTAGAGGGTAGGTCATTTGCTTCGAGGAGTGCCAATGATGATATTAGAACCACTCATCATATAAGACAAAAAACATCACTCTGAATCCAAGGTCAGTCATCTGGGGATGGCGAAGAGGGAGATAAGGAGGAACTTATAATTTCTCATCTCCAGTGCACACGACCACTTGAAGCATAATTACCTATATGCCTTAACTCGTTTTAACTCCACTCCACCGATATGGTATCTTCCTCTCTTATCACCCTTCCTTACTAATGGTGGAGCAAGTGAATGTTTAAGGTGGTGGATGGAGTATCAATCAAGCAGGTTGCTTTGTCCAAATGGTGTTGAATTTCTTGGGGGTTTTTGGAGCTGCACTCATCCAGGCAAGTGGAGAGTATTCGATCACACTCTTGACTTGTGTCTTGTAGATGGACAAACTTTGATGAGTCAGGTAAATTACTCACCAGAGAATTCCCAACCTCTGACCTGCTCTTGTCGCCACAGTATTTACAGAGCTGATCCAGATGTGGTCAATGGTAACCCCCAGGATGTTGATAATGGTGGATTCAGCGATGGGAATGTCATTGAATGTCATGGGGAGTTGGTTAGATTCTCTTGCTGGGGATGGTCATTGCCTGGCACTTGTGTGGCATAAATGTTACTTGACACTTATCAGCCCAGCCTGAATATTGTCCAGATCCTGCAACATATGCTCACGGACTGCTTCAGTATCTGAGGAGACACTAATAGTGCTGAACATGAGCGAACATCCCTACTTCAGACCTTAGAATGGAGGGAAGGTCATTGATGAATTAGCTGAAGATAGTTGGGCCGAGGGACATTACCCTGAGGAACTCCTGCAGCAACGCCCTGGGACTGAGATAATCTTCATTTTTGTGTTAGGTGTGACTCCAACCAGAGGGGAGTTTTCCCAAATTCCCATAGATTTCAGTTTTGTTAGGGCTCCTTGATGCCAAACTCAGTCAAATGCTGCCTTGATGTCAAGGGCAGTCGCTCTCACCTCATCTCAAGTTCAGCTCCTTTGTCCATGTTTGTACCAAGTTCAGGAGCTGAGTGACCATGACGGAATCCAAACTGAGCATCAGTGAGCAGGTTATTGTCGAGTGTTCTGTGGCAGCTTTGTTGACAACATCTTCCATTACTTTGTTGAGCATAGAGTGATGGGGCAGTAATTGGCCGGGTTGGATTGGTGCTGCTTTTTGTGGACCATAAGACCATAAGACATAGGAGCGGAAGTAAGGCCATTCGGCCCATCGAGTCCACTCCACCATTCAATCATGGCTGATTTCAACTCCATTTACCCGCTCTCTCTCCATAGCCCTTAATTCCTCGAGAAATCAAGAATTTATCAACTTCTGTCTTAAAGACACTCAACGTCCCGGCCTCCACCACCCTCTGTGGCAATGAATTCCACAGACCCACCACTCTCTGGCTGAAGAAATTTCTCCTCATCTCTGATCTAAAGTGACTCCCTTTTATTCTAAGGCTGTGCCCCCGGGTCCTAGTCTCCCCTGCTAATGGAAACAACTTCCCTAAGTCCACCCTACCTAAGCCTTCCATTATCTTGTACGTTTCTATTAGATCTCCCCTCAACCTCCTAAACTCCAATGAATATAATCCCAGGATCCTCAGACGTTCACCGTGATCATCCGTGTGAATCTCTGCTGGACCCGCTCCAGTGCCAGTATGTCCTTCCTGAGGTGTGGGGTCCAAAATTGCTCACAGTATTCTAAATGGGGCCTAACTAATGCTTTATAAAGCTTCAGAAGTACATCCCTGCTTTTATATTCCAAGCCTCTTGAGATAAATGACAACATTGCATTTGCTTTCTTAATTACGGACTCAACCTGCAAGTTTACCTTTAGAGAATCCTGGACTAGGACTCCCAAGTACATTTGCACTTCAGCATTATGAATTTTGTCACCGTTTAGAAAATAGTCCATGCCTCGATTCTTTTTTCCAAAGTGCAAGACCTCGCACTTGCCCACGTTGAATTTCATGAGCCATTTCTTGGACAGGACATACTGGGCAATTTTCCATGTTGCTGGGTAGATGCTGTTGTAGTGGCAATGGAAAAAATTTGCTAAGGGCATGCCAAGTTCTCGAGCATAGTTCTTCAGTACTATTGCCAGAATATTGTCAGGCCCATAGCTTTTGCAGTATCCAGTGCCTTCAGCCATTTCTTGATATCATGTCGGGGTGAATGGAATTGGCTGAAGACTGGCATCTGTGATGCTGGGGAGTTCAGGAAGAGGCCGAGATGGATCTTCCAACTGATATTTCTTTGACACATCTTTGGATTGTGGTAGGAAAATGGAGCACCCGGAAGAAACCCACGTACACACGGGGAGAACGTGCAGTCTCCGCACAGACAGTGACCCAAGCCGGGAATCGAACCTGGGACACTGAAGCTCTGAAGCAGCTGTGCTAACCACTGTGCTACCGCGCTGCCCACTCTTGTATTCTTTAGGACTCAGTCAGTAGTTGTGCTCCCAAGCCACTTTTGGTGATGAACATTGAAGTCCGCCAGCCAGGAGTATATTCTGTGCTAAAAGCAAATTACTGTGGATGCCGAACTCTGAAACAAAAACAGAAAAGGCTGGACAATCTCATCAGGTATGAAAGCATCTGTGGAGAGAACAGAGCTATCATTTTGAGTATGAATGACTCTTTGTCAAAGCTTTGGCAATCAAGTGAGGGAAATTGGCTCCATATCACTCCCTGAAGGAAGTGGTAATTGAAATGCCCAGACACTTCAATCCCAAGGTCGACCATCTAATCGGGAAGAGATCCACCTTTAGTTCTTTGGCTGCATTCACATTAAATTGCTGATCACCCAACATCTTTTCCTGTCAATCAGAACACTGCCCCCTCACACCCCAATGCTAATTGATGTGAAAAACTCTTCCCTTTTCTCATCTGTCCTTTCAAAATGATGATCATCATCCCAGCCCCAACACAAAGACCATTCTTAACTCCAACCAACCTGTCTCTGACATTCCTTTCCTCTCAAAGGTTCTTGAATGGGACATTGTCTCCCAACTGCATCTCTCCAATCAAGATTCTGTCCCTGCCACAGCACTGAAATGGCCCTTATCAAAGTCATCAGCGACCTCCTCGGTGACTGTATTATTCTTCATCAATCTTCTCCACATAAGCCAGGTGAGTGTATTTTCCCTCTTTGCTTCCACTCTTACCTGCCTGATTGTAACAACAGCAACTCTGGCAATGACCTTTATTCCCACTTCTGCATTGTTACTTTCAGCATTCCACCTGGTTCTGTCCTAAGACACCTCGTCCTAGCATCTAGAGATAGGTGGTCAGCTTTCACACACACACTGACAACACCCAGTCTTACAACTCCAATATCTCTCGCTCTTGCCACTATTTCTGTGTTGCCAGACATCTAGGATTCTCCGCCGTGTCGGAGAATCACCGAGGGCTGGTGTGAATCCCGCCCCCGCCGAATTCTCCGAAGGGAGAAAAGTCGGCGGGGCGTCAATCGCGCCGCCCGCCTCGGAGAATGGCGGGGCGGGAGCGAGACAATGGACTCCGGGGCTGCCAATATTCTCCCGCCCGGATGGGCCGAAGTCCCGCCGACATGACCACGGGTCCCGTCGACGTAAATCAAAACACCTTTTGAACGGCGTCAACCAGTGCTGATGGTTGACGCCATCCAGCGTGGAGGTAGGCCACAGCCTGGGGGTTGGCCGCAGGAGAGGTGATGGCGTGGCCGCAGTCTGTGTGTGTGGGGGAGAGGTGTGTGTGGGTGTGTGTGCGACGGGGGAGGGGGGTGCGTGACGGGGAGGGGGACGGGAGGATGAGTGCCGGGGACGGGAGGATGAGTGTCGGGGTGGGGGACGGGAGGATGAGTGCCGGGGACGGGAGGATGAGTGCCAGGAGGGGGACGGGAGGATGAGTGCCGGGGACGGGAGGATGAGTGTCGGGGTGGGGGACGGGAGGATGAGTGCCGGGGACGGGAGGATGAGTGCCAGGGACGGGGACGGGAGGATGAGTGCCGGGGAGGGGGACGGGAGGATGAGTGCCGGGGACGGGAGGATGAGTGCCGGGAGGGGGACGGGAGGATGAGTGCCGGGGAGGGGGACGGGAGGATGAGTGCCGGGGACGGGAGGATGAGTGCCAGGGAGGGGGACGGGAGGATGAGTGCCGGGGAGGGGGACGGGAGGATGAGTGCCGGGGACAGGAGGATGAGTGCCAGGGAGGGGGACGGGAGGATGAGTGCCGGGGAGGGGGACGGGAGGATGAGTGCCGGGGACGGGAGGATGAGTGCCGGGAGGGGGACGGGAGGATGAGTGCCGGGGACGGGAGGATGAGTGCCGGGAGGGGGACGGGAGGATGAGTGCCGGGGAGGGGGACGGGAGGATGAGTGCCGGGGACGGGAGGATGAGTGGCGGGGAGGGGGACGGGAGGATGAGTGCCGGGGACGGGAGGATGAGTGCCGGGGAGGGAGACGGGGGGATGAGTTCCGGGGAGGAGGATGGGAGGATGAGTGCCGGGGAGGGGGACGGGAGGATGAGTGCCAGGGAGGGGGATGGGAGGATGAGTGCCGGGAACAGGAGGATGAGTGCCGAGGAGGGGGACGGGAGGATGAGTGCCGGGGAGGGGGACGGGAGGATGAGTGCCGGGGAGGGGGACGGGAGGATGAGTGCCGGGGAGGGGGACGGGAGGATGAGTGCCGGGGACGGGAGGATGAGTGCCAGGGAGGGGGACGGGAGGATGAGTGCCGGGGAGGGGGACGGGAGGATGAGTGCCGGGGACGGGAGGATGAGTGCCAGGGAGGGGGACGGGAGGATGAGTGCCGGGGAGGGGGACGGGAGGATGAGTGCCGGGGACGGGAGGATGAGTGCCAGGGAGGGGGACGGGAGGATGAGTGCCGGGGAGGGGGACGGGAGGATGAGTGCCGGGGACGGGAGGATGAGTGCCGGGAGGGGGACGGGAGGATGAGTGCCGGGGACGGGAGGATGAGTGCCGGGAGGGGGACGGGAGGATGAGTGCCGGGGAGGGGGACGGGAGGATGAGTGCCGGGGACGGGAGGATGAGTGGCGGGGAGGGGGACGGGAGGATGAGTGCCGGGGACGGGAGGATGAGTGCCGGGGAGGGAGACGGGGGGATGAGTTCCGGGGAGGAGGATGGGAGGATGAGTGCCGGGGAGGGGGACGGGAGGATGAGTGCCAGGGAGGGGGATGGGAGGATGAGTGCCGGGAACAGGAGGATGAGTGCCGAGGAGGGGGACGGGAGGATGAGTGCCGGGGAGGGGGACGGGAGGATGAGTGCCGGGGAGGGGGACGGGAGGATGAGTGCCGGGAACGGGAGGATGAGTGGCGGGGAGGGGGACGGGAGGATGAGTGCCGGGGACGGGAGGATGAGTGCTGGGGTGGGGGATGGAGGGGGTGCATGCCGGGGAGGGGGACGGGAGGATGAGTGCCGGGGAGGGGGACGGGAGGATGAGTGCCGGGGACAGGAGGATGAGTGCCGGGGAGGGGGACGGGAGGATGAGTGCTGGGGACGGGAGGATGGGTGCCGGGGTGGGGGACAGAGGGGGTGCGTGCCGGGGAGGGGGACGGGAGGATGAGTGCCGGGGAGGGGGGGTGCGAGGGCAAGGGAGTTTGTCCGCCTGGCCAGGTGCCATCCTCCAACAGTCGCGCCCATGCGGTCCATGCCACCTGGCCCGGGGGGGAGGGGGGGGGGGGGGGGGGGGTGTTACGGGCAATGATGACATGTCGTCGTTTCCCCACCCCCCCGCAGGCCGTCATGTTTTCCGATCAGCCAGCGATGTTGGCCGCCTTGGCGGCAGCCGCTAATGTCCATGTTGTCCTGGAGGAGGAGGAGCGTGCCAGAGAGGCGGCGCAGGCTGCCGCAGTGGGGCAGGCGGCAGCCGCCCAGGCTGGAGGGGCACCCGCCCGACAGGATGAGGAGGAGGAGGAGCAGGGGGAGCACGTAGTGGAGGGGGAACACAAGGAGGAGGAGGAGGACGTCGCGGCGCCACGGCAACGGAGGCACCTGAGGAGGCCCCGTGTGTACCGTCCCCGGCTGTCGTACAAGGACCTCACGGACCGGGAATGCAGGAGGAGACTCCGGATGAGCCGGGAATCCGTGGCACACATCTGCCACCTGCTGGCACGCCTGGCACCGCGTGGCACTGGGGTGGGGGTGGGGGACACCCTCTACCCGTGTCCGCCAAGGTTATGGTGGCCCTTAACTTTTATGCCACGGGGTCATTCCAGACGCCAGGTGGGGACCTGTCCAGCATCTCGCAGACATCGGTGCACCGGTGCATCCGGGCAGTGACAGATGCCCTATATGCCATGGCGCACCGCTACATCCGCTTCCCTGTGGACCGGGCCAGCCAGGATGCCCGAGCCGTGGGCTTCTCTGCCGTGGCCAGGTTTTCCATGGTCCAGGGCGCGATCGATGGGATGCACGTCGCCGTGCGGCCACCTGCAGATAACAGGGCCGTGTTCACCAATAGGAAGGGGACCTATTCCATGAACATCCAGGTGGTCTGCGATCACCGCATGATGATCCTGCACGTCTGTACCCTGGGAGTGTACATGACTCATACGTGTTTTCGCGGTCTTACATCCCCGGTATGTACGAGGAACGCCACCCCCGGATGAGGGGCTGGTTGTTGGCCGACAGGGGTTACCCGTTGCGGTCGTGGCTGATGACACCTATACGGAAGCCACAGAATGACGCGGAGAACCGCTACAATGATGCCCATGCAGTGACAAGGGGAGTGATCGAGAGGTGCTTTGGCGTGCTGAAGATGCGTTTCAGGTGCCTGGACCTCTCAGGGCGCCCTCCAGTATCCGTCAGATTAAATGAAAAAATGAAATGAAAATCGCTTATTGTCACAAGTAGGCTTCAAATGAAGTTACTGTGAAAAGCCCCTAGTCGCCACATTCCGGCGCCTGTTCGGGGAGGCTGGTACGGGAATTGAACCGTGCTGCTGGCCTGCCTTGGTCTGCTTTAAAAGCTAGCGATTTAGTCCAGATAGGGTCGGCCGCATCATTGTGGTGTGCTGCGTCCTGCACAATATAGCCCAGCAGAGGGGCGATGTGCCGCAGGCAGAGGAGGGCGGAGTGGAGGAGCAGCAGGAAGAGGCGCAGTCCTCCCCAGATGAGGGGGATGGGGGCAATTGTCAGGGCAGACGGGCTAGACATGGGCGGGTGGCTGTCCACGTTACCGGCTGGGCCAGCGGGCACGGGACAGGATGATAGACGCCCGCTTCACTGACTAGGGGGCGTGGGAATCGGCGAGTATGGCCACATACCGCACACCATGGCAACACCCGACCACCAACACCCCCCACCCACCCAGCACCCTCACCCCCCTCCCCAACTCCACCCACCCCACCCACATGCACACCACCCCCCCATTGCAGATTCACCTGCGGCACAACGGCCGGGCTCACACAGTCGCCGGTGGACGCGTGTCTATTGCAGGCCATGGAGGATGATGACAACCCGCCCTGCGATGAGCTCCTGGCTCCACATCGTTGGACGATGTCTGACCCATGGCCACAGTACCACCCTCCACCTGGACCGTCTCTGCATGGGGCTGTGACACTGCAGCGCACGGTCCCGTCCTCTGCCCGGGGGGATGGTGAGGGAGGCCCAGGGGGAAGGGGGCAGACTCACCTGGGGCCGACGTAAGACCACCCCTCACACACACACTTGCGCTCAACGTACGTGACACCCCTGCACGCTTTGGACAGAGCACAAAGGCAGCTTCTGTAGGTGTAAAATTGATTTTAATAACAAAAACAGTACATACACGTGCCCTAGCCCCTAAAACTCATCTGTGCCCTGCACCCGTGACAACTTACTCAGTGTCTAATTGTTTGGCCTTACGGGCCCTTTGACTACGTCGACGTGGTTCCCCAGACGGTACAGCAGAACTGGAGGTGGACTCCTGCGATTCCTGCCCTCTTACTCGGGATCCCTTTGGCGGCCGTTTCCTGGGGCGCTGTGGCCGCGATGGGCCAGGCTGCGGCCCGGGCGACTGGGATGGCGAGCTGCCAGCCTGTCCTGCCCATTGCCCACCCGATGCACCTGGGACGGAAGGGGGGGGGGGGGGGGGAGTCCTAGGTGTCGAGGTGTTCCGGGACCTCCCCTACAGGGGGACCCGGGACGGGCCCCAGCACCTCCTCCTCCCTCGGGGTGCCCGATGGCCCTCGGACCTCTACATGGGTCGGGGATGCGAACGGACTGGCCATCCGACGCCCCTCCGACACCTGGCGCTGCCAGTCCTGGAGGCCCGTGCTGGTATCGACAAGGGTCTGCAGGTTTGCAGCCATGGAGCTCAGGGAGTTGCCCATCCCTGTCTGTGACCGTGCAACGCCGGCTAGCACATGGGCAATGGCGCCGATGCCCTCGGTGATGGCCTGCAGAGACTGGGCCATGGCCTGCAGGGATTGGGCCATTGCCTGCTGAGACTGGGCCATGGCCTGCAGAGACTGGGCTATGGCCTGCTGAGACTGGGCCATGGCCTGCAGAGACTGGGCCATGGCCTGCTGAGACTGGGCCATGGCCTGCAGAGACTGGGCTATGGCCTGCTGAGACTGGGCCATTGCCTGCTGAGACTGGGCCATGGCCTGCAGAGACTGGGCCATGGCCTGCTGAGACTGGGCCATGGCCTGCAGAGACTGGGCTATGGCCTGCTGAGACTGGGCCATGGCCTGCTGAGACTGGGCCATGGCCTGCTGAGACAGGGCCACGCCTCTGCCATCTGCCGCTGGGTCTGGCAGATCTTCCTGTGAGAGGGCAGCCATGTCCTGGGCCAGAGGCCGCCTGCACGGAAAGCCCCAAGCCTCGCAAACCGCTCCCCATGTCTGACACAGTCGCACCCATTACCTCCACCGCGGACGCCACCCATGCGGTTTAGGCCTGGGTGGCACGCATGACCGGCACCACTCCCAGCTCCTGGACGCGGGTGGACTCCTCCACCTGCGACTGCAGCCGCTGCAAGCCGGCCGTCACCCTTTTCGCTCGTCCCAGGTTCGGTGGCTGCATCGGGTCTATGGGTGGGTGTGGTAACTCCAGGAACCCGGGATCCATCTGGGCGGCAGATGTTTGCTTGCGCCGGGCTGCCCTCCTACCTCCCGGCCCCTCTGCTGCTCCTCCCTCCACCTGCTGTACCGGGACGGCTGTGTTGTGCGCACCAGTGAGTATACCAGACGCCTCATCACTAAAGTGCCCAACCGAGGTGAGTGTCTCTGCGATGGCGGAAGGTGTTGGAGACAGCAGTGGCGTTGTGTAATGCGCATCACCCGACTCGGAGTCCATGGTACTTTGGGGTGGCGGTTCGTCTCCACCCATCCACTCTGTGTCACTGTCCTGTATTTCAGTTTCCTGGGTAGGGGTCTCCTGGGTAGGGGTCTCCTGGGTTGTGGTTTTGTGGCTCGGCTGCGACGGGGGCCTGTGGCTGCCCCCCTCGTCGCTGGGTGGCACACACCTGCGTCGCCGCACCCGCATGAGACGGGGGCGTCATCTCTCTGTTGCTCCAGGTCTCTCGTGGTCACCCTGAAGCATCCTGCGGGCGGTCTGCATCTGCGGGGATGGATGCCTCAATGTTTGCTCCTGCGATACACAATGAAGCATGCATGGTTAGACACGCAGGCAGTGATCAGGTGATATGGGGGAGAGGGGATATGGGGAGGGGGGATATGGGGTAGGGGGGATATGGGGATAGGCTGTCGGTGACTCACTTGCTGGTGGGCCACGACCTCTGCATCGGCAACCTCACGGTCCTCAGGTCCGCCAGCCAGTTCCAGGGCCCTTTCCTCATGTACGGTGAGTGGCCTCTCATCAGCGGGGGCCCCTCCAGTCCTCTCATGCTCCCTATTGTTGTGTGCGCGCTTCTCCTGTGGGGGGGAGGGGGGGTGGCTGGGGTAAAAGGCAACAGTGTTAGACAGGTATATGAATGCACGCCATCGGTTGCGCGTATATTGCAGAGGTTAGGGTTAGGGCTGGATTCACCTGGGGGATATGGGGGAGGGGGGATATGGGGATGAGGGGGGATATGGGGGAGGGGGGATATGGGGCAGGGGGGATATGGGGCAGGGGGGATATGGATATCGGGCAGGGAGGTGGGGGGGACTCACCCTGGCTGCCCTGACGAGGTCGTTCACCTTCTTGTGGCACTGGGGGCCTGTCCGTGGTGTCAGAGCCACAGCGCTGACGGCCTCTGCCACCTCCCTCCACAGATGCCGGCTGAGGCGTGGGCGACCCTGCGGCCGTGTCCGGGATACAGGGCCTCCCTCTTCTGCTCCACTGCATCCAGGAGCGCCTCAATGTCGCGGTCCTGGAACCTCGGGGCTGCGCGGCGGGCGGCCATCCAGTTGGGTCTTCTGGTCGGGCGGGGGGGGAGCAGCGCGTCTTTTGAGCCGTCACGTCGTGCACGACCCACATGAGCCAGCGCAAATGGCGTCACGCCGCTGCTAGCCCATTCCGGGCCGGAGAATTAGCGATGTGTGGGGGGGCCCGACGCCGGACTGATCCGCGCCGTTTTTGGCGCCGGGTAGCGGACATCGCGCCGTTTGCGGAGAATCCCGCCCCTAATCTTGGATAAACTCTTGATTCCCTCCAGCTGAACATAGGAAGAATTCCATGCTAGCACTACTGTTCTCTTTAGCCTGATGCCAGTGTTACAGCCTACACCAGGATGTTTGCAATCTCTAAAGAAACTACTTCCATCTCCCGAATGTCACCGGCTTTTACCCTTCTGCCTCAGCCACTGTAACTCTCAACTCTGTTCCCTCCATAATCCACCATTCCAATTATCTTCATATCAGCCTCACATTCCTCACGCACGAGAAACGTCAGTTAATTTATAACTCTGCTGACTGTGATCGAACCCACACCAAGTCCAGCTCAACCATTCACCACACCCCCATAGTCCCCCTGCCCTGAACTCACTGATCTCATCCCTCGCTTACTCTGGAATATCCTCCGACTTTATAACATCCGTGATAAATGTGGGAATTTTTTATATGGAGTGTATTGTATTGTATAAATATGCTGCAATAACGTTATTAAAAGCCTGGGTTAAGGTATGTCTGTTGCAGTATTTTGCTTTAAATTCCTGGTTTAACATACAGGCAGACTGTGTCCTCAAAAGGGGCAATTAAGATGTTGTAAAAGTCTGATCATCATTCATTCAACCACGCATGTTTACCAATATAGGGCTAATGGAATTTTATTTACAGAAGGAAGCTTCCCTGAGGTTCAAATAATTGAGGGGTTGTGATTAGCCTTAGTAAGATGGTCATAACCAAGTTAGTGGGAAAGAGATTATGTAATTAATGGGTAGAGCTAGGTCTGTAACAGGCAGTTTAGTTTTCAGTTTTGCTACGAGCTTGAACCTGAGGAGAAGCCTTTGCCAAAGTCTGTCAGGTTAAGCAGTAATCTCCCAAAGACAGCAAAACTTGCAGCTAGTGTCTGAAAGGGTTTCTCTCTCCAAGCAGTTTTCCAGGACTCTACATTCAAGTGTACATGCAACAAGTATCCCTGTGTTTGCTAACTGCATTTATAAGTGGCTTTTGACCTATAATGGGTTTTGCTTGATTGGGAGATAGAGAAGGTATCGTTAATAGTTTAAGTGTTTCCTTCTAATAATTGTTTAACTATTAATTGGAAGCTCTTTTCTGGGATGCTAATGTAGCTTAATCCTGTGTTAAGAATAAAGTTTGTTTCAATATACCGTATCCCAATTTGTCGGTGGAATCACACCCAGAGCAAAGTATCCTTTTCTCACAGTTTTATAAATTTTTATAAAGTGTTTGGGGTTCTTGTCCGGTATCCTAACAAGTGTTGGGGTCTGTTCTGGGATCTTAACACACCACAGGACTTTCTGTCCATCTGACTCGTCTGTTGTGCAGCTCCCATCCCAGCACTGGCGTCCATGTCTTTAACCATCTCAGCCCTCACTCTGTGATTCCATCCCTAATCACCTTTACCTCACCACCTCCCTTATCTCTTCCAATTTAGAATTTGCAGCTTCCCCAATCTCGGGACACGAGGCATTCCATTCTCTCCCGTCCACAGCCAGCATTCCCGCAGCTCTTCTGTGTCTGCTGACCAGCTGGAGATCTTGACTGATTGGCACCTGTTCATCTTGGCTCACCCTCTTCTTCTGCATCCATGACCTGATGGGCAAGCTGCAATGCGGAGGTCGGTGGGAGTGGGGAGGCCAGCATGTCCAAGCAAGGTGAAGCATCTTTTGCTGATGATGGATCGAACAGGAGTTTGTACTGAGCATTTTCTTACTTCAATGTTGAGCCTACAGTCCCTCGAGTGTATACTTAAAATCCTTCAGAAACATCTGATATCAAATCTTCTGGTTTCCTTTCTTGGGCAGTTTTGCAGGTTCCATGTTTCGTGCATGAAAAGTGAAGAGCACATTTACACTGTGGAACCCAAGCTTCATTTACATGGAAAGCTTTTCACTGTTCCAAATTTTGTTTCAGTTGGTTATGCCGGGCAATGACATCACCAACAAGAGAAGTGTAATCATCATCCCTTGACGTTCAATGGCATTACCATCCCTGAGTCTCCCACCATCAACATCCTGAAGTGATACCATTGACCAGAAACTGAACTGGACTAGCCATATAAATACTGTAGCTGCAAAAGCAGGTCAGAGGTTTTTTCATGGAATTTACAGTGCAGAAGGAGGCCATTCGGCCCATCGAGTCTGCACCAGCTCTTGGAAAGAGCACCCTACCCAAGGTCAACACCTCCACCCTATCCCCATAACCCAGTAACCCCACCCAACACTAAGGGCAGTTTTGGACACTAAGGGCAATTTATCATGGCCAATCCACCTAACCTGCACATCTTTGGACTGTGGGAGGAAACCGGAGCACCCGGAGGAAACCCACGCACACATGGGGAGGATGTGCAGACTCCACACAGACAGTGACCCAAGTCGGATTCGAACCTGGGACCCTGGAGCTGTGAAGCAATTGTGCTAACCACCATGCTACCATGCTGCCCCACAATGCTACCGTGCTGCCCCCACAATGCTACCGTGCAGCCAGGTTAGGAATCATGTGGCGAGTAACTCACTTCCTGACTCTCCAAAGCCTGTCCAGCACCTACAAGGCACAAGTGTAATGGAATTCTCTCCACTTGCCTGGCTGGGTGCAGCTCCAACAACAAGCTCTCAAGAAGCTCAACACCATCCACGACAAGAGCCCCACTGGATTTGTACCTCTTCCATAAACATTCAAACCCTCCACCACTGACGAACAGTGGCAAGAGTCTGTACCATCTACAAGATGCACTGCAGGAACTCATCAAGGTTCTTTCGGCAGCAACTCCAAAACCCACAACCACTACTAGGACAAGATCAGCAAATACCTGGGAACAACACCACCTGGAAGTTCCCCTCCAAGTCACTTACCATCCTGACTTAGAAATATATCGCTATTCCTTCACTGTCCCTGGGTCAAAATCCTGCAACTCCCTGCCTAACAGCACTGTGGGTGTACCAACACCTGGGGGACTGCAGCAGTTCAAGAAGGCAGCACACCACCACCAACTGAAGGGCAACTAGGGATGGGCAATAAATGCTGGCCTTGGTTTCGACAGCCGCCTTAGTTCACTTCCCTTCAACGCCCAGGAATGCAATTTCCCTTTTAAAATAATTTTTCCCTAGGTGGGGGCGTTTTATTTTTAACTTTTAAAATTTGAGTTCAACTTCTCAGGGACGCTGGTTAGATTCGTTACCCACGACTTTCAGTGCTTTGTCATTGCTTTGCAGTTCCTTAAAAAAAGTTTTTTTTTTTTTAAACTCTTACTTTATCCACTTTATCAGGAATTTGCTTTTTACCTTACTTTATCTCGTCAATTGGAAACCAATTTGTAAACAAAATGTGAAACTCCTGGTGCAAACTGTGAGCTGCAACAAGCAGCAAACTCTGTGGCACTGGAGGTGGCAAATATTGAGTTAGTGAATGCAAACTCCACCTCGTTAAAACAACAGGAATGTTGCATAATCAGACGGATCGGTGCATTTGTTTGAAGTGTTGCACCAGTCCAGTCCATTTTATTCCTTATTCTGCTTTGCAGCAGTTCCTGGTTTCTATATATTTTTTAAAGACATTAGACCCAGAAATGAAGAGTTATTCACCAATATCACCCCCCCCACCCCCCCAGTTTAATTTAGCGCCAAAATGTTGTGTCTAAAGCAGCAACAAGACACTCTGCAGCCCCGGGACGCCTGCTGTCGTCCAGCGCTGCTCCTCGCTCTCATACCCACCGCCTCTGCATACAGCGTGGGGGAGATCCGATCCGTTAGCTTCGTGGCTCCGACCACCATAAAGAAAAATCCCAGGAGGACCCGGACAGCCACGAACACGATCGCCATTGTCGTCTGTTTTCACCAAATGCAACTCGCAACAAGACGGGAAGGTTCTTAAAGGGACACACACACACACATACACCCTCTCTCTGCCAAGCGGCTCATGGCACCTGGTCAGCCCCCTGTCACACTTTGAATAATACCTTTGCTTCTTTTTTTGCTGTTGGTTTAAAATGTGACTTACTTTTTAATGGGTCTCATTTTCCTTGTTTAAATGTTTTTTTTAAAATGGTGTTACATTTTTCTGCCACGCTCACTCCTCTGTTGTTATTGTTGTGAGTCTTAGTTTAGTTTGCCCATGGGTCAGGATTTACAGGTACTGCTGGCGGTCAGGCTGTTCGGCGAATGTTTAATACATGGTCAAGACTACCAACAATGTCCAGGTTTGGGACAAGGCTCCACATAGAACTGTCTCTCCATATACAGATGTCATGTGATCTTACACCACTGATTATGTAGATTGGTTGTTTACATATTTAATATTGACCCTTTATTCTACATCTCCCCCAAGTCTTTGACTCTGGGCCCAATCTAACTAAAAAAAAATAGAGTCTGTTCTGTGGGATTAGCGGATTCATTCTTGGCGCTTGTAGCACCTGGCATTGTAAAACTGGGAACAACCCCGCTATCTGTCGGAACTCTTTTTAGTGCCCCGATGGGAACCGTCCCTCGGAGGCCGCACTCAGCGTCATTTCTTGCACTGAGGAGCTCCACTCGTCGGATGAGAAAAATGGTGTCCCAATCTCTGCCCCCCCCCCCCCCCCCCCCCCCCCAGTGCAATCTCGAGCCCTCCAAACGTCCCAACTCACTTATTGGGGTTATGTGGGCCCACACCCTACCTCACATGGACAGGGCAGCTCTGGGTCCGATCCCCGGTGCAGGCAAAATGGCTGCACCTTTGCACTGCCAGCCTGTCAATGCCCCTGCCAGTGGCACACTGGCAGTGTCAGGCTGGCACCTGGCTGACACTTCCAGGATGCCCAGGTGGCACTGCCACGGTGTCAGGCTGGAACCAGCAGTGCCACATTGCCACCGTGCCTGGAGGCCGACAACCCAATCGCCTGGGAAACCTCTCAGGTACCATTCCATCTGGTCTTGGTTTGTGGGGGCCAGTACTCAATAACACCCCATTGGGGTCTCCTCAGCGAAGCCAGCAGATCTAGCACGAGCACAGCTAAGTAGGTTCTTAAACTTACTTAGCCGTGCATGACTGGGTCCCGCCCACTGTGGGACGGCTTGCGAGATCTGGTTAATTCTTGCAGGCATTTTGCCTGCGCCAGGGATTGGGCCCAGGGTGCCCTGCCTATGTGAGGTGGGATGCGGGGGTGGGAGGTGAGGAACCCCCAACAATTGAGTTGGGGGGGGGGTCTGGGATTGTGTTGGGGGGGGGGGGGGGCGGGAGATCGGGGCACCATTTTTCTCATCAGACGAGCAAAGCTCCTCAGTGCAAGAATTGATACTGAGTGCAGCCTCGGAGGGGCGTTCCCGTCAGGACACTAAAAAAAAGAGTGCCGATAGATAGCGGGATGCTTCCCGATGCTACAAGCGCCAAGAATGACCCCGCTAATCCCTTCAGGACAGACTCTACTTTCTTTTAGTTAGATTGCGTCCAGAGTCAGAGATTTGGAAGAGGTGTAATATGAAGGGTTAGATTTCGCAAGGCGTAACGGCCATCGGGAATCCCAGGGCAGGCCTTTCCCAGGATCTACCGGCCATGTCTCACCCCGGTTACGGTGGGACCCAGCCGATCGTACCCTCTATTAGATACGGTATTTACATTATCCTACATCTTTTTTGAAGTCTTTGCCTTCATCCCTGGTTCAGAAAGATAAGAGTTGTGATGGTTTCACCAATCTTCCTGACCTTATAGGTTGCATTGGATTCAAGTTCTTTGTGTTCTTCCAAACTCTGTGGAGTAAATGCAAATCCTAAGAGACTACAGGCTCTTTGTTCATGTTGCCTTCCTGGTCAGGTGGATAGTCAGTCTTCTTATAGATACAAGTGCGCTGCTGTTTATTCCCACTATTCCATTTTCCGTCTCTACAATCTTTTAAAAAATTATTGTCACCAATAGGCTTACATTAACACCGCAATGAAGGTACTGTGAAAATCCCCTAGTCGCTATATCCGGGTACACTAAGGGAGAATTCAGAATGTCCAATTCACCGAACAACCCCGTCTTTCGGGACTTGTGGGAGGAAACTGGAGCACCCGGAGGAAACCCACGCAGACACAGGGAGAACGTGCAGACTCTGCACAGACAGTGACCCAAGTGGGAATCGAACCCAGGGCCCTGGCGCTGTGAAGCAATTGTTTTAACCACTGTGCTACCGTGGTGCCCGATAAGGCAAGGTCGTGAATTTTGGTGGGTTTTTTTCAAAATTTGACCATTGCAATTCGTGTCACAAATCCAGACAGATTCACCTGGCTTGAGTTCTGGTAAATCACTCTATGCCATTGATTATAGTTTCTAGCTTGATTTGCATGATGCTCATCTTCCTTCTGCCTTACCCTCTCTTTAGGTGCGATTTAACGGTAAAGTTTCTCAAGTGTCATTTCAGGCAGGTTTGGCTGGGAGTTTCTCCCAGATTCTGTTGGCAAATTCCCAACTATCTAACCACACAGTCAGTCAGCTTTTGAGCACTGGGGAGTTTCTCTCTGGGCTAACCCACACTTAGAATTTTCTTCATCACAGGGCAGCTGAACTCACTGGCTAGAGGCTCCTCAGAGATCGGGCCACCATTTTGGCCTCTCCTTTAGCTTGTGAGTATCTGGGTGAACTAGTCAGAGGCTTCTGTGTACTTTAAAGCATTTGTTTGCAAATTGTAGGACATTGTCTGAAATTATTAGATCTGGAATGCCATGTGTGGCAAAACTTTCTTTTAATATTTCAATGACAGTTCCTGAGGTTGGACCATGTGGACGTTTAACCTGAATCCATCTGGAATAATAGTTAATAACAATGAAGGCCCTTGGTATGACCAACCTCAACATAAATCAGCAAGCCATCCACAACACTGAATGTCTTGTTTCCCTCAGTGTTCTTTCAGGATGAGATTATTTAGGACACATTCTGGCCATCCATTTATGTCGAGGTCGCATAAGTGGTATTTAAACTATATTGGTTTGCTTAATGGTAATATATAATGGCAGGTGTAGGGAGTAAGTTAAAATTTTTCCTTTTATTTAATAACTGTAAAGCTATTTCTTTATTGTGAAAGCGGTAAATTTTGTGTTTAAATTAAAGTATGTGCCTTTTGAACTTCATTTACCCAGTGTCTTGTTGCTGGTACAAATTTTGTAGTTAGAGACATTTCCACCGCCTTTAATGTTGGCGGGTTCAGTGACGGGAGCAGAAAATATCTTGAGATGTGCAAATCGCGTTTCATGCTGACATAAACACGTGATGCAAAAATGTAAGGGCGGCACAGTAGCACAGTGCTTAACACTGTTGCTTTACCATGCCAGGGTCCCGGGTCACTGTCTGTGCGGTGTCTGCATGTTCTCCCCGTGTCTACGTGGGTTTCCTCCGGGTGCTCCGGTTTCCTCCCACAAGTCCCGAAAGATGTACATGTTAGGTGAATTGGACATTTTGAATTCTTCCTCGGTGTACCCAAACAGACACCCGAGTGTGGCGACTGAGGGATTTTCACAGTAACTTCATTGCAGTGTTAATGTAAAGCCTACTTGAGACACTAATAAAGATTATATTATAAAATTATCCCAGTCTCCTGCCAGTGACGTAGTGTGGCTGTCGGGAACATCATTAATTGCATCATTTGCATGTAATTATCAGGCCTCTACATTGATCACTCCTGAACTTGCAACACTACCATTGGGCAGCCATGGCGGAAAGAGTGAGGGGATGGGTGAAGGACCCAGATATGGAATAGGTGAGGATGGAGGATCCTCCTGTACAGGAACGACCCTCCAGGCCCTCACCAGGGCAGCTCTCCCATCCCCACCAGCAAAACACTCAACAAAACCCAGTGGTGGTCGCTACCCTGAAAACTTTGAACCAGATGAGGCAGCACCTCGGTCTGACCGAAATGTCCAGCATGGCCCGCATTAGCGGCAACCATAGGTTAGCACCAGTCATGCTCAGTGGCATGAGAGTGTCCCTTTCAGAGATGTTTTTGTCTTATCACATGGCTTCAATGATGTCATTGTGTGGGTGGAGCTGGGCTGTGGCTCTGTGAGTTTTTACTTTCGCTTTGTTTTGGGGCTGGTTTGTAGCTCTTGGGTTTTTGTTTTCGTTTTCACATTTGACTGCTGTACTCAGAAAGAGAAGTATCTTGGTCTGCCTCTCTATCTTCATTTTCAAAGCTGTTTCCAGACTACTTGCTAACTTGAAAAGAGATAATTGCTTACTGAAAGGAATTCAAACCTGCTGTTTTGGAAAGGAAAGACTAGCACCCATACCAGGTCTTGAGTGCTGTGTGCTGGGCCACACCTTTGAAAAGGGGTTTCTGGTTTATGGGATCTTGTTATTAAATTGGAACAGTTACAGGGGGGATTTTATTAAGGGTTATACATAGATTACTGTAGCTGTGTAGGGTATTTATGTTTGTAGTTGATAAAAATGCTTACTGCGTGTATTTATAAAATGTTAACGAAATTCGTAGAATAAAGCTTGTATTTTGATTATAAGTGCCAAAGGCCTCTGTTGAATAACACCTGAAAGACAGGCCCTTCTGCTCATCGTAACCAAAATCAATAAACAGTTGTAGGTCAGGTGAACTCCATGATATACTTTGGAGTTTTCTAAACCCTGGCCCATAGCATCAATACCACCTTTAAGGGCGGCAGGGTGGTGCAGTGGTTAGCACTGCTGCCTCACGGTGCTGAGCTCCCATGTTCAATCAGGCCCTAGGTCACTGTCCGTGAGAATTTTTAACATTCTCCCCGTGCCTGTGTGGGCCTCACCCCCACAACCCAAAAGATGTGCAAAGTAGGTGGATTGGTCATGCTGAATTGTCCCTTAATTGGAAAAAAATTGGATACTCTAAATTTTGGGGGGGAAAAAGAGATGGAGACACTGACAGTTAGGGACTTTTACAAGGAAGACAGACTAGCGACCTTAGAGGAACTGACGGAGCGACTGGAACTACCATATGGGAACGAACTCCGACATCTGCTGGTCAAGAACGTTCTTCGCAAGGAGATAACAGCTCACCCACGAACCCCGAGAAGCTCAATGCTAGAGGAGTTACTGGACACGGATAGTCTGGGGAAGGGAAACTGTGGGGAACTGTACGGACAACTCTTAGAAAGGACACACTCTCCACTGTATGAAACTCGGGAAAAATGGGAGGAAGAGCTAGAGACGGAAATATGGTGGGAATTCTAGAGCTAGACACTGTGCAGGACCAACTCCACCACCTGGAAATGATGCACAGAGCACACCTAATAAGAGCCCGAATGAACAGATTAGTCCCGGAGGTGGGGGATAAATGTAAACGGTGCTAGGGAGGCCCGGCCAACCACGGCCACATGTTCGGGGCCTGTGCCAGACTTCTCGGGTTCTGGACAGCCATCTTTGAGGTAATGCCCAAGGTTGTGGGGTGAGGGTGGAGCTGTGCCCAAGAATGGCAATCTTCGGGGTATCAGACCAGCCAGAATCATTCATGGGGAATAGGGCCAATGCCCTTGCCTTTGCTGAGCAGGCTACCCACTCATCAGGTTTTATGGATTACCACACCCCGCACTCTCCCTGTATCTTAGCTGACATATCTTCTAGTAGCGTGTCAAAGGGTACAAGTGTATGAAAAAGAGTCGACAAGGAAGGATAGCTTCTTGGAGGTGTAGGTAAGAGCAGAGAAGTCATCAATTGAGTTGTTTAGCCACAATCGGAACAGAGCAAGGGCAATGGAGGAGAGGCATTAGAGAAGGATGGAACCCACATGGAAAGAGAATGAAACACATGGAGAAGGGATACAGAAAAGGAGATGAGAGCAGAAGGCTATACATGGCAACACCTAGAGAGTTTGGCTCAAGACAGGATTAGATGGAGGGAATTTGTCCGTAGCCTATATTCATCAAAGAGTGAAAAGGATAGGAAGAAGATTTTAAAAGTATACTATAGACATCCATTGCAGAGATGTCAAAGTGAATGACAAAGGAAAGTGCATCCGCGTCACAGAGGATGACATTTGTGACTTTGATGAGGGCTGTAGTAGCGTTGAAGGAGCAGCATAAGTAGCATAAACACAATATTGAACCTTGGCGTTACAGGAAAAGTGCAGACATGGATCTTGGAGGCAGCAACAAATTCAAGGACTTAGGAGAGGATAGGGAGGTGAGAGATTGGGTCACAGTTTGCAATGTAAGAGAGATCTAGAGTGGTAATGACTGTGGTTTAGAAATGGGGCAGAACCTACCTGTGGAGGGGAAACCATTTACAATGTCAACTGATATGTGAACCAGGAAAGAAGGTTGGGTGGTCAACAGTTTAGCGTAGATAGGGTTCAAACAGGCAGAGAGTGGATTTCATTGACAATGTGAGCTCAAAGAGGCATGAGGACAGGCAGGAGTGAAACTGGAAAAAGATGTATGGTCAGAGCCCGAACAGGAGGATGTATAGGGAAGTTTAAACCATTGGTCGATTGGAACTAAGGGAAATGACACGCACTGCTGAACAGATGGTCTCAATCTTTTTTTTGATTTAAAGTATCCAACTCTTTTTCCAATTTAGCGGCAATTTAACATAGCCACCTACCCTGGACATCTTTGGGTTGTGGGGATAAGATCCACGCAGACACGGGGAGAATGTGCAAACTCCACATGGACAGTGACCTGGGGCTGGGATCGAACCTAGGTCCTCGGCGCCGTGAGGCAGCAGTGCTAACCACTAGGCGACAGCAGATCGTCTCAGTCTTTATGACAAGGGTGGTTATGAGCTTCTCCTACTTGTTACTGATTGAGAGGATGGAAGAAACTGGTATGATGCACCTGAATTCATGAGGCCTGGGGGAAGGGGAGGAACTGGAGGTGGGGGGGGGGGGGGGGGGGGGAGGGCGGGGGAAGGTCGCAATCGGTGGAGGTTGGGAGGTGAGGGGCTCAGCGCCCAGGGGTCCAAAAGGCCACCCCCGGGATTGTGTATACCCATACCAGGGGCAACCCCAGCTGCTGTCCATTGGTCACACCAAACAACCCCAGGACAGAGCCCTGTCTGTGGGAGTATGGTGAAGGTCACTTTAATCCCCTCTGACTGTGGCGGCGTCTGGCTGCACAGCTGAAAGCTATTGCCAATAGAGAATTGGCATTGTTAATTACACGAGCACTACTCTCTCAAGTGGATTCCCGTGGGTAGACGTGCCATGTCCCAGGCGGGTGTTACTGCCTAGCATCCCTATCAGGCTGTGAGGCCTGGACACTCTGCCTGAACACTGGAGGTGTCAGCACCACAGAGACAACAGCCAACAATCAAACACCCAAGAGCTGGGCTGCAGCACTGGGGATATCCTGTGATCAGAAGGTGTGTGTGGATCGGGGACGGAGCCTGAGCCCAGTCCAAGTAATGTTCCCGGCAGGTGTCTGGGGTCCTGTGCCCAGGGGCCCTGCTGTGACTGGTGGTGGTGGTGGTGGGGGGGGGGGGGGGTCTCCAACAGAACTGGCTCATTGGATGGCAGCCTGAGAGATGGCAGGGAAATGTAAGGGTGGGGGTGGTTTGGGGGTCCCGGAGTGGAAGCACTAACTGATTGTCAGTCTGATACCCTCCCCAATTCCTTACAGATATCACATTATGGATGACATCGTGGACCCTGCAGCAGCTGCTCTCACAGTAGCGATGGCAGTCGAGGTGGCCAGACTCCGGAGAAGGCAGCAGCATCAACGGAGGCTCGAGGCGGCCCATGTGCAGCGACCTGCCCTACACCCTGAGGCCCCGGCCACCCATCAGGTCGGGGAGGCACCCAGAGGGGGAGGCCAGCGATGGTCCAATGTGTACAAGCATCGCTGGTTGTTCGAGGAGAAGTCGGACAGCATGTGCCGCAGGAGGCTCCCCCTCAACAAGGAGATGGTGCGGCACCTGTGCCATGTCCGCAGATTTGACACCATGTGAAGGAGGAGGATACCCGCTCCCGGTGGCCGTGAAGGTCACCGCAGACCTGAACGTTTACACTTCAGGTTCATCCCAGGACTCGAGCAGGGACATGTGTGGCATTTACAACCTACAGCCCACAAGTCACGGATCCGCGATTTGCCCAGGCCACTGACTATATAAACTTTGACCGAGACCAAGCCAATTCACCTAACCTGCAGATCATTTTGGGCTGTTACGGTGAGACCCACATGGTGAACATCTACACCACGGGGTCCTTCTAGGGGGCCTGTCTGGGATCTCACAGACCTCGGTGCACAGGTGCATCCGCATCATCATGGAGGCCTGTGGTAGTATGTATTGGGGGTCATGTGGGACTGGAAGCCCTAATGTCATTGGCTGACAGATCCCGGGTCCTGGTTGGCCGTTGACCTCATGCTCCGCCCTGAAGGCGAAGTGTAAGAAGCTGGTGCCTTCCCCCGCAGGCCAGTTTACTATCGGGCTGCTGGGGAACAGACACGCTTAATAAAGCCTCATCGACTTCACTCTATTCGTCTCACGGAGTCTTTGTGCGCTACAACTACCATGTAACTGTTCTATCCTCCCAGGACCAGCCCTGTAAACCCTTACCACCATACGAAGCATCACCCCGCCGGGTTCATTTTTGACAAGGGGTGAATGTGGTAGTATGTATTGGGGGTCATGTGGGACTGGAAGCCCTAATGTCATTGGCTGACAGATCCCGGGTCCTGGTTGGCTGTTGACCTCATGCTCCGCCCTGAAGGCGAAGTATAAGAAGCCGGTGCCTTCCCCCGCAGGCCAGTTTACTATTGGGCTGCTGGGGAACAGACACGCTTAATAAAGCCTCATCGACTTCACTCTATTCGTCTCACGGAGTCTTTGTGCGCTACAAGGCCCTATATGCCCAGCTGGCAAAATACATCCGTTTCAATGTGGACCGAGCCCACAGGATGCCCGGGCAGCGAGGTTCGCTGCTATCGGGGAGGTGCCCCGGGAGAAGGGAGTGATCGACGGGATGCATGTCACCCTACGAGCACCTGCAGATGATAGGCCGATCTACACAAACCGAAAGGGGTTCCACTCGATGAACATGCAGCTGATGTGTGACCACTGGTATTTACCAGTGAAAAGGGAGGACTGTAGGAAAAGGGATAATCAGCCATAGATATCTAAGGCAACAAAGGAGTGTATCAAATTGAAAGAAATGCATACAAAGTGGCAAAGATTAGTAGGTAACTAGAGGATTGGGAAATCTTTAAATGTCAACAGAAAGCCACATGAAAAGCTATAAAAAAAAGTAAGATAGATAATGAGAGTAAACTAGCTCAGAATATAAAAACAGATAGCAAAGGTTTCTATGAATTTATCAAACGAATAAGATTAGCTAAGGTAAACATTGATCCTTTAGAGGATGAGAAGTGGGAAACAAGGAAATGGCCGAGACATTGAACAGGTATTTTGTGTCAGACTTCACAGTCTGTTGGCAAGGAGGCGACGGCAGGTGAGGACCTAGGAACGATCATTATCATTAAGGAGGTAGGTTGGGCAAGCTAATGGGGCTAAAAGTAGACAAGTCTCCTGACCCTGATGGAATGCGACCCAGGGTACTAAAAGTGGTGGCAGGGGAAATAGCAAATGCCCCCGTAGTAATTTACCAAAGTTCGCTGGACTCTGAGGCAGTTCCAGCAGATTGGAAAACAGCACATGTGACGGCACTGTTTAAAAGAGGAGGTAGACAAAAGGCGGGTAACTATATGCCAGTTAGCTTAACTTCTGTAGTGGGAAAATGCTTGAATCTGTCGTTAAGGAAGAAATAGTGAGACAACAGGTTAGAAATTGTCCTATTGGGCAGTTGCAGCATAGGTTCATGAAAGGCAGGTCATGTTTCACTAATTTAGTGGAATTCTTTGAGGACATTACAAGCACGGTGGACAACGGGGAACCGGTGAATGTGGTGTATCTGGATTTCAGGAAGGCATCCGACAAGGTGCCACATAAAAGGCTGCTGCATAAAATAAAGGTGCACGCCGTTACAGGTAATGTTTTAGCACAGATAGAGGATTGGTTTACTAATAGAAAACAAAGAGTGGGGATAAATGGGTTTTTCTGGTTGACGATCAGTGACTAGTGGTGCGCCTCAGGGATCAGTGTTGGGTCCGCAATTGTTTACAATTTACATAATGATCTGGAGTTGGGGACTAAGTGTAATGAGTCAATGTTCGCAGATGACACCAAGATGAGTGGGAGTGCAAATTGTGCAGAGGACAATGGAAGTCTGCAGAGGGATATAGATAGTTTAGGTGAGTGGGAAAGGGTCTGGCAGATGGAGTACAATATTGGTAAATGTGATGTCATCCGTTTTGGTAAGAATAACAGTAAAATGGACTATTATTTAAATGGTAAATATTTGCAGCATGCTGCTGTGCAGAGGAACCTGGGTGTACTTGTGCATGAATCGCAAAAGGTTGGTTTACAGGTGCAGCAAATAATTAAGAAGGCAAATGGAATCGTGTCCTTTATTGCTAGAGGGAAGGAGTTTAAAACCAGAGAGGTTATGTTGCAGCTGTATATGGTACTGGTGAGGCCACACCTGGAGTACTGTGTACAGTTTTGATCTCCTTACTTGAGAAAGGATGTACTGGCACTTGAGGGTATGCAGAGGAGGTTCACTAGGTTAATTCCAGAGTTGAGAGGATTAGTTTATGAGGATATACTAAGTAGACTGGGACTATACTCATTGGAACTCTGAAGGGAATAGATAGAATAGAAGCAGGGAGGTTGTTTCCACTGGCAGGTGAAACTAGAACTGGGGGCATAGTGTAGCAGTCGGTATTAGAGGTATTACGGTACACTTTAATGCTGTAAGACCATTGGTGTAGAAGGTACTGTTTTCATTGGTTAAGCCTGCCTGCTGGTTGCGCCCAGTAAGGCGGAGTATAAGAGCCCGTGTCGCCTCAGCAGCTGCCTTCTGTACCTGCGCTGCTGGGGGAAACATATGTGTAATAAAGCCTTCAATTGTCTCCAATCTCGCTTCTGGAGTTATTATCGAGCATCAATTTATTACACTAGATTTTAAAGAATGGAGCTCCGAATCAAGCCGGAGTGTCTGAAACTCAGCCCCCACGAGGCAAACTCAGCGGCCAACTTCAAGCACTGGCTGGCGTGTTTCAATGGATATCTCAGGACGGACGCAATTACGCTCATGGAGGACCAGAAAATACAAGTTCTGCACTCGAGGGTGAGCCCAGAGATCTACACTCTCATCGAGGATGTGGACAATTTTGAGGCCGCAATGAATCTGCTGAAAGGACACTATATTCGCCCTGTAAACCAGGTCTACGCCCGACATCTACTAGTGACGAGGCGACAAATCCATGGGGAATCGCTGGAGGAGTTCTACCGTGTGCTCCTGGTGTTGGGGAGGAACTGTAACTGCCTGCAAGTTTCGGCCAATGACCACACAGAACTTTTGATCCGGGTCGCATTTGTTGCAGGTATGCTATGCTCCCAAATCCGCCAGCGATTGCTGGAGAAAGAGACACTAGGCCTCAATGAGGCACGAGCCCTTGCTAGCTCCCTGGATGTGGCCTCCCAAAACGCCCTCGCTTACGTCCCCTACCGCGCGGCAGCCCCTTGGGCAGCGTGGAACATCCTCGCGACCGACTCCGATGCATCCCCCATCCCCCCACAAGCCTGTGCTGCGAGACTGCCAGGCAACACCGGGGGGCCCCCACTGCTATTTTTGCGGGCAAGCCAAGCACTCCCGACAGTGCTGTCCGGCCCGCTCATCCCTCTGCAAAGGATGTGGCAAAAAGGGTCACTTCGTAGGCCCGAGTAGTCGCTGCGGTCTCCGGAGGCGAATCGGGACCGCCACCACAACGCTCTCCACTAGCCACGTGCGGCCAGCAGGGCCACGTGTTGCCTCCGGGCGCCACCATCTTGTCTCTCGGACACCACGTGTGATGGATGGACGCCGCCAGCCATGTGCGACCAGTGGGTACCGCCATCTTGGCTGGACTCTCAGGACCCCAACTCGGATGACCACACAACGCCCAAGGAGAACATCCAACTTCTGCCACGACTAGCCTCGGTGACCCTGGACCAGTCTCGGCCCCGAACACTCTCGACTGCAATGACGACCGTGTTCATCAATGGGCATGAAACATCCTGTCTGATCGGCTCTGGGAGCACAGAGAGCTTCATACACCCCAACACGGTAAGGCGCTGTTCTCTCCCCGTTCACCCAGTTAACCAAAAAATCTCCCTGGCCTCCGGGTCTCATTCAGTGGAGATCAAGGGATTCTGCATAGCAAACCTCATGGTCCAGGGAAGGGAGTTTAAAAATTACCGGCTCTATGTCCTTCCCCATCTCTGCGCTGAATTCCCCAATTCAGCGGCCCTATACCCCCCTCAGTGTCTGCAGCCTCGCGACCCTCAAGGTCGATCCGCCTTCCCTGTTTACGAACCTCACCCCGGATTGCAAACCCGTCGCCACCAGGAGCAGCCGGTGCAGTGCCCAGGACCGGACCTTTATTAGGTCGGAGGTCCAGCGATTACTGAGGGAAGGTGTCATTGAGGCTAGCAACAGTCCCCGGAGAGCACAAGTAGTGGTTGTAAAGACCAGGGAGAAGCATAGGATGGTCATCGATTATAGCCAGACCATCAACAGATATATGCAGCTTGACGCGTACCCTCTCCCCCGCATATTCGATCTGGTCAACAGGATCGCACAATACAAGGTCTTTTCCACGCTGGATTTAAAGTCCGCCTACTACCAGCTCCCCATCCGCCCTAGCGACCGCAAATACACTGCTTTCGAAGCAGATGGATGGCTCTACCACTTCCTAAGGGTTACCTTCGGTGTCACTAATAGAGTCTCGGTCTTCCAACGAGAGATGGACCGAATGGATGACCGGTACGGTTTGCGGGCCACGTTTCCGTACCTCGATAATGTCACTATCTGCGTCCACGACCAGCAGGACCACGACACCAACCTCCGAAGGTTCCTCCATACCGCAAAAATCCTTAAATCTCACAGATAATAAGGATAAATGCGTGTTCAGCACCGACCGTCTAGCCATCCTCGGCTACGTAGTGCGAAATGGAGTTATAGGCCCAGACCCTGAACATATGCGCCCCCTCATGGAGTTCCCCCTCCCTCACTGCTCTAAGGCCCTGAAACGCTGCCTGGGATTTTTCTCTTATTATGCCCAGTGGGTCCCCAACTATGCGGACAAGGCCCGCCCGCTGATCCAATCCACAGTTTTTCCCCTGTCGACAGAGGCCCGCCAGGCCTTCAGCAGCATCAAAGCGGACATTGCAAAGGCCACGATGCACGCCATCGACGAGTCCCTCCCCTTCCAAGTCGAGAGCGACGCGTCCGACGTAGCTCTGGCGGCCACCCTCAACCAAGCGGGCAGACCCGTGGCCTTCTCTCGTACCCTCCATGCTTCAGAAATTCGCCATTCCTCGGTCGAAAAGGAGGCCCAGGCCATAGTAGAAGCTGTGCGGCATTGGAGACATTACCTGGCCGGAAGGAGATTCACACTCCTCACTGACCAACGGTCGGTGGCCTTCATGTTCGATAATGCACAGCGGGGCAAGATAAAGAACGACAAGATCTTACGGTGGAGGATCAAACTCTCCACCTACAGCTATGAGATCTTGTATCATCCTGGGAAGCTAAACGTGCCACCTGATGCCCTATCCCGCGGCACATGTGCCAACGCACAAGTGGACCGCCTCTGAGCCCTCCACGAGGACCTCTGCCACCTGGGGGTCACTCGATTCTTCCATTTCATTAAGACCCGCAACCTGCCCTACTCCATCGAGGAGGGCAGGACAGCCTCCAGGAACTGCCAAATCTGCGCGGAGTGCAAGCCGCACTTCTACCGGCCAGAGAGGCACACCTGATAAAGGCTTCCCGTCCCTTTGAGCGCCTCAGTATGGACTTCAAAGGGCCCCTCCCCTCCACCGACCGCAACACATACTTCCTGAACATGATTGACAAGTACTCCCGGTTCCCATTCGCCATTCCCTGCCCTGACATGACCGCAGCCACCGTCATAAAAGCCCTCCACAGTATCTTTACGCTGATCGGTTACCCTGCCTACATACACAGCGATAAGGGGGTCCTCCTTTATGAGCGACGAACTGCGTCAATTCCTGCTCAGCAAGGGCATTGCCTCGAGCAGGACGACCAGTTACAACCCCCGGGGAAATGGACATGTAGTGAGGGAGAACGGAACGGTTTGGAAGACCGTCCTACTGGCCCTACGGTCCAGGAATCTCCCAGTCTCCCGCTGGCAGGAGGTCCTCCCGGATGCCCTCCACTCCATCCGGTCACTGCTGTGTACCATGACCAACCAAACACCTCACGAACGTCTCCTTGTTTTCAATAGGAAGTCCTCCTCCGGGACCTCGCTCCCAACCTGGCTGGCAGGTCCTGCACCCATCCTGCTCCGCAAACACGTGCGGGCGCACAAGTCGGACCCATTGGTCGAGAGGGTCCATCTCCTCCACCGAAGCTATGACGATCGCAGAGGATGACCAGGGCCCCTGATCGACTAATTGCTTCATTCTGAACTGTAAATAAATTTTGTAAATAGTTGCGATGTAACAAGGCAAAACCACTATACTGATGTATACCAGGTACCTCCATAACCTTAACCTCTACCACTGTGTAATGCGAGGCCACCACCCCCGCCGTACTCTTTTTTTAACAGGGGGTGAATGTGGTAGTCGGTATTAGAGGTATTACGGTACACTGTAATGATGTCAGACCTTTGGTGTAGAAGGTACTGTTTACATTGGTTAAGCCTGCCTGCTGGTTCCACCCAGTAAGGCGGAGTATAAGAGCCCGTGTCGCCCCGGCAGCTGCCTTCTGTACCTGCGCTGCTGGGGAAAACGTCTGGTGTAATAAAGCCTTCAATTGTCTCCAATCTCGCTTATAGAGTTATTGATCGAGCATCACATAGCCCCAAAATAAGAAGGAGCAGATTTATGACTGAGTTGAGGAGGAACTTCTTCACCCAAAGGGTCGTGAATCTGTGGAATTCCCTGCCTAGTGAAGCAGTTGAGGCTACCTCATTAAGTGTTTTTAAGGCAAAGATAGATACATTTTTGAACAATAAAGGAATAAAAGGTTATTGAGAGCAGGTGGGTAAGTGGAGCTGAGTCCACAAATAGATCAGCCATGATCATATTGAAGGCGGAGCAGGCTTGAGAGGCCAGATGGCCTACTCCTGCTCTCAGTTCTTATGACCTTATGTTCATCAGATGCGCATCATGCACGCCTGCACCCGATACCCAGGCAATATGCATGACGCCTTCATCCTGGCACACTCGATGATTCCCAACCTCTTCAAGGCGCACTCCTGACTGGGGGGTTGGATCCTTGGCGACAGGGGTTATCTGCTGCGGTCGTGGCTGATGACACCTATCCGGAGGCCACAGACAGTCGCAGAGATCCACTACAACGGCAGTACTTCAGCATCATAAAGGTGTGGTTAAGGTGCCGGGACCACTCTGGAGGGGCCCTCCAGTATGGCGCTAGGAGGGTTGCCCGCATTGTGGCGTCCTGCTGCGTCCTGCACAACATCGCGAAGCAGAGGAGCGATGTGCTGAAGGAGGAGGATGGACACCAGTCCTCATACAATGAGGAGAATGCTGGGTAGAGCAAGAATGGACAGTTCTGAGTGTCACATTTTAGGGTGATGTCAAAGCCAGTGCACATCCCACCATGGAAGAGAGACCTCAGCTATGTGGAGAAATTGAAGAACCTGGGGTTGGTCTCCTTAGAGCAGAAGGTAAGTGTTTCATGTATCAGGACATGATGTGGAGATGCCCGCGTTGGACTGGGGAGAGCACAATAAGAAATCTTACAACACCAGGCTAAAGTCCAACAGGTTTGTTTGGAGTCACTAGTTTTCAGAGTGCAGCTCCTTCAACAGGTGAGTGAAGACGTGGGTTCCACAAACACATGTATAGACATAGTCAATGATGCAAGATGATACTTTGAATGCGGCTCTTTGCAGGTAATTAAGTCTTGACAGGTCCAGACAATGCGACTGGACAGAGGGATAAGCACAGGTTAAAGAGGTGTGAATTGTCTCAAGCCAGGACAGTTAGTAGGGTTTTGCAAGCCCAGGCCAGATGGTGGGTGTGAATGTAGTGCGCCATGAATCCAAGGTCCCGATTGAAGTCGTACTCATACGTGCGGAACTTGGCTATCAGTTTCTGCTCGGCGATTCTGCATTGTCGCGTGTCCTGAATGCCACCTTGGATACACATACCCGAAAATCAGAGGCTGAATGCCCTTGACTGCTGAAGTGTTCCCCGACTGGAAGGGAACATTCCGGTCTGGTGATTGTCGCGCGATGTCTGTTAATCGTTGTCGCAGCGTCTGCGTGGTCTCACCAATGTACCACGCCTTGGGACATCCCTTCCTGTAGCGTATGGCCGAGTCACACGAGTACTCACCGCGCACCTATCTCACGTGTAATAGTGGTATCCATGTCGATGATCTGGCACATCTTGCATACGTTGCCATGCAGGGTTGTGGTGTCATGGTCCCTGTTCTCCTGAAGGCTGGGTAGTTTGCTGCAAACAATGGTCTGTTTGAGGTTGCGGGGTTGTTTGAAGGCAAGTAGTGGGATTGTGGGGATGGCCTTGGCAAAATGTTGGTCTTCATCGATGGCGTGTTGAAGGCTGCGAAGAAGATGTCGTAGTTTCTCCACTCCAGGGAAGTACTGGACGACGGGGGTCATGGGAGACAAAAACTAGGGTTTGGGGACTATATTTGACAATTCTTTCAAAGAACCAACACAGGCACTATAAGCTGAATGGTGTTTTGTTACCTGTAAGGCAGGTAATCTGTGCTACTCAACTCAGTTACAATAGAGGCTTTGGAAGAAGGCTCGAAGTCGTCCAGAAGTTTTATAGAAGGTTTATTGAGCAACACAACTTAAATAACTGCGTGAGTTCTTACTTTAAGAACTGTACTAGTAGAAAGGTTACAACTTTTCTACACACTACAACGAGGCCTGACCACCCTCGCAGCCCTGAGTTAAATCTCTGCCTCTGTTCTCCTCACACGCCAGTGCTACCCCCTAGTGGTCTTTCCATTACCCATCAGCCACTTCTGTACATACCATGTAAAGATCACTACATCCCCCTTTTTCACTTTTTTTTTTCAGAGTTGCAGAGCTGTAACTAAAAAAAAATCAAACACAGTTTCATGCACAAATACAAAACAGAGAGCAATGATTGTATCAGTTCATGTTCACAAGTTCAGATGGTTGGATGCACGTCTGATTCGGGTAGACCTCCTGAGTGGGCATGGAGACCCAGAGGTTTTTAATGCCCATTATAGCTGACGCCGATGTGAGATCCGGGAGTTTAATTACCTCCGGAAAGTTGGAGTAATAATCGATGAAAAGAACATAGTGTTGACCCATGGAATGAAACAAGTCGATGCCAACTTTGTCCCACGGTGACGTAGCCACCTCATGCTGCTGGAGTGGCTCCTTGCATTGTGCCGCTCGATGTTTTTGGCACGTGTCACATGTGAGCACCATGTCTGTTATGTCCTCGTTTATCCCAGGCCAGTACACTGATTGCCTCGCTCTTCTTTTGCACTTCTCGACACCTCATGAATCCTGCGGAGCATGTCTGCCAGGAGCGCCAGATGAATGACAATTCTGTCATTTCGCAGTATGGTGCCATCCACCACGGACAGTTCAGTTTGGACGTTTTGGAACTGTGGGCACCGCCCTCTTGGCCAGCCATGCTGAAGGTTGTGCATGATCTGGAGCAGGGTCGCATCTTCTCGTGTCGCCTGACAAATTTGCTGCATCCTCTCGTCTCCCTGCACCACTGTGCATGAGCTTCTACATCATTAATGTAAGCCGGAGGTGGATTGTCAGCATCAATGGCTCGGGATAAGGTGTCAGCTATTATTAGGTCCTTCCCAGGAGTGTAGACCAGCGTGAAGTCGTACCTCCGCAATTTCATCATCATGTGCTGTAGGCGTGGCGTCATGTCATTGAGATCTTTGGTGATAATGTAGACCAGTGGCCGATGATCAGTCTCCACTAGAAATATGTTATACACATAGTGGTGGAATTTTGTTATACCTGTGTGATCAATCCCAGGCACTCCTTCTCTATCTGTGCATACCTGCACCCCGTGGCGGTCATCGCTCGAGAAGCGTAAGCCACTGGGAGCCAGTCCGACTGGTCATTCTGTTGAAGTAGCACCGCACCAATTCCATGTTGACTGGCGTCGGTGGAGATCTTTGTGGGTTTTGTAGAGTCGAAGAATGCCAGCGTTGGCGCTGCCATCAATTGGTGCTTCAGATCCACCCACTCGTCTTGGTGGCGTGGAGTCCAGTCAAACTCCGTGTCCTTCCTTATCACTTGTCGTAACGCCATCGTCCGTGCTGCTAGGTTCGATGTGAACTTGCCTAGGAAGATGATGAATCCAAGAAACCTGAGCACCGCTTTCTTGTCACGTGGCCGCTGCATGTTCTGAATTGCCGTGATCTTCTCAGTGTCCGGCTTCACCCCGTGCTCTGATATTGTGTCACCCAGGAAGGTCAGAGATGAACGTGCGAAGGTGCACTTGGATTGGTTGAGCTTCAGCCCAAATTGGTGGATTCTTTGGAAGACTTGTTTTAACCGAGCAATGTGGTCTTCCTCTGTCGTTGACCATATTATGATGTCATCAACATATACACGGACGCCTTTAATGCCTTCCGTCATCTGCTCCATAATTCTGTGAAATATTTTGGATGCAGAGATAATCCCGAAAGGCATACGATTATAACAGTATCGTCCAAACGGTGTGTTGAAGGTACACAATACTCGGCTGGAATCATCGCGCTGCATCTGCCAGAAGCCTTGTGAGGCATCAAGTTTGGTGAATATGCGAGCCTTCGCCATTCACTCGTTATGTCCTCTCGCTTGGGAATGGGTTCCCTGCAAATGTTTTTGTTCAAATCTTTGGGATCTAAACAGATTCTGAGTTCACAGGATGGCTTCTTGACACATACCAATGAGCTGATATGATGTGATATGATGCCTTGAGATTGGAGACGTTGGAGTTCTGCTTTTAGCTTGTCTCGCAACAGAGCTGGTACCCTCCTTGGTGCATGAATGACCGGTGTTGCATCGTCTCTGAGCAGAATTTTGTACTTGTAGGGTAACGTATCCATGCCACAAAAGACATCAGGATACTCACTGAGAAGCAGCTGGATGGCATCGGCCAGTCGTGATGAGGCAACCGTGTTCATGAAAATCCTTTGTATCAGCCGCAAATCCTTACAGGCTTGAGCACCTAACAGTGACGTTCTTTTGTCGTCCACGATCTCAAAACATAGTCCTTTCATGACTTTCTTATTAACTACTTGTAGGTGGCATGATCCCCTCGAGGTGATCTGGTTGCCATTGTAGTCTGTTACCTTGTATGCAGCAGGTATTATCTCGTGTGTCCCCCGGGATGGATGCGAGATCTTTGCTTGTCATCAAGTTCGTGGATGCTCCCGTGTCAAGCTTGAATGTAATTGGGGAGTTGTTCACTTGCACCATGGCACACCATTCGCTTGTGGAGTCAATGGTATGCACGTATTGAGGCTGCGTGGTCAGCTCGTGCGGTTCCTCCGTGGCAGTTATGATTCCACCGCCGTATGCATTCTCCCAGGAGTGGAACTCTTCGTGGTCGGAAAAGTTTTCTTTGGGTGTCTGAATATCCATTGCATCTACTGTGCGAACCTTGAAGTTTCCATGTCTTTGCATTGGAGAGTAATATTTGGCTGTGGACTGACACTGGGAGGCAAAATGATTCATCTTGGAGCACCTTTAACATCTTTTCCCTAGTGCAGGACATTTCCCTTTTAAATGGGCGGTGCCACAGCGGTAGCACGTCATGACGTCCATGACATCATGCGTCAGCAGCGATCGCGTATGCACGACTCGCTCTTCTGGCTGGGGTCGGTATTTTACATAGGCCTGACCACACTAGCAGCCCTGAGCTAAATCTCTACCTCTGTTCTCCTCACAGTCCAATCAGCCAAAGAGGCCAGAGGGCTGCTTGCTTCCCCTTTTATAACACGCCAGTGCTGCCCCCTAGTTGTCTTTCCATTACCCATCAGCCCCTTCTGTACATACCCATGTGAAGATCACTACAAATGGCAACCTACAGCATTGTAAGATTCAATGTTTTAGTTTCCCAGCAGCCTTGACACTGCATCTTCCAAGTTGATCCTGAATTAATTATTACAAGGGTAGCATCATCACTGTCCACCGCACCACCGTCCAATCCCTGGTTATTTCAGTTCATTTGCTTTCAACTTGCATGTTTCCATGGGAACCACACTATGTCACGAAGATGTTCTCTGAGACGAAGAACTAACGCTGGATCTCTCACCATCTGCTATGGAACACAATCAGTCAGGCTCGACTCTCGCACATGAGTGCAGCCCACAGCAATTCAGAATCCATTACAAATAGACGGTCACAGCCTTCAGCTTGCTATGGGAAGAACCCCCACAGTTTAATTCAAGACAGCAGATTTTTTTTTGTTAAAGTTCAGTGTCATGCAGTGCACAAATAAAAATCTTAATTCTAGTTCCACAACCTTAAAGAGCACACTATTAATGTAGCTTCAGAACTGCATGCAACCATTTCCTCAATGATGCTTTTATTTTCAAAGTGTTGTATTGCTAAAGTGAAATACATAGAACATAGAACATAGAAAAATACAGCACAGAACAGACCCTTCAGCCCACGATGTTGTGCCGAACTTTTGTCCTTGATTAAGAACAAATTAATCTACACCGCATCATTCTACCGTAATCCATGTACCTATCCAATAGCCACTTGAAGGTCCCTAATGTTTCCAACTCAACTACTTCCACAGGCAGTGCATTCCATGCCCCCACTATTCTCTGGGTATAGAACCTACCTCTGACATCCCCCCTATATCTTCCACCATTAAATTTATGTCCCCTTGTAATGGTTTGTTCCACCCGGGGAAAAAGTCTCTGACTGTCTACTCGATCTATTCCCCTGATCATCTTAGAAACCTCTATCAAGTCGCACCTCATCCTTCTCCGTTCTAATGAGAAAAGGCCTAGCACCCTCAACCTTTCCTCGTATGACCTACTCTCCATTCCAGGCAACATCCTGATAAATCTCCTTGAACCTTTTCCAAAGCTTCTACATCCTTCCTAAAATGGGCGACTGAAACTGCACACAGTACTCCAAATGTGGCCATACCAAGGTTTTGTACAACTGCATCATCACCTCACGGCTCTTAAATTCAATCCCTCTGCTAATGAACGCTAGCACACCATAGGCCTTCTTCACAGCTCTATCCACTTGAGTGGCAACTTTTAAAGATGTATGAACATGGACCCCAAGATCTCTCTGCTCCTCCACATTGCCAAGAACCCTACCGTTAACCCTGTATTCCGCATTCATAGTTGTCCTTCCAAAATGGACAACCTCACACTTTTCAAGGTTAAACTCCATCTGCCACTTCTCAGCCCAGCTCTGCATCCTATCTATGTCTCTTTGTAGCCAACAACTATCCACAACTCCACCAATCTTCATATTGTCTGCAAATGTACTGACCCACCCTTCAACTCCCTCATCCAAGTCATTAATGAAAATCACAAACAGCAGAGGACCCAGAACTGATCCCTGCGGTATGCCACTGGTAACTGGGCTCCAGGCTGAATATTTGCCATCCACCACCACGCTCTGACTTCTATCGGTTAGCCAGTTCGTTATTCAACTGGCCAAATTTCCCACTATGCCATGTCTCCTTACTTTCTGCATAAGCCTACCATGCGGAAACTTATCAAATGCCTCACTAAAATCCATGTACACTACATCCACTGCTTTACCTTCATCCACATGCTTGGTCACCTCCTGAAAGAATTCAATAAGACTTGTGAGGCAAGATCTACCCCTCACAAATCCGTGCTGACTATCCCTAATCAAGCAGTGTCTTTCCAAATGCTCAGAAATCCTATCCCTCAGTACCCGTTCCATCACTTTGCCTACCACCGAAGTAAGACTAACTGGCCTGTAATTCCCAGGGTTATCCCTATTCCCTTTTTTGAACAGGGGCACGACATTCGCCACTCTCCAATCCCCTGGTACTACCCCTGTTGACAGTGAGGACGAAAAGATCATTGCCAACGGCTCTACAATTTCATCTCTTGCTTCCCATAGAATCTTTGGATACATCCTGTCAGGCCCGGGGGACTTTTTAAAAAAAATATTTTTATTCTCCTCCTTTTACACATTTTCTCCCAAATTTACACCCACTAACAATAAACAATGATCAGCAACAAATATGTCAATCCCCATAACAAAAACAACGATCCCATCCTCCCACCAAACCCCAAACATTAGCCCGCATGTTTACATAAACAAATGACAAAAAGGAATCAGAAATCACCCAGTCACTCTTAATACACACAGCCCCCCTCCCCACAACCCTCCCACCCTTCCCCCCCCCCCCCCCCCAACTAATGTTCGATGTTATCCAGTTCTTGAAAGTGCATGGTAAATAATGCCCATGAATTGTAGAACCCCTCCGTCCTTCCCCTCAGTTCAAACTTAACCTCCTCAAGAGTCAAGAATTCCAACAGGTCCCCCCGCCACGCCAGGGCACAGGGTGGAGAGGCTGCTCTCCATCCCAACAGGATCCGCCTTCGGGCAATCAACGAGGCGAAGGCTACGATATCTGCCTCCGCCCCCATTTCCAACCCTGGCTGGTCTGACACCCCGAATATGGCCTCCCGGGAGCCCGGGTCCAGTTTCACGTGCACCACATTGGAAATTACCCTAAAAACGTCCTTCCAGTACTCCTCTAGCTTTGGACAGGACCAAAACATATGAACGTGGTTAGCCACCAACCCCCCCCCCCCCCCCACCCCCAACGTTCACACACATCTTCTACACCTTCAAAGAATTGGCTCATCCTCGCCCTCGTGAGGTGTGCTCTGTACAACAGTCCCGGGGGCCTTGTCTATCCTCAAGTTTTTCAAAATGCCCAACACATCTTCCTTCCTAACAAGTATCGTCAAGCTTACCAGTCTGTTTCACACTGTCCTCTCCAACAATATGGCCTCTCATTCGTAAAAATGTGGCTGTGGTCCTCTGGCTGATACAGAGGTTGTGAGGAATGGCCTGAGAAAATTGATGAGTATCAAAAGAAATCAATCAGTGCCATGAATGAAAGATTCAGTTGGCCGTGTGGCCTAATGCATAAGGTGCCTGACTTTGGTGATGTCGAATGAATAAGAGGTTTCAGCAGGTGGGGCAAAGGAAAGGGCTATCGGTGACAATTTAAAAAAAAATATTTTTATTAAGGCATTTGTATATAAATTAAACACAAACCAACACAAGGGTAAGAACAAACAGGCAGCGCAGCGGCGCAGTGGTTAGCACTGCTGCCTCACGCCGCCAAGGTACCAGATTCAATCCGGGTCACTCTCCGTGTGGAGTTTGCACATTCTCCCAGTGTCGGCGTGGGTCTGACCCCCACAACCAAAGATGTACAGGATAGATGGATTGGCCACGCTAAATTGCCCCTTAATTGGAAAAAATTAATTGGGCTCTCTAAATTTAAAAAAATAAATTTTAAAAATGTTTTAAGAGTAAGAACAAATAGAAACCTCATAACAAATAAATAACTAATGCCCCGACATACCAAGAATCACCACTTGTGGACTTGGGACCACCTTCAGTACCTTGGACATTACATCCGCGAACACCTGCCAGAACCCCTTTAGCTTCGGACATGCCCAAAACATGTGAACATGATTCACAAGCCTCCCCGCGCACCACCCACACCTGTCCTCCACCCCCTCAAAGAACCTACTCATCCTGCCCACCATCATATTCAGTGTTGCATGATTTTATAAAAATTGTGAAATGCTTCGTGATTTTATAAAAATGTCAGGAAAGAAAAGGAACTAACTAAGGGAGGTATTGTGCTGCCGACCAAGTTTGCCGATTGAAATTTTTATCTTTTACCTTCAGCTTCACTTTCGTAAACTTAGGCAAGTTTACTCTGGAACTACCCAAGTGCATTGTGGAACATGTGAGGTAGTACTGAGGCAAACAGACCAGGAAAGTCTCAGTGTAACCAATCCTTAATTAACGTTGGGTTAGATTGCAAAAAAGCTGGGGCTGTGGTGGAGGTTATGATTCTCCTCGAAAACTGCCACTTTAGTCATCAGAAAATACAACATCAGCCATGAGTGCCTTCCTTCCCATTCGCCCCTCCTACCTGAGACTGAAGACAGGATTTTCCTTAACTGTGATGATCCCCATGGTCAACCATGGTACCAATGCACATTCCATCAAGTATTTGGCATGTAGATGAGAGGCCATGAGCAGCTGTAGAACTGCTCCAGTCAAGCCACCGGTTTCAGGAATCTGGTAAAAGTGTGTTCCGAGAACACAGCAAAATACCGTGGATACTGGAAATCTGAAACAAACCGGAAAATCCTGGACACATTCAACAGGCGTGGTAACACACTGGAGAAAGTGCAAGTCCCTGTTCCAAGTACAGAAATTGCTGAGTGTTCCCATTGCTTTCTGTTTTTGCTTCAACCCTGTTCCTGTCCTTGGTTGCATTTTGAAGTACAATCAGGCTTTGTCGGAGACAAAGAGGAACATTTATATTCAATTTCACACACTGTCCGTTTTTGGATGCTTCAGAGAGGTGATCTTTGACTGTCAATTAAGGCCAGAGTGGCAATGCAGCCGCAGAGTTTTCAGTGTGTCCAACACCTAAAAGAGAGCTTGTTTTCATAGAATCATCAAATTTACAGTGCAGAAGGAGGCCATTTGGCCCATCGAGTCTGCACCGGCCCTTGGAAAGAGCACCCTACTTAAGCCCATGCCTCCACCCTATCCCCGTAGCACAGTAACCCCATCTAACCTTTTGGACACTAAGGGGCAATTTAACATGGTCAATCCACCTAACCTGCACATCTTTGGACTGTGGGAGGAAACTGGAGCACCCGGAGGAAACCTACGCAGACACAAGGAGAAAGTGCAAACTCCACACAGACAGTGACCCAAGGCTGGAATTGAACCCGGGTCCCTGGCACTGTGAGACAGCAGTGCTAACCACTGTGCTACTGAGCTGTCCCTTTCAATGTGACAATAACATCCTATGGATGCAGAGTTGCATGCAAAACAGTTCAGATCAAACCAAAACCGATGGAAATGGACTCAGATACATAGGACTCGCCAACACTAAGGGCATTCAAATGGTCATTAGATAGACATATGGATGAAAAGGGAATAGTGTAGATGGGCTTTAGAGTGGTTTCACAGGTCGGCGCAACATCGAGGGCCGAAGGGCCTGTACTGCGCTGTAATGTTCTATGTTGTATGTTCTACATAGAAGATAGGAGCAGGAAGAGGCGTTTGGGGCCTTTGAGCCTGCTCCGCCATTCATTACGATCATGGCTGATCATCCAACTCAACAGCCTAATCCTGCTTTCTCCCCATAGCCTTTGATCCCATTCTCCCCAAGTGCTATATCTAGCCGCCTCTTGAATATATTCAAAGTTTTAGCATCAACTACCTCCTGTGGTAATGAATTCCACAGGCTCACCATTCTTTGGGTGAAGAAATGTCTCCTTATATCTGTCCGAAATGGTTTACCCCGAATCCTCAGACTTCTTTGGAAATAACGTGTATGCTACATGAGACCTGGGGCTGGGATTCTCGAATGACCAAACAATCCGAGTTCCCAACCAAATCGGGGGCGGCGCCACTTTTGCGATGCTCCGCCCCCTCCAAAATGGCATACTCTCTGAGTACGCCGCACCACGTATTGACGGCCTCAGGACATTGCCCCTCAGATGCTCCGCCCCCGACCGGCCGAGTTCCCGACGGCGTGAGTCTCTCATGGTCTCACCTGTCAGGAACTCGGCATGGCGGCTGCAGGCTCAGTCTAGCACCGCCACAGTCGGGCAGGGGGGGACGTTATTCGGGGCTGGGGACACTGTGGGGGGGGGGGCGGTGATCTAGGGCGTGTGAGCCAGCTGAAGGGGGGGGACTATTTTGCGGGCATGTAGCACGGCACGGCTGCTGCAGGTCACCGCTGTGCGCATGCGCGGCCACGGACACGGAAATTCTCCGGGGCATATGGGCAGCTAGAGCCGGGTGCTCTATGCTGCCGGCATGCTAGCCCCAGCAAAACGGGGAATAGGTGGCCATTTTGCGCCGTGTTCTCTGGCGTAAAACGCCACCGTACCCATGCAAGTGTGGCGACATAGTCCCAGAATCGTAGAATCAGCCCCTGGGGTGACTGCTCAGGCATGGCAGAGCAATATAAATATACAATAATTTTATGTTAGTTCAAATTTGATGGAAGATGTTTCACTCCTTTAGTGGTTCAGCAGTGACAACATGCCAGAATTAACTGATCATGGCAGTGGAAACGGTATAACTTTATTTTTTAAATTTAGAGTACCCAATTGGGTTTTTTTCCAGTTAAGAGGCAATTTAGCGTGGCCAATCCACCTAACCTGCACATCTTTGGATTGTGGGGGTGAAACCCACGCAGACACGGGGAGAATGTGCAAACTCCACACGGACAGTGACCCAGGGCCAGGATTCGAACCTGGGTCCTCAGCGCCGCAGTCCCAGTGCTATCCACTGCGCCACATGCAGCCCTGGAAACGGTATAACTAACCTCTGCAAATAAATTGCAGGACAGGGGAGCTGTGGTAATGACACAAGGAAGCATAGCTCCTGAACCATAAAGCCAATAATGAACCATTTTTTTTCTTCTCCTCCGTCTGAAGTGCCCTTGGGACATTTTCTACATGTCAAGACACTTTTTAAATGCAAGTTGTTCTTGACATTTTGTCTAGACACAGACGAAGGATGAACTCTTGGCCAAAACACTGGAGAGCTTGCAGGGTCATACCTCAGCATGAGTCAGTGATTAATGAAGCGAAGAAGGGAAACAGGGATAAAAGTCGCAGTGGCTTAGCCACATCTTTAACTAGTGACCATGAATAGGGAGAATACCAGGCTGTCCTGCTCTGGAGATTATTTGTTCCATTGACCACTCCCAACCTCAGTACAATCATCAGTAGTCTCTGCTTAACCACAAACACTGGAGGAAATAATAAAAATCGACAAAGAGACAGAAGAAAATAAAGGTTCCAGTTAGTCATACTTTTGGTTAACTGTTGATTGCAAAAGAATCATTGAAATGCATTGGGCACGATTCTCCGGCCTCCTTACGCTCTCGCTCAAGTGAAACGAGGCCGGTAAATAGCGGGAGAGGCCAAAAAGGAGAACCAGGCACCAAATAGTTTGTGGTGCAACCGGCCAGCTCCCACAGGTGAAATTGGGATAGCGCCATAGCGCGGTGAGAAACCAATTATCACCACTTAAGCCACACTATATCCAATGGTCTCCTGTCATTCAGCAGCCTCCCCAGCAAGTGGTCACACTAGCGCTGATTAGTACTCCTTTTGAAAAATGTGACCCTGGCGGAAGGGTTTCGGTGGGGAGCCGAGGAGGTGAGTACCCATCTTTGGTCACACACAAAGATCCCGGAGGGGCTGGTATTGGCGCCCCTGTTCTCGGTGGGTGTGGTGGTATGTATTTGGGGTATTACGGTACCCTGTGATGCCGAGAGGCTATTGGTGGATAGACGCTGGGTCCCGATTGGATCAGCCGCCTACTGGCTCCACCCGGTAAGGCGGAGTATAAGAGCCCGGGTTCTCCCAGCAGCCGCATTCTGTAACTGTGCTGCTGGGGAACAAGTCTGCGTAATAAAGCCATCGATTGACTCCTCTTCTCGTCTCGTGAATGATTGATTGTGCTCCAATTTATTACGCAGACTTAAAGGACATGGAGCTCCGAATCACTCCGGAGTGTCTGCGAATCAGCCCCCACGCGGCAAACTCAGCGGCCACTTTTTAAACACTGGCTAGCGTGTTTCGAAGGATACCTCCGAATGGCCACCTGCGTGACTACAGAAGACCAGAAAATGCAAGTCCTGCATTCCAGGGTGAGCCCGGAAATCTACACTCCCATAGAGGACGCGGAGGATTTCCAGTCGGCGCTCGCCATGCTGATGGGAATCTATGTTTGTCCCGTCAACCAGGTCTACACATGCCACCAGCTCGAGACGAGATGGCAGATCCCCGGGGAATCGCTGGACGAATTGTACAGTGCGCTATTGATACTGGGGAGAAACTGCAACTGCCCACCGGTTTCGGCTAATGAACATACGGAACTACTAGTTTGGGATGCCTTCGTAGCAGGTATGCTCCCGTCCCAAATTCGCCAGCGATTGCTGGAGAGAGACACACTAAGCCTCAAGGAGCCCTCGCTGCCTCGCTCGATGTGGCGTCACAGAATGCCCGTGCCTATGTCCCCGACTGCGCAGCTGCCCCTTGGGCACTGTGGACCCCTGTCACGACCGACCCCCTGGCACCACCCACCACCCGCAGGCCTGTGCTGCCAGAGCGCCAGCCCACCCGGGGTGGCCCCGCTGCTACTTTTGCGGGCAAACGAAACACCACCGGCTGCGCTGCCCGGTCTGCTCAGCACTCTGCAAAGGGTGCGGCAAAAAAGGGCACTTTGTGGCGGTGTGCCCGGGGGGTCGCCGCAATCTACCGGGGAGAACCAGGACCCCAAACCCAACCCCCCCAACGATCCATGTGCGGCCAACGGGCGCCGCCATTTTGGGTCCCGGACTCCATATGCCCCCGACTGCACGGCTGCCCCGTGGGCACCGTGGACCCCCTGGCACCCCCCCCCCCAATGATCCATGTGTGGCCAATGGGCGCCGCCATCTCGGGTCCCGGACTCCATGCGAGAAGGATGGGTGCCGCCATTTTGGGTCCCGGACTGACGGCCAAGGATCCCGGAATGGACGACTTCCCGGGACCTGAAGAAAACGTGCCGATGCAGCAACAGCGACTGACTTCGGTGACCCTGGACCAGTCGCGGCCCCGAACGCTCCAAACGGCAACAACGACGGTACTCGTCAACGGGCATGAGACGCCCTGCCTGATCGACTCTGGGAGCACAGAAAGTTTTATACACCCCAATATGGTAAGGCGCTGTTCTCTTCCGATCCACCCGAGTAATCAAAAAATTTTCCTGGCAGCAGGATCCCATTCCGTAGAGATCAAAGGGTTCTGCATTGCGAACCTCACGGTGCAGGGGAGGGAGTTCAAGAACTACCGGCTTTACATCCTCCCCCACCTCTGCGCTGCCACACTCCTGGGGTTGAATTTTCAGTGCAACCTCCAGAGTTTAACGTTCCAATTCAGTCGCCCTCTACCCCAACTCACTATCTGCAGCCTCGCGGTCCTCAAGGTCGGCCCGGCTTCCCTGTTTGCGAACCTCACCCCAGATTGCAAACCCTTCGCCACTAGGAGCAGACGGTACAGCGCCCAGGACCGAACCTTTATCCAGTCGAAAGTCCACCGGCTGCTGCGGGAAGGCATAATCCAGGCCAGCAAAAGTCCCTGGGGAGCTCAGGTGGTAGTTGTAAAGACCAGGGAGAAGCAGAGGATGGTCATAGACTATAGTCAAACCATCAATAGGTACACGCAGCTGGATGCGTACCCTCTCCCCTGCATATCCGACATGGTCAATCGGATTGCACAGTACAAGGTCTTTTCCATGGTGGACCTTAAGTCCGCATATCACCAGCTCCCCATCCGCCCGAGGGACCGCAAATACACTGCCTTTGAAGCAGATGGGCGGCTCTATCATTTCTTAAGGGTCCATTCGGCGTCACTAACGGAGTCTCGGTCTTCCAACGGGAAATGGACCGAATGGTTGACCAATACAGTTTGCGGGCTACGTTCCCGTACCTCAATAACGTCACCATCTGCGGCCACGATCAGCAGGACCACAACGCCAACCTCCGAAAATTCCTCCAGACCGCAAACGCCTTGAATCTCACGTACAACAGGGAAAAATGCGTGTTTAGCACTGACCGTCTAGCCATCCTTGGCTACGTAGTGCGAAATGGAGTTATGGACCCCGACCCTGAACGCATGCACCCCCTTAATGGAGTTCCCCCTCCCCCACTGTTCCAAGGCCCTGAAACGCTGTCTGGGCTTTTTCTCTTATTACGCCCAGTGGGCCCCCCACTACGCAGACAAGGCCCATCCGCTAATCCAGTCCACGGTCTTTCCCGTCGACAGAGGCCCGCCAGGCCTTCAGCCGCATCAAAGCGGATATCGCAACGGCCACGATGCACGCAATCGATGAATCCCTCCCCTTCCAAGTCGAGAGCGACGTGTCCGACGTAGCCCTGGCGGCCACCCTCAACCAAGCGGGCAGACCCGTGGCCTTTTTTTCACACACCCTCCACTCTTCAGAAATCCGCCACTCCTCAGTGGAAAAGGAGACCCAGGCCATAGTGGAAGCTGTGCGACATTGGAGGCATTACCTGGCCGGTAGGAGATTCACTCTCCCCACTGACCAAAGGTCGGTGGCCTTCATGTTCGATAATGCACAGCGGGGCAAGATCAAGAACGACAAGATCTTGCGGTGGAGGATCGAACTCTCCACCTATAACAATTAGATCTTTGTCGTGTTGGGTGCTCCGATACACAAACGAACCAACACGGTTGTAGATGGTACAACTCTGTTTTATTGTTCTATACAATAACAACTGTTAACTTCTGGCTATGGTTCGTACATCACCAGTTAACCTGTGGACCCAGCCCTAGCACTATCTTAGAGAGGCACTCAGCACATGGTGTATCTCTGAGTGGCACGCTGTGAGCTCTGTGCTCTGAGCTACCTCCCGGTAGAATGAGCGGGAACCGTGGTGTTCACTGTTTTATAGTGCGTGTGCTCTCACTGGTGATTGGCTGTGATGTTGTGTGTGTGTTGATTGGTCCGTCGACCTGTCCATCAGTGTGTGTGTGTGATTGCACCATGATATGTTAATATGGATATCATGACATCCCCCCTTTTCACAAGGATATGTGCCCACATGGTAATAAATATTGGTGTGTACTGAGTGCAGCTGAGTATGTGTGTGCAATAATTACAACATGTACATGAGGCTAAACTATATACATAGGAAGGTGTCAGGTGCAACAGAACAACGAGGTTGTACCACAAACAAAACAAGTGCAATCATCAAATATCGAAAGAGATCTCCTGGAACGACAAAAAGAGAGACACGTTAACATTGTTGCACAACAATTCAGTGAGTCCCAGCCTGGAGGCCTGGATAAATGATATGGCTGGGTTCATAAAGTTGGAGAGGATTAAGTTCGCCTTGAGAGGGTCTGCGCAGGGGCTCTACAGGTGGTGGCAACCGTTCCTAGACTATCTCACGGTGCGTTAGAGGAAGGTCGGTCAGTAGCAGCAGCAACCTTGGGGGGGGGGGGGGACGTCCTGGAAGGGGGGGGGGGGGGGGAAAGGGGGGACTGCCTGGGAGGGTGGATGAGCAAGAGATAACATGAAGGGTTGGGGAAACTGGCACGTACGGGTGAGGGCCAGTGTACAAAGCTGTGTAGATATATCATTTTGCCATGCATATATCTTGCTCTGCTTGATTTCTCGTTTTTCTTTGTTACGGGGGCGGGGGGGGGTTATTGTTTGTAAGGGAGAAAAATTTTGTTAAAAAACTTTAATAAATATATATTTTTTAAAAAACAATTCAGTGAAGTCCAATGTGCAAACAGGCTCATAAGTCCAGTCTGTTAGGTGGGCGACAAATTCGGGTTGACCGCCTCAAGGGTGGGTCAGGATCCACCGGCTGAGGAATGGGCCTGGCCACGGGGGATAGAGGAATAGGCAGAGTGGCAGGAAGCTCCACGAAGTCGACATCAGGGCCAACAGGAGGGCGTGGCACCGGTGCATGATCACATAGCGAGCGCGGAAGCAGCCGAAGGGCCCGCCGATTACGCCGGCGAATGGGGCCATCAGGCATGCAAACCAGGAACGAGCGGGGAGCCACGCGGCAGAGAACCTCGGCAGTTGCCAACCAGCCACCCTCTGGTAGGTGTATGCGGACGTTGTCTCCAGGCGCCAGGGCAGGAAGATCAGTCGCCCGAGTGTCATGTGCCACCTTCTGCTGAGCACGCTGCTGTCGCACCCTCTGCAATACTGGAGCATGGTCGAGGTCAGGAACATGAATGGACGGCACAGTGATCCTGAGGGTGCGACCCATCAACAGCTGGGCTGGTGAGAGGCCTGTGGACAGTGGGGCCGAGCGATAGGCCAGCAGGGCTAAACAGATCCGGCATCAGCAGCCTTGCAGAGGAGCCGCTTGACGATATGGACGCCCTTTTCCGCCTTGCCATTCGACTGGGAATGCAAAGGGCTGGACATCACGTGTGTGAAGTCGTATGAAGCGGCAAAAGAAGACCATTCTTGGCTCGCAAAACAGGGCCCATTGTCCGACATGACGGTAAGCGGAATGCCATGGCGAGCGAAGGTTTATTTACATGCTCTGATTGCAGCTGATGATGTCATGTCGTGCAGGCGTATGACCTCCGGATAATTAGAAAAATAGTCAATTATAATGTAGTCCCTGCCGAGCGCATGAAAAAGGTCCACACCCACCTTTGCCCAGGGGGACGTTACCAACTCATGGGGCTGAAGCGTCTCAGGGGGTTGCGCCGGCTGAAACCTTTGGCAGGTGGGGCAGTTGAGCACCATGTTGGCAATGTCATCGCTGATGCCCGGCCAGTACACAGCTTCTCGGGCCCTCCGCCTGCACTTTTCAACCCCGAGATGGCCTTCGTGCAATTGTTCGAGGACAAGCCGGTGCATGCTGTGTGGGTCACAATCCGGTCCAACTTTAGGAGGACACCATCAATGGCGGCCAAGTCGTCCCGGACATTGTAGAATTGTGGGCACTGCCCCTTGAGCCACCCTTCCGCCATGTGGCGCATTACACATTGTAGAAGGGGGTCAGCCGCAGTCTCACGGCGAATGTGGGCCAGACTTGCATGAATAGTCAGCAGATTGGCTGATGTGAAGGCTACTTGTGCGTCGACTTGACAAACGAACCCCCCCCCCCGATTCGGGCGGTGTGCTCACTGCTCTGGACAGGGCATCCGCGATGATGAGGTCCTTTCCCGGGGTGTAGACAAGTTGGAAGTAGTACCTCCGGAGCTTGAGCAGAATGCGCTGGAGGCTAGGGGTCATCTCGTTGAGGTCCTTTTGTATGAAGACCATACACATAGTCGTGGAATTTATCGATGCCGGTTAACAAACCCAGGCACTCCTTTTCAATCTGCGCATAGCGCTGTTCTTTGGGGGTCATGGCCCACGAGGCATAGGCGACCGGGGCCCATGATGCAGTGTCGTCCCATTGCAGGAGTACCGCCCCAATGCCGGACTGGCTGGCATCAGTCGAGATCTTTGTGTCTCGAGTAGTGTCGAAGAACGCCAATACCGGGGTGGTGGTGAGCTTGATCTTGAGCTCCTCCCATTCCTTCTGGTGTGGGGGCACCCACTGGAATTCCGTAGTCTTCTTTACCAGGTGGCAAAGAGACGTTGTGTGCGAGGCAAGGTTGGGAATGAACTTCCCCAGGAAGTTGACCATCCCGAGAAAGCATAGCACTGCCTTCTTGTCTGCCGGCTGCGGCATGGCTGCAATAGCTGCCACTTTGTCGGCATCCGGACGCACTCCTGACTGGGATATGTGGTCCCCCAGAGACTTTAGCTCAGTTTGGCCAAAAGAACACTTGGCTCGGTTGAGGCGCAGGCCGTGCTCTCGTATCCGAGCAAAGACACGCTGGAGACGACTGATGTGCTCCTGTGGTGTGGTGGACCAGATGATAACGTCGTCAACATCGACGCGCACCCCTTCGATGCCCTCCATCATCTGTTCCATGATTCGATGAAACACCTCGGATGCCGAGATGGTGCCAAACGGCATCCTATTGTAGCAGTATCTGCCAAAGGGAGTGTTGAAAGTGCACAGCTTCCTGCTGGACTGATCCAGTTGGATCGGCCAAAAACCCTTTGAAGCATCAAGCTTGGTAAAAATTTTCGCCCGGGCCATTTCGCTCGTGATTTCTTCCCATTTGGGTATGGGGTAGTGTTCCCTCATGATGTTATTGTTCAGGTCTTTCGGGTCGATGCAGATCCGGAGCTCGCCAGAGGGCTTTTCTATGCACACCATGGAGCTGACCTATGGCTTGGGCTCCGTGACCCGGGAAAACACTCTTTGGTCCTTCAGATCCTGCAGCTGCTGCTTGAGGCGGTCCTTGAGTGGTGCTGGGACTCTACGAGGTGCGTGAATGACCAGGGTGGCGTCCGGTTTGAGCCGTATTCTGTAAGTGTAGGGCAGTGTGCCCATGCCCTCGAAAACCTCCTGGTTGTGGGCGAGGAGCGAATGGAGCTGTGCCCTAAAGTCTGCATCCGGGAAATCGGACGTGCCTTCTGGAGACAGAGTGTGGAGGAACTTGCACGCCTGTGCGCCTAGCAGAGAGTCCTTCGAGGATCCAACTATCTCAAAAGACAGTGTGGCTGTGTATGAATTGTGTGCAACCTCGAGCTGGCAGGACCCCATGGCCGGGATAACATTACCGTTGTAATCGACCGACTGATAGTGGGATGGCCGAATCAGTGGTTTGACCTTCAAGGCATAGAAGGCTGACCATGCAATAAGGTTGGTGATCGGTTGACCGTTAGGGTGGCACACCATTCATCGCCCGGATTAATGCTGTGAACTGGCATCGGCTGGTGGGTCCTACTTGGGGACATCCGATTTCTGTCTATTACCGCAACGCGGGAGGGTTCCCGGTCATCGGTATCACCGGTCTGTACGTCATCAGGGTATGACTCGGTGTATGGAGGCTGAATGGCCCGCACGTCCCTGCGAGGCTGGCAGAATTGCAGAGCGTTGGCAGGTTGAGCTGCTCGACAGCAAGCAGCGTAGTGGCCCATCTTGCCACAGCTGAGGCATTGTCGAGTTTTGGCTGGACATTGCCGCTTTAAGTGTGCGGATCCACAGTTGCCACACATCGTGACGTCATGGCGTTCTTTGTGCCACTGCGCATGCGCAGTTCGGTCCTGCGTAGAGCACGCCTGCGCATCACGTCCCTCTGCGTCGACGTCCCCTCGTTTGCCGCGTACAAGCGCGGGAGGCCTCGGAAAGCGCGCGAAATGGCCGCCCTCGTCCGGGCCACGTGCCGGGAGGAACTCGATCAACTGGATCCGCTCGGCCTCGCAGGATCCCTGCCGTGCCGATTCGGCCACCTGGAATTAGGAGTACCGGCTGGTCGCGTTTTTGTGGAGGACGCAGGTTTCGATGGCGGTGGCTAGGGTAAGGCGCTTTATTCTGAGGAGCTGCTGGCGAGGGTGTCCGAGGTGACCCCAAAAACTATCTGATCCCGAATCATGGAATCGGAGGTGGCCTCATAGCCGCAGGACTGCGCGAGGATACAGAGGTGTGTCAAAAAAGATTGAAAAGGCTCATCCTTACCCTGCCGGCGCTGCTGGAAGAGGTACCTCTCGAAGCTCTCATTCACTTCGATGCTGAAGTGTTGCTCAAATTTTAGAAGGACCGTCTTGTACTTCGTCTTGTCCTCACCTTCCACGAATGCCAGGGAGTTGTAGATGTGGATGGCGTGTTGCCCCGCCGTGGAGAGGAGGAGGGTGATCTTCCTGGTGTCCGATGCATTCTCCCTGTCTGTGGCTTCTAAGAAGAGCTGGAAGCGCTGTTTAAACATCTTCCAGTTGACGCCAAGATTTCCAGCGATTTGGAGCGGCTGCGGTGGGCTGATGGTGTCCATGGCGCAGGATGGCGGATCTCTGAAGAAGTGCAGGTAGGTCTCACAGTCGCTGGTGAGTTTCCAATCCTGGTATCATGTCGTGTTGGGTGTTCCGATACACAATCGAACCAACACGGTTGTAGATGGTACAACTCTGTTTTATTATTCTATACAATAACAACTGTTAACTTCTGGCTGTGGTTCGTACTTCACCAGTTAACCTGTGGACCCAGCCCTAGCACTATCTTAGAGAGGCACTCAGCATATGATGTATGTCTGAGTGGCACGCTGTGAGCTCTGAGCTCTGAGCTATCAGAATGAGCGGGAACTGTAGTGTTCCCTGTTTTATAGTGCGTGTGCTCTCACTGGTGATTGGCTGTGATGTTGTGTGTGTGTTGATTGGTCCGTCTACCTGTCCATCATTGTGTGTGTGTGATTGCACCATGATATGTTAATATGGATATCATGACAATCTTGTATCGTCCCAGAAAGCTGAATGAACCTTCCAATGCCCTATCCCATGGCACATATGCCAACGCACAAGTGGACCGTCTCCGATCCCTCCACGAGGACCTCTGCCACCCGGGGGTCACTCGGTTCTATCACTTCGTAAAGACCCACAACGTGCCCTACTCCATCGAGGAGGTCAGGACAGCTACCAGGAACTGCCAAATCTGCGCAGAGTGCAAGCCACACTTCTACAGGCCAGATAAAGCGCTTCCTGATAAAGGCCTCCCGTCCCTTTGAGCGCCTCAGTCTGGACTTCAAAGGCCCCCTCCCCTCCACCGACCGCAACACGTTTTTCCTGAACATGATTGACGAGTACTCCCAGTTCCCTTTCGCCATCCCCTGCCCCGACATGACTGCGGCCAGGGTCATTAAAGCCCTCTGCACCATCTTTACACTGTTCGGTTGCCCCGCCTGCATACAGAGCGACAGGGGGTCCTCCTTCATGAGCGACGAACTGCTTCAATTCCTGCTCAGCAAAGGCATTGCCTCGAGCAGGACGACCAGTTACAACCCCCGGGGGAACGGTCAGGTAGAGAGGGAGAAGGGTTTTGGTCTGGAAGACAGTCCTGCTGGCCCTACGGTCCAGAAGTCTCCCAGTTTCCCGCTGGCAGGAAGTCCTCCCGGACGCCCTCCACTCCATCCGGTCGCTGCTTTGTACAACAACTAATCAAACACCTCACGAACGCCTCCTGGTCTTCCCTGGGAAGTCCTCCTCCGGAACGTCACTTCCAACCTGGCTGGCAGCCCCGGGACCCATCCTGCTCCGAAAACATGTGCGGACGCACAAATCGGACCCGTTGGTCGAGAGAGTTCATCTCCACGCGAACCCTCAATACGCCTACGTGGCGTACCCTGACGGCCGACAGGACATGGTCTCCCTGCGGGACCTGGCACCCGCCGGAGCTCCACACACCCCCTCACTCCCACCGGCGCACCCCACAGCTGCCCCCTCCGGAGCTCCACACACCCCCCCAACACCAATCACTCCCTCCCTCCCACCGGCGCACTCCACAGCCGCCCCCTTTCCGGGTGGATTGGTCCTCCCCCCAGTCGCGACGAGGGGTAGTGGACCATGAAGAGGCGTCGCTACGCTCCCAGAGACAACGGTGCCTGAGCCAGCACCTGCATCACCACCGGGGCTGAGACGATCGGCGAGGACGACCAGGGCACCCATTCGACTCATCGAATCCGTATAACAAAGCAAGCTATGCCTCTGTAAATAATTCAGTTGCCCAGTGAAAGTGGCATTGTAAATAGTACTGGTAGTTTGATATCGGAGCATAGCTGCCGTGTTAGCGGCATCCTTGGTACCGACTCTGTAAACCCCTACCACCATACAGCCCACTACCCCCACCAGGTTCTTTTTTAACAAGGGGTTAATGTGGTGATATGTATTAGGGGTACCCTGTGATGCCGAGAGGCTATTGGTGGATAGACGCTGGGTCCTGATTGGATCAGCCGCCTACTGGCTCGACCCAGTAAGGTGGAGTATAAGAGCCCGGGTTCTCCCAGCAGCCGCATTCTGCAACTGTGCTGCAGGGGAACAAGTCTGCGTAATAAATCCATTGATTGACTCCATCTCTTCTCGTCTCATGAGTGATTGATTGTGCTACAGTGGGTATAGGAGATCCTCGGCTGGGGGTGGGGGACCCTCCCATAGGAGGGTGGGGGTGGAGGCACTGTGGGGACAACTGAGGGGCAACCCTTTGCGGCACCACCATGCCAAACTCTGAATCGTGTGTACCCGATCCTGGGGCACCCCTTGTCCCTGTCCATCTGCCCCAACGGCCACCCATAACCCCTGCCGACTGCCGAGGCCTCTGGCTGTGCGGCTCAAGGCTATTGCTAATAGGAATTGGCAATCTTGGTTAAGTGAGCATTTCACACAACCCATGTGGATTCCCGTGGGTGGGCAGGCCATGTAGCATGTGGGAGTCATTGCCTAGCATCCCAATCACACCTTGATGCCTGGACACTGTGCTTGAACACTGCAGGAGGCAACATCCGAACATCCAGGGAGTGGGCCACAACTCCGGGGACATGTCCACGGCCGAAGTGTGAATGGGTGCCACAAGGAGGGGGAGATGCCTCTAGAGATGGGCTACGGGTTCGGAGGTCGGCCCGCATTGCTGAAGAAAGTGACAGAGGCATCATACTGGTTGTGCAGAAGGGTGTTTAATGTGTAATACAAGTCCCTACTCTCCTGATGGTGTCGGCCGATGGTGATGGGTGATCCCCCCAGAGACCGGGGTGTCCAGGCACAGACCGCCATTGCCGCAGCCTGCAAGGCAGCCACCTTGCTACACACCCCACTGACCGCCCCTGTGTTGTGCAGAGTGACACCAGCCATATGGGTGCACCCACCCCTGCACCTCAGCCCCCACTCTCCACCCCACCATCCCTGCACACCTCACCCCACCCTCCACGCCACCAACTCCCCCCCCCAACCCGTTGCCACCCACTGGCAGGGCAGCACGCGGCCCACCCAAGGGCAATGCCCACAGTAACCACTGCAGGAGGGCGCCGGACTGGGACGGCAGAGCACACTGCTAGCATGGGTAGCGCCAGCCACCAGTACCCCTGGCAGCAGGAACAGGCACCAGGGTCAGAGACCCCTAGTCGCCGCAGCCCTGGGGGATGCACTGAGATTGTACTAGCTGGAGCTGCTCGAGGGGGGCAGGAGGCAGCCAGTGAGAATGGAGAACCGGCCACCCAACAAGCAGAGGAGGAGGTCCAGGTCCAGGGGATGATCTACGGGATGCGTGTGGGCCTATAAGCACAGGCACATGACAGGCCAGTCTTCACAAACCGAAAGGGGTTCTACTTGATGAACGTGCAGCTGGTGTGAGACCATGAACGGCGCACCATGCACATCGACGTCTTATCCTGGTACACTTGATGGTTCCTGACCTCTTCGAGGCGCACCCTGGCTGAGGGGTTGGCTCCTGGGTGACTGGGGTTATCCACTGCGGCCTATCTGGAGGCCACAGACTGATCCGAATGCCCGCTACAATGACGCTCACACCGTGATCAAGTGGTGCTTCGGCACCCTGAAGATGCGGTTCACGTGCCTGGACCCCTCCAAAGGGGCCTCCCAGTATAGCGCTAGGAGAGTCTCCCACATTGTGGTGGCCTGCTGTGTCCTCCGCAACATTGCGCAGCAGAGGGACAATGTGCTGGAGGAGGAGGATGAATGCCATACTTTGTCGGACAAGGAGGATGCAGAGGAGGGCAAGAAGAGGCAGGACGTGGGGCCCAGGCAGGCACAGGAGGCCGCACATCATGTGCACCTGGGTTAGCGGGCAGGGGACTCTCTAATCTCCTCCAGGTTACTGTGGTGAATGTATAATTACTGATAATTCACCAGTGCACTGTGTTATGTTATTAACCCTGTGGGCTCTACCTATGGGCCATTGTGTGGCTTCACCCAAAGGGGATATGTTGGGGCATGTACGGGCTCCGCCCATGGCTCCACCCCCTTTATAGGAAGTATAAGAGCTGCTGACCTGCGGGGCCACCTTCAGTGTTGTACCGGTCACAGGCAGGCTCAGTTCTAAGCTGATTAAAACCACGGTTTACTTCTCCACGTGTCTTCGAGTGAATTGATGGTCGCATCAATTTAATCAGCTTAAAATACTACTATGGAATCAGCCCTCAAACCTGACAGACTGGAACTCGATCCAGAGGCCACGGAGGCGAAAGAAATGTTTTCACATTGGTTTCAATGCTTCAAGGCCAATCTCGCCGCGTCGTCTACGCCATCCGTCACTGACGAACAGAAGCTGAGCCTCCTCCACGCACGGGTGAGCCATCGCATTTCTGTCCAGCTCGACGAAGCCACTTCCTATACAGAGACCCTCGCACGACTCGAACGCTTCTACGTGCGGCCTGTGAACGAGGTATACGCGCGACACGTCTTCACAACTCGCCGCCAGCACCCCGGGGAGTCGCTAGATGACTACCTACGCGACATCAAAGCCCTCGCGCGCAACTGTAATTACCAGGCCGTTACGGCCACTCAGCACATGGAGCTCGCCGTCCGAGACGTTTACGTGGCGGGGGTCCGATCGAACTATGTGCGACAGCGCCTGCTCGAAAAAGGGGCCCAGGACCTGGACGACAGGGTAAAACTGGCTACCTCTCTGGAGGTCGCGTTTCAGAGCCTTACTGCGTTCCCGGCCGATCACGCGACCCCCCTCGTGGGTCCCTGACCCGAGACTACCCCAGGCCTGTGCCGTGCGGCCGCCCCAACATCATGGGGGGGGCTACCCTGCTACTTTTGCGGCCAGTCCCAACACCCCCGGTAGCACTGCCCGGCCCGCAACGTGAACTGCAGCAGCTGCGGGCAAAAAGGACACTTCGCCAAGGTCTGCCTGGCCAGGTCTAAGAACTCAAACTCACAGACCCGATCCACAGACTCACAGATCCGCAGATCCCGCAAGGTGGCAGCGTGTCTGCCGACTCCGCCTTCGCATAACATGTGCCATCTTGGCCATCCTCCCCCACACAGCCGGCCACGTGCGATCCATGGGGGCCACCATCTTGGCCGCCATCTGCTACGCCGCTCGACGCGTACGACTTACACGGACAGCCATCGCGGGGCTGCCCCAGTACCTCCGATCATGGCGCCGGCTACCCACACCTCAGCGCGGTCACCCTGGACCAGTCGCAACCTAAGCACCTCCGGAGCTCCATGATGGCCGTCCGGGTTAACGGTTAGGAGATGCCTTGCCTTTTCGACTCCGGGAGCACAGAGAGCTTCATTCACCCGGACAAGGTAAGACGCTGCTCGCTCCCAATATTCCCGACACAACAAACCATATCTCTCGCCTCTGGGTCGCACTCGGTGCAAATCCAAGGGTGCACTACTGCAACCCTAGCGATACAGGGCGCTGAGTATGCTAATTTTCAACTATATGTGCTCCCAGACCTCTGCGCTCCTCTCCTTTTGGAACTCGACTTCCACTGCAACCTCAGAAGCCTAACTCTTAAGTTCGGGGGGCCCCTGCCCCCGCTCACCATAAGCAGCCTCGCGACCCTAAAAATCGACCCCCCCCCCCCCCCCGCCCCCTCTTCGCAAACCTCACCGCCGATTGCAAGCCAGTAGCCACCAGAAGCAGGCGGTATAGCATGCAGGACAGGACGTTCATTAGGTCCGAGGTCCAGCGTCTCTTGCTGGAGAGGGTCATAGAGGCCAGCAATAGCCCCTGGAGAGCTCAGGTGGTGGTCATCAATACCGGAGAAAAGTTCTGGATGGTGGTTGATTACAGCCAGACCATTAACCGGTTTACGCAACTCGATGCGTACCCCCTTCCCCGGATTGCAGACATGGTAAATCAGATCGCGTACTACCGCGTGTTCTCCACGGTGGATCTGAAGTCTGCATACCACCAACTTCCAATCCGCCCGGAGGATCGTCACTACACGGCGTTTGAGGCAGACGGCCGCTTTTTCCATTTCCTCCGGGTCCCCTTTGGCGTCACGAACGGGGTTTTGGATTTACAACGAGCGATGGACTGAATGGTGGACCAGTACGGGCTGCAGGCCACGTTTCTGTACTTGGACAATGTCACCATCTGTGGCCATGATCAGCAGGACCACGACGCCAACCTCCACCGATTTCTTCAAACCGTCCAAAAACTCAACCTCACCTACAACAAGGAGAAATGCGTTTTCCGCGCAACCAGGCTCGCCATCCTTGGCTACGTCGTGGAAAACGGGGTCCTAGGGCCCGACCCTGACCGTATGCGCCCCCTCCTACAACTCTCTCTCCCTCACTGTCTCAAGGCCCTGAAGAGGTGCCTTGGATTTTTCTCGTATTACGCCCAGTGGATCCCCCAGTATGCGGACAAAGCCCGCCCACTATTTAAGGCCACCCTCTTTCCACTGGCAGCCGAGGCCCGCCAGGCCTTCAACTGCATCAAGGTGGACATCGCCAAAGCTGCGATGCGCGCGGTGGACGAGTCCATCCCCTTCCAGGTGGAGAGCGACGCCTCAGAGGTCACTCTCGCCGCCACCCTCAACCAAGCAGGCAGACCAGTAGCGTTTTTTTCAAGCACCCTCACCACCTCTGAAATTCGACAGTCCTCGGTCGAAAAAGAAGCCCAAGCCACCGTGGAAGCCGTGCGGCACTGGAGGCACTACCTCGCTGGTAGGAGGTTTACCCTCGTCACCAACCAACAATCGGTTGCCTTCATGTTTGACAATACGCAGCGGGGCAAGATCAAGAATAATAAGACCTTGAGGTGGAGAATCGAACTCTCCACCTATAACTACGATATAGTATATCGTCCTGAGCCCCCAGATCTCCCGCGGCTCATGCGCCAGCGCGCAAGATGACCGACTACGGGCTATCCACGATGACCTCTGCCACCCGGGGGTCACCCGGCTCGTCCATTGCATCAAGGCCCGCAACCTGCCCTACTCCACCGAGGAGGTCAGAGCTATAACCAGAGACTGCCAAATCTGTGCGGAGTGTAAACCGCACCTCGATCGACCAGATAAGGCCCACCTGGTAAAGGCATCCCGGCCCTTTGAACGCCTCAGTATCGATTTCAAAGGGCCCCTCCCCTCCAATAACTGCAACACGTACTTCCTTAACATCATAGATGAGTTCTCCAGCTTCCCGTTTGCCATCCCCTGCCCTGACATGACCACCCCCACTGTCTTAAAGCCCTGCATAGTGTCTTCACCCTGTTTGGTTTCCCCAGTTATGTCCACAGCGACAGGGACTCGTCGTTCATGAGCGACGAACTGCGTCAGTACCTGCTCAGGAAGGGCATCGCCTCGAGCAGGACTACCAGTTATAACCCCCGGGGAAACGGGCAGGTGGAGAGGGAGAACGCGACGGTCTGGAAGACCGTCCTACTGACCCTGCGGTCCAGGAATCTCCCAGTTTCTCACTGGCAGGAGGTCCCCCCCAATGCGCTCAACTCTATTAGGTCCCTCCTTTGCACGGCCACAAACCAGACTCCCCATGACCGTTTGTTTGTTTTCCCTAGGGGAGCTACCTCAGGGGCCTCGCTTCCGAAAACATGTTCGGAGCCATAAGACCGATCCTCTGGTAGAGAGAGTCCAGCTCCTGCACTCCAACCCACACTATGCGTACGTCAAACACCCCGATGGCCGGCAAGATACCGTCTCCCTCCGGGACCTGGTGCCCGCAGGCTCGAACACCACAACCACTACTGCATCCCCCACACTATGTCCCGTCCAACCTCCCATGTTCAGCGCCCCCACCCGTATATGGTTCCCGCGCTCCCTCCTACCCGCCGCACCGGTCCACAGGAATGAAGCTCCGGAAGAGCCGCTCCCGGAGTCCACGCCTGTGCCTGCTCCGGACACACTTCCACAGCCACCCGAAGCGGCTGCAACACCAGTGCTTCGGCGGTCGCAACGGGGCCTGGCCAGCGGCACAGACATCCCTTCCCATCCAACCCCCACGACCCACCCAGCCTACCACTCCCTCCCATGAATACACTCCCTGCGCCATCCCCCCCCCCCCCCCCCCCCACCTTTGCAACCTCCTCTCTGATTCCTACCTGTCACACTATGGGGTGTAGGCTCTGGGTTGGCAGTTACAGCGGGTCTGGTCCATGAGATGGAGGGTGATGACGACCCGCTCGGCGATGAGCTCTGATGCTCCGCACTGTTTGCGAACGTCTGACTCCTGCCCATTGTAGCACTTTCCACCATCCACCTGGGTGATCCCTGCATGCGAGCTGGCCATTCCAACACACGGTCCCGTCGAACACTTGGAATGTTGGAGGTGTTTATGAGGAGGGCTGGGGGAGATGGGGGTGGGACACTGGAGCGGTGAACGCTACCCCATGCCCATCCCCAATGTCCACTCATCCCCCCAGCCCCCTCCCCAGCTTCAGCCAGACCAAACCAGCCCATCCCTCACACGCTTCTGACCGAGCACCGAGGCAGGATGTAGCGTTGTGAACATGTGTTTGTTGTGAACATTTATACACAGGTTTGTGCCCTAGCCCCTAATGCTATCCTATGTGCTGCACTCATGCCAACTTAACTAGTGATTACCTTTCTGGTCTTAGAGGCCCTAAAACTACGCCTAGGTGAATCCCCAGGCGCTACATCAGGAATGGAGGCAGCCTGCTGCGATTCCCGCCCTGTGACCTGGGTCCAATTTGGCCGCCATCTTCTTGGGCGTCTGGGCCTGGCTGCTGCTCTGGTGTCCCAGGTGGTGTGGTGCCACCAAGTTCTGCCCGCTGTCTATTGGATGCGGCAGGTACAGAGGGGAGGGAGTGCAAGGCACTGTGGTATTTTGGCACCTTTCCTGCGGGAGTTACCGGCAAGGACCCATCGCCTCCTCCTCTATATGGGTGCCCAATGGCCTCCGGGCTATTCTATGGGAAGGGGTGTGAGCAGAGCTAACCCCTGAGAGTTCCCTGCCACCTGGCGCTACCAATCCTGGAGGCATTCTCCCACCCTGACCAGGGTCTACATGCTCACAGCCATCTGGAACTGCGCCACATCATGCTGCAACTGTACCACCACCTTCTGGGTCTGTGCTACATCAGTCAGTGACTGCGCACCGCCCTCTGGGACTGGGCCACCTCCCTCTGCCTTTGTGCACTTCGGCCCGGGCAATGCCTCTGACATGCTCAGCCATGACCTGCTGTGGCTGGCTATGCTCTGGAGTGCCGCTGCAATGTCCAGGTGGCCTTTGTACATGGCTGCCTGTGCCATCGCCTGCAGAGAGTGCCCCATGCCATGGCCAAAACCTTCACGCCAAAGCATCCATCGCGGACACCACCTGTGCATGTTGGCCTGGGTGGCACGCTTGGTCGGCACCACCTGCAGGTGGTTGGACTCCTCAAACTGCTCCTGCAGGCACTGAGTGGTTGCCAGCACCCCCTCACGTAGTTGCTGACTCTACGACTGTATCTCCACTATAGATGGGACTGCCCTTTCTAGAAGCCTGAAACCCGTCTGTATGGCAGCTAGTCCCTGGGGTGGTGCCGCCCTCCGACCCTCTGTCCCCGCAGTGCATTCAAACCTCCACCTGCTGTACCGCTGTACCTGGGTGGTGCGCACCAGAGCCTTTTCGCTAACATTCCCAACCGAGGTGAGTGTCTCTAGGTACAACTCGCACTCCACAGGGTCCTTGTCCTTTTTCAGTAGAAAGGAAATCGATGCTGGTACCAGCGTCGCAGGAGAGAGCCCTATGCTACAGAATCTTCAGATATCCCTACCCGTAACAAAAACAACTGTCCAGCAGACACGACTCTGACCTACAAAGGTTCTTATAAAAAGTTTCCAATGCTTTGTTAACTTTATGTTGACTAATGTGTTGGTAGGGACGTTGGAGCCAGGCCTTCCAGGGGTGATTTCGGAGCATCAGACAGGTTTTGTTAAGGGTCGGCAACTGTCGGCCAAACGTCGTCTATTAAATATCGCCCTGTCTCCAGCGCCCAATCCGGAGGCGATTGTGTCATTGATAGCCGAGAAAGTGTTTGATAGGGTAAAGTGGGAGTACCTATTGAAATTTTGGCGAGGTTCAGTTTCCGACCAATCTTGGATCCATTTGTTGTATAGCTCCCACTCTCGTGTCTGTACAAATGGTTGAGCTCAGGCTACTTTCAGCCTGGGGTTCAAGGCAGGATTGCCCATGGTCTCCACTTCTGCTTGGCTTGGCAGTCGAACCACTGGCTATTGCGTTGAGGTCTTCCGAGGAATGGAAGGGAATAGAGAGGGGAAGGAGAGAGTATAGGGTGTCCCTGTATGCAGATGATCTTCTTCTTTGTAACATGGACCCAGTCTCCATGATGGATGAGACAATGAAGCTACTGAGGAGTTGCAATTGAGAAGGGGTGGGGCGGTCTACGAGCACGGGGAGAAGGCAGGGTGTTTGCTGGCCGGCCAGCTCCGGGGGGAGGTGACAGCGAGGGAGAAAGTTTGGGTACGGGACAAGATGGGGAAGCTGGTGGTGGCCCCGGAGCAGATCAATAAAGTATTCGAGGAGTTTTATCATGATCTATATAGGTCGGAGCGACCGGGGGAGAAGCGGAGGGAATGAGGGAGTTCCTGGACAGGGTGGAGTTTCTTTTTTTAAAATATCCCCCCCCAACAAGAAAAAGAAACAAAAACACAACAAGCGAAAATTATACATTGGATTTCCGCCAAATACAATAACCCCCCATATAACAGTATAAAACACAAATAGGGGGGAAAAAAAACCTTAACACAAACGCCACCCCAAAAGAATCCCTCCACCCCCCCCCCCCGCCCCTGGGCTGTTGCTGCTGCTCACCTCCTCCTAACGCTCCGCGAGATAATCGAGGAACGGTTGCCACCGCCTGGAAAACCCTTGCACAGACCCTCGCAAGGCAAATGTTATCCTCTCCAGCTTGATGAACCCTGCCATGTCGCTGATCCAAGCTTCCACACTAGGGGGCTTCGCATCTTTCCACAGTAACAAAATCCTCCGCCGGGCTACCAGGGACGCAAAGGCCAGAATACCGGCCTCTTTCGCCTCCTGCACTCCCGGCTCGTCCGATACCCCAAATAATGCCATTCCCCAGCTTGGTTTGACCCGGGCGTTCACCACCTTGGACATAGTCCTCGCAAAACCCCTCCAATACCCATCCAGCGCCGGGCAAGACCAGAACATATGGACGAGATTTGCTGGGCTCCCCGAGCTCCTCCCACAACTGTCCTCCACCCCAAAGAACCTACTCAACCTTGCCCCTGTCATATGCGCTCTGTGAGTAACTTTAAACTGTATTAGGCTGAGCCTGGCGCAAGAGGAGGAATTAACCCTACTCAGGGCATCAGCCCACAGACCCTCATCTATCTCATCCCCAAGCTCCTCCTCCCACTTGCCCTTTAACTCCTCCACCGAGGCCTCCTCCTCTTCCTGCAGTTCCTGGTAAATCGCCAAAACCTTGCCTCTCCAACCCATACACCCGAAAACACCCTGTCCTGAATCCCACGTGCCGGAAGCAGTGGGAACACCCTCACCTGCCGTCTCACAAACACCCTCACTTGCATGTACCTGAAGGCGTTTCCCGGGGGTAGCCCAAACTTCTCCTCCAGCGCCCCTAAGCTCTCAAATGTCCCATCGATGAACAGGTCCCCCATTCTTCTCATCCCTGCCCGATGCCAGCTCCGAAACCCCCCATCCATCCGTCCCGGGACGAACCGATGATTCTCCCGAATCGGGGACCAAACCGAGGCTCCCACCTCGCCCCTATGTCGCCTCCACTGCCCCCAGATCTGCCCCCAGATCTTCAGCGTCACCGCCACCACCAGACTCGTGGTGTACCTTGTCGGCGAGAGTGGCAGCGGTGCCGTCACCAGCGCCCTCAGGCTCATGCCCACACAGGACGCCATCTCTAGCCTCTTCCATGCCGCCCCCTCTCCCTCCATTACCCACTTTCAGATCATCGCTACATTGGCTGCCCAATAATAGTCACATAGATTCGGCAGTGCCAGCACCCCCCCCCTGTCCCTGCTACGCTGCAGAAACACCCTCTTCACCCTCGGGGTCTTATTCGCCCACACAAATCCCATGAAATCCCTCCTGCTTACCCGTTTGAAAAAGGTCTTGGAGATCAAAATAGGAAGGCACTGGAACACAAAGAGAAACCTCGGAAGGACCGTCATTTTGACCGACTGCACCCTACCCACTAGAAAGAGCGGCAGCATATCCCATCTTTTAAAATCCTCCTCCACCTGCTCCACCAACCGCGTCAAATTGAGTTTATGCAGGGCCCCCCAACTCCTAGATCCCCAGGTACCGAAATCTCCTTTCCGCCCTCTTCAGCAGTAGCTCATCTATCCCCCTTCCCTGTCCCCTGAATGCACCACAAAGAGCTCACTCTTCCCTATGTTGAGTTTATACCCCGAAAAGTCCCCAAACTCCCTAAGGATCCTCATGACCTCCGCCATCCCCTCCACTGAATCCGCAACATACAACAACAGGTCATCGGCATACAACGACACCTGGTGTTCCTCTCCCCCCCGACCCAATCCCCTCCATTTCCTGGACTCCCTCAGTGCCATGGCCAGCGGCTCAATTGCCAGTGCAAACAACAAGGGGGATAAGGGACACCCCTGCCTCGTCCCCCGGTACAGCCGAAAGTACTCCGACCTCCGCCGGTTCGTAGCCACACTCGCCACAGGGGCTCTATATAGCAGCCTAACCCAACTGATGAACTCCTGCCACCTCTTGTGCAGCATCTCGTGCGCCTCCACCTTCACCGCCAGGCCCAAGATCTCGTCCTCGTTCTCCGAGGCTTTTTGCCGCACCTCCCGGATCGCCACCCCTTGGGCCTTCTGGGTCTCCACAAGCTTCTCAATTGGCGCCTTCATTGGCGCCAGCATTTCTGACTTCAGCTCCGCAAAGCAGCGTTTGAGGAACTCCTGCTGCTCCTGCGACCACTGCGCCCACGCTGCTTGGTCTCCACCCGCCGCCATCTTGCTTCTCCTCCCTCGCACTTTCCGCTGCCCCAGAATCACTTTCTTAACCGCTCCACTCCTGGTCCAATCCATACAGTGCCGGGGGAACCTTGCTATCACCTTCCCACACTGGGAGCCGTAGAACAATTGCCGTTGGGGCCCCTCTAAAGAGCCCAAATGTCCGTTCCTGGCGGGAGCTGCCGAACGTGCGACTTAGCTCAGCATAGCCGCAACCTGAAGTCCCAGGGTGGAGTTTCTGAGGATAGGCCAGGGTTGGAGGGGCCAATGGGAGAGCAGAAGGTGAAGGAGGCGATTGGGAGGTTGCAGGGAAGGCGGAGGGGCCTGACAGGTTCCCAGTTGAACTTTATAAGAAATTTTTGGATAAGTTGGTGCCGATGATGGTGGGAAAGTTAGAGGATACGATAAGCCGGGATATCTTATTGCAAATGATCGGGCAAGCATGTATTTCAATGCTGCAAAAGAAGGTTAAGGATCCAGTGGAGTGTGGGTCATAGAGGCCCAAATTTCTACTGAATGTAGATGCCAAGATATTGGCAAAGGTGGTGGTGTCAAGGTTGGAGGGATGTCTCCCTAAGTTGATTGGGGAGGATCAGATTCAGTTTGTGAAGAGAAGGCAGGTGATCTTGAACGTGAGGAGATTGCTGAATGTTATCCTGTCTCCAGCGGAGGGAAAGGAGATGCATGTGGTAGTGCCAATGGACTCAGAGAAGGTGTTTGATCGGGTAGAGTGGGGTTACTTGTTGGCGGTATTAGAGAGATTTGGAATTGGACCGAGGTTCGTGGCGTGGGCACGGCTGCTGTATAAGATGCCGAGGGCGAGTGTTCACACGAACAATATGAACTCGGGGTACTTTGCACTGCACTGGGGCATGAGGCAGGGGTGCCCTATGTTCCCCTGCTGTTTTGTTGTTTAGAGCCCCTGGCCATTGCACTAAGGAGCTCAGGGCTATGGAAGGGGATAGTGAGGGGGGGGCGTTGGAACATAGCGGGTCCTTATGTGCCAACGATCTGCTGTTGTTTTTTTTTTGTAAATATGTTTATTAAGAATTTTTCACAGAATTTTCAACCCCCCCCCCCCCCCCCCCCCGCTCCCCCCCCCCCCCCCCCCCCCCCCCCCCCCGTAACAAAAAAGAAGAAAAATCTTGCATAGCAAGACATAAACATGGCAAATCAATATGATACAGAACTTTGTACAATGGATTCCTCCCGTACACATCAGTTTTCCGGATCGTTTATGTAATTTCTTGCTCAGATGCCCGCCCCCGCCCCCCCCCCCGAAGAACCCCCCTTCCCTATCCCTCCCTCTTCCCCCCCCCCCTCCCCCAGAAAGAGATATCCCCCTCTCCTCCCCCCCCCCCACCCCCGGGTTGCTGCTGCTGTCGACCGAACTCCATCTAACGCGAGATGGTCTAGGAACGGTTGCCACCGCCTGGAGAACCTCTGCACAGACCCTCTCAGGGCAAACTTTATCCTTTCCAACTTGAGAAACCCTGCCATGTCATTTATCCAGGCCTCCACGCTGGGGGGCTTCGCCTCCTTCCACATTAGCAAGATCCTTCGCCGGGCTACTAGGGACGCAAAGGCCAGAATGCCGGCCTCTTTCGCCTCCTGCACTCCCGGCTCGTCCACTACTCCATATAGTGCTAGCCCCCAACTTGGCTTGACCCGGACTTTCACCACCTTAGATACTGTTCCCACAACTCCCCTCCAGAACCCCTCCAGTGCCGGGCATGACCAAAACATATGGAAATGGTTCGCCGGGCTTCCTGAGCACCTCCCACATCTGTCCTCCACCCCAAAGAATCTACTCAGCCTCGCCCCCGTCATATGTGCTCTGTGAACCACCTTAAATTGTATCAGGCTAAGCCTGGCACACGAGGAAGAAGAATTAACCCTACTTAGGGCATCAGCCCATAGACCCTCCTCAATCTCCTCCCCCAGCTCCTCTTCCCATTTACCCTTCAGCTCCTCTACCAAAGCCTCCCCCTCTTCTTTCATCTCTTGGTATATCGCCGACACCTTGCCCTCTCCGACCCATACGCCCGAAATCACCCTGTCTTGAATCCCCTGTGCCGGGAGCAGCGGGAATTCCCTCACCTGCCGCCTCACAAATGCCCTCACTTACATGTACCTGAAGGCATTTCCTGGGGGTAGTCCAAATTTCTCCTCCAGCTCCCCTAAGCTCGCAAATGTCCCATCGATGAACAGGTCCCCCATTCTTCTAATCCCTGCCCGATACCAGCTCTGAGGACGCCATCTCCAACCTCTTCCACGTCGCCCCCTCCCCCTCCATCACCCACTTACGGATCATCGCCACGTTGGCTGCCCAGTAGTAGCCACCCAAATTCGGTAACGCCAACCCTCCTCTATCTCTGCTACGCTCCCGGAACCCCTTCCTTACCCTCGGGGTCTTGCTCGCCCACACAAATCCCATAATGCTCCTGCTTACCCTCTTAAAGAAGGCCTTGGTAATCACAATTGGGAGGCATTGGAATACAAAAAGAAACCTCGGGAGGACCACCATTTTAATCGACTGTACCCTGCACGCCAGCGTGAGTGGCAACATGTCCCACTTTTTAAAATCCTCCTCCATCTGTTCCACCAGCCGTGTCAAATTAAGTTTGTGCAGTGCCCCCCCAGCTCCTAGCTACCTGAATCCCCAAGTATCGAAAGCTCCTTTCCGCCCTCCTCAACGGTAGGTCGTCTATACCTCTTCCCTGATCCCCCGGATGCACCACAAAAGCTCACTCTTTCCCACAGTGAGCTTATAGCCCGAAAAGTCTCCAAACTCCCTTAGGATCTGCATGACCTCAACCATCCCCTCCACTGGATCCGCCACATACAGCAACAGGTCGTCTGCGTACAGCGACACTCGATGTTCCTCTCCCTTTCGGACCACCACCTTCCATTTCCCCAACTCCCTTAACGCCATGGCCAAAGGTTCAATTGCTAATGCAAACAGCAGAGGGGACAGGGGCACCCCTGCCTCGTCCCTCGATACAGCCGGAAATACTCCGACCTCCGCCGGTTCGTGACCACACTCGCCACCGGGGCTCTATACAGGAGCTTAACCCAACTAATAAACCCTCCCCCGAACCCAAACCTCTTCAACACTTCCCAGAGATACTCCCACTCTACTCGGTCAAAGGCCTTCTCCGCGTCCATAGCTGCCACTATCTCCGCCTCTCCCTCCACCGATGGCATCATAATCACATTCAGCAGCCTCCGCACATTGGTATTTAGCTGCCTGCCCTTTACAAACCCCGTCTGGTCCTCGTGAATCACCCCCCGGGGCACAGTCCTCAATCCTCGTAGCTAATACTTTTGCCAGCAACTTAGCATCTACGTTGAGGAGCGAGATCAGCCTATACGACCCAGATTGCAGTGGGTCCTTATCCCGCTTCAGAATCAAAGAGATCGTCGCCTCCGACATTGCCAGGGGCAGGGTCCCCCTTCCCTTGCCTCATTGAAAGTCCTTACCAGCAACGGGGCTAACAGGTCTACATACTTTCTATAGAACTCCACCGGGAACCCATCCGGTCCCGGGGCTTTCCCTGCCTGCATGCTCACCAGTCCTGTAACCAGCTCCTCTACCCCAATTGGCGCCCCCAAACCAGCCACCTCCTGCTCCTCCACCCTCTGGAACCTCAGTTGGTCCAAGAATCGTCGCATCCCCTCTTTTCCCCCTGGGGGCTGAGACCTATACTGCTCCTCGTAGAAGGCCTTGAATGCCTCATTCACTTTCACCGCACTCCGCACCGTAGTTCCCCTTCCATCCTTGACTCCACCTATTTCCCTCGCTGCCATCCTCTTACGGAGCTGATGTGCCAGCATCCGGCTCGCCTTCTCCCCATATTCATACATCGCCCCCTGTGCCTTCCTCCACTGTGTCGCTGCCTTCCCTGTGGTCAAGAGGTCGAACTTCGTCTGGAGATTTCGCCTCTCCCTGAGTAGTCCCTCATCAGAAGCCTCTGCATATCTCCTGTCCACTCTTAAAATCTCCCCCACTAACCTCTCCCATTCCCTACCCTCTCTCTTCTCCCTATCAGCCCTGATGGAGATTAACTCTCCCCTGACCACCGCCTTCAGCGCCTCCCATACTACTCCCACCTGCACCTCCCCGTTGTCGTTCGCCTCCAGGTACCTTTCGATGCACCCCCGCACCCTCCCACACACTTCCTCATCTGCCAACAGTCCCACATCCAACCACCACAACGGGCGTTGGTGCCTCTCCTCCCCCAGCTCTAATTCCACCCAGTGCGGGGCGTGGTCCGAAACGGCTATGGCCGAATACTCCGTTCCCTCCACTTTCGAAATCAATGCCCTGCCCAGAAGAAAAAAATCTATCCGCGAGTAGGCCTTTTGTACATGGGAGAAAAAAGAAAATTCCCTGGCCAAAGGCCTGGCAAATCTCCACGGGTCTACTCCCCCCCATCTCGTCCATAAACCCCCTGAGCACCTTGGCCGCCTCCGGCCTCTTTCCGGTCCTGGATCTGGAGCGATCCAGTGCTGGGTCCAGCACCGTGTTGAAGTCCCCCCCATTATCAAACTTCCTACCTCCAAGTCCGGGATGCGCCCCAATATACGTTTCATGAATCCAGCGTCGTCCCAGTTCGGGGCGTATACATTTACCAATACCACCCCTGTCCCCTGCAACCTACCACTCACCATCACGTACCGGCCTCCGTTATCCACCACTATGTTCTTGGCCTCAAACGACACCCGCTTCCCCACCAGTATTGCCACCCCTCTATTCTTCACATCCAGCCCCGAATGGAACACCTGTCCTACCTATCCCTTTCTTAACCTGACCTGATCTGCCACCTTCAGATGTGTCTCCTGAAGCATGACCATGTCTGCCTTCAGTCCCTTTAAGTGCGCGAACACTCGGGCCCTCTTAATCGGCCCATTTAGGCCTCTCACATTCCACGTGATCAGCCGGATTGGGGGGCTACCCCCCAAACCCCCCCCCCCCCCCCCCCCCCACCCCCACCCCCCACTGCTGACTAGCCATCTCCTATTTTAGGCCAGTCCCGTGACCGCATCTCCCGCACCCTCCAGTCCCCCAGACGGGGAACCCCCGCCCCGACCACCTCTTCCATTTTCAGTTCCCCCCTCGGCCATTGCAGCAGCAACCCTATTGTCCCCCCCTCTCCCTCCTCCCCCCCCCCCCCCCCCCCCCCCCCCCCCGGCGTGTGGAAATCCCTCCTCATCCTTGCGCTCCTCCAGATCTGCTATTGTATATCTCAGAACTGAGAAAATTTGTGGGGGGTATAATGGAGCTCCAGAGATTCGGGACGTTCTCGGGTATAAATTGAATTTAGGCAAGAGCGAGTATCTTATGGTCTCCCCGCCGGGAGCAGGGGCGGGGGTGGGGCTCCCATTTTGTTTGGCGGCAGCCCAACTATTCGGGGATGCCCAGGATTGAGGAGGGCTCCGAAAATATAATTTCACTAGTTTGATGGGGAGGATGAAGGCCGATCTGTCAAGGTGAGACAAGCATGGTGAGAGGGGGAAACTAAGAAAATGAAGGATTTGTTCCGGGGTGGGGGGGGGATTCGAGTGCCTGGAGCAGCTGGGAGAGACGTTGGGGTTTGTGCAGGGTAAGGGTTTAGGTACATGCAGGTTCGGGACTTTGCAAGAAAGGTTTTCCCGATAGCGCCAGCCCTTTCATTGCTGGAGGCAATGCATCAGCGGGAGAGGGGGGTTTTAGCGATCGACGGGAAGATTCTGGAGGATTAGGGTGTCCATAGATGGATTAGGGCAAAGTGGGAGGAAGAGCTGGTGGGGGGTGGGGGGGTTGGAAGAGGAACTGTGGTGTGAGGTGCTGCAGAGGGTAAATGCCTCACCCTTCTGTGCGAGGTTGGGACTGATACAGCTGAAGGTACTACATATGGCGAACCTCACTAAATCAAGGCTGAGCCAGCTGTTCAAGGGGGTGGAGGATGTCTGTGAGCGATGTGGGAGGGGCCCACAAACCACATTCATCTGTTTTGGTCCTGCCTGAAACTGGAAAGGTTCTTTTGAAAATTTATTTTAAATTTAGAGTACCCAATTGATTTTTTCCAATTAAGGGGCAATTTATCGTGGCCAATCCACCTAACGCTGCACATCTTTTGGGTTGTGGGGGCGAAACCCACGCAAACACGGGGAAAATGTGCAAACTCCACACGGACAGTGACCCAGAGCCAGGATCGAGCCTGGGTCTTTGGTGCCGTGAGACAGTAGTGCTAACCACTGCACCGCCCTATTGCCCATGTGCGACAGCAGTGCTAACCACTGCACCACCGTATTGCCCATGTGTGACAGCAGTGCTAACCACTGCACCACCGTATTGCCCATAGCTGGAAACCTTACAATACCAGATTAAAGTCCAACAGGTTTATTTCAAATTGCTAGCTATCGGAGAGCAGTTTCTTCCTCAGGTGAATCCTCAGGAAGGAGCTGCACCCTGAAAGCAAATGATTCGAAACAAACATATAGGGCTTTAACCTGGTGTCGTAAGGCTTCTCACTGTGCCCACTCCAGTCCATCAGCGGCATCTCCACATCATAGTTGGAAAGGTTTTGGAGGGTGGTGTTCAGCACAATCTCCTAGAAGCCATATTCGGGGTGTCAGTGCAGCAGGTCTTGTTCGGGTGGAGGTCAGCTTATCCACCCTGTGCCTCAGCGTGGCAGGTTTTTTTGACCCTGGAGAAGGTAAAGTTGGAGCTGAGGGGGACGAAAGAGGGGTTCGACAATTGCTGCGGTTTGTTCATCATGCACTTTCGGGAGTTAGTTGTGACTGTTGAGGGGGGGGGGGGGGGGGGGGGGGGGGGGGGGGGGGGGGGGGGGGGGGGGGGGGCGGGGAGGAGATTGGGTGGTGGGTTTCTTGGGTGGGATTGTTTTTATATTGTTGGGGTTGTTGTTCTTATTTTTCTTTTGAGTGATGAAAAGGGTGAAAACTTGTCGAATAAAAATATTTAATAAAAAAAGATTCTGCCTTTGCCTGAAGTGGGTGAGGGTAAGATTTCAGATATCTACAGTCGGATCCTGTCTGTGAAGCAAGCTCCGTTGGAGGTGAGGAGGAAGTGGGAGGGCTAGCTGGGTCCGGTTTCTGCAAAACGTTAACAATGAGATCAGCGTAATGAGTCAGTACGCCATTGGTATTAGTGCACATACATAAATTTCCTTTTCTATATTTAACAAAACTCATTGTATAAATAATGAATTGGTGTTGAACAGTGCAGAAGCTAATCTTAGTGTAAAGATCTTGAGCTGGTATATTACATCTTCCCAGTTGAACAGATATCAATTTTCCCCATAAGAAATAGAAAATTCTAAGAGCTGATGGGTTCTTTAAAAAAAGGGTTTGTGGTCTCAGAACTTTGGTGAAGCACGAATTATCATACAAGCTTCCAGTTTGCGCAATAAACATTCCTGAGAATTTGAAGTAAAAGAAACACAAAATGCTTTACAGAAAGCCAGTCACTTATTTCTATCTAATCT